>NC_041383.1:389847232-389870944 GCF_002162155.2 Triticum dicoccoides | reverse complement strand
CGCCAGCTTTTCGCCGCCGAAAACAACCCACGTGTTGTTGCCGTTGTCGAAAAAAAAAGCTTGGGGATGACAAAGAACCACCAGGTCCAAGCCCCGCCTCCAACCGCGCTAATGGTGTCCAGGGTGGCCACCGCTTCTCCGGCAACGGCACGCCGCCCTCCCGCCGCACCTACCAGAGGCAAACATGCTCGAAAGCCGACGGCGGCAGCAGCGACGCTCGCCGAAGCGGCCGCCAAGAAGAAGATGAAGAAGACCGCGACCGCGCCTCATCCAAAGCCTATGCCTCGTGCGGCAACTCCGACTGCCCCTACGGCGACTGCTCTGACGCGAGAGGCAACCGCAGCTGGCAAGAAAAAATGCGACCGCCAAGTGCTCGATGAAATGCCTACAAGGTAAAAATAAAACCTCGTGTCCCATTGGTATTTGATAGTGATTGTTCGTGATCGGTAGTGATTGTTTATAGTGCTTTCTTTGACATTGTAGAGTGTGTTATCATGTTCATGAATCCAAACACAATGGATGAAATCGCAAGAAAGTATTGGGAGCTCAATCGTGGAGAAATCTTGGCCTCTCTTCAGAATGTCGGTGGTGGTCGAGGGGGTGGTGGTGATGGCGGCCGAGGGGGTGGTGATGGTGATGGTGGCCGGGAGGATGGTGGTGGTGGTGATGGTGGCCGAGAGGATGTCGAGGTTGATTTCTTTGCCGAGGATGTCGTTTGAGTGGTGGTGGCCGAGAGGGTGGTGGTGCATGCCAAAAATTGGCTCGATCCACAACATATACATGCTATGTTTTGTGGTGATTTTGAATCAAACATTGTGTTTGAAGTGATGTATTTTGGGTGAACTTCGCATGTTTAAATTTAAAAAACACGGTGATGAAACTTTATGTTATTACGATTTATTGCTACCCATGCTTTAATTTGAATGATTTTAAGATATATATTGTGTAGAGATTGTGTTAGTATACAAAACGACCACAAATTTGATTTTACTCCGCTAACTAGGATCGGCTAGCTGCAGCCACCGTTAGTGGAGTAAAATTTTACTCCAATAACTTTTAGGGGATCGGTTAGAAATGACCTAATAGGGCAAACTCCAACATGGATCATCCAAGTAGACACGGTATCTTGGTCATCTAACTTAGGAGGTAGCTTTTTTTGAATGACCACATTCCTTAGTAAGAGTAAGAGCATCTACAGCGTGATGCCCCTCAAACGTCCATGGACGCACCCAGGCGTGTCCGCAGGTAGTGAACGGACAACCCTTAAATTTTGGTCTCTGCATTCAAATACCTCATACTTCAAGTCCTTAAAACCATAAAAACCATGAAAGTAAACATCTACGTAGTACGTAGACAATTAAACCTAGGCTAGACTATTCGTTGTCATCAGAGATGTCCACTATCACTGTTCCGGGCTTTCGGTATATGGGCAGCAGACACAACTCCGGCTGCGCGGCGGCCTCCGCTTCCACCTCGTCAAAACTGTTGTTGTCGGATGAAGTGACGGTTGGACTCCACGTGCGCCTTGTCATGGATGGACTCGAGAACGGCAGTCTGCTCCGCCATCTCCGTCGCTTGGTTTCTACTACTTGTGAGCTGCGTTAGGATTTCCACAAAGAGGAGAGGATGAAGCAATACAATAGAGATAAGTATTTCCCCGAGTTAAGAACCAAGGTTATCAATCCAGTAGAAGAACCACACAGAACCTGTTAGCAGCACCCACACACACAGAAGCAAATGCTTGCACCCAACGCAAACAAGGGGGTTGTCGATCCCCTCGGCAGTTATTTGCAAGGACCAAATCTTGTAGTGGTAGGTAAATAGATAAATTGCAAAACAAAATAAAATAAATAAAAGTACAACAAGGTATTTTTTGTGTTTTATATATGATAAAAGTAGACTCGGGGGAGTCAAAGCTTTCATTAGAAGCTTCTCTCTCGAGCACATAACATACGGCGAAGGAACAAATTACTGTTGGGCAATTGATAGAAAAGCGCATAGTCATGACGATCTTCAAAGCTATGATCATGTATATAGGCATCACGTCTGAGACAAGTAGACCGACTTCTTGCCTGCATCTACTACTATTATTCCACCCGTCGACCGCTATCCAACATGCATCAGGGTGTTAAGTTAATAACAACATAGTAACGCCTTAAGCAAGATGACATGATGTAGACAAAGTAAACCCAAGTAATATGAATAAAGCCCATCTTTTTATCCTTAATGGCAACAATACAAATACGTGTCATATCCCTTCTGTCAGCACCGCAAGATAGAACCCATCACAAAGCACCTCTCCGATTGCAAGATAAATCAATCTAGTTGACCAAACCAAATTGATAGACCGGAGAGAAATACAATGCTATAATAATCATGCATAAAAGACTTCAGAAAAGACTCAATTAATATTCATGATAATCTGACCATAAACCCACAATTCATCGAATCCCAACAAACACACCGCAAAAGAAGATTACATCGGATAGAACTCCAAGAATATCGAGGAAAACATTGTATTGAAGATTAAAGAGAGAGAGAAGAAGCCATCTAGCTACTAGCTATGCACCCGTAGGTCTATGGTGAACTACTGACACATCATCCAAAAGGCAACAAGGATGATGTAGAAGCCCTCCGTTATCGATTCCCCCTTCGGAAGAGTACCAGAAAAGGCCTCCAGATGGGATCGCAGAAGAACAGAAACTTACGGCGGCGGAAAAAAATGTGTGGGGTGGCTCACTCTGAAATTCTTTGAACTTTTCAAATGTTTCAAACTTATGCTTCATTAAGTAGATATAACCATATCTGCTCAAATCATCTGTGAAGGCAAGAAAATAACGATACCCACCACGAGCTTCAATACTCATTGGACCGCATACATCGATATGTATTATTTCCAACAAGTCAGTAGCTCATTCCATTGTTCCGGAGAACGGAGTTTTAGTCATCTTGCCCATAAGGCACGGTTTGCAAGCACCAAGTGATTCATAATCAAGTGATTCCAAAAGTCCATCAGCATGGAGTTTCTTCATGCGCTTTACACCAATATGACCCAAACGGCAGTGCCACAAATAAGTTGCACTATCATTATTAAACTTATATCTTTTTGGCTTCAATACTATCAAAATAGACCACTCATCAAGGGTGCATGACCATAAAAGATATTACTCATATAAATAGAACAACCATTATTCTCTGATTTAAATGAATAACTGTCTCGCATTAAACAAGATCCAGATATAATGTTCATGCTCAATGCTGGCACCAAATAACAATTATTCAGGTCTAAAACTAATCCGGAAGGTAGATGTAGAGGTAGTGTGCCGACCACGATCACATCGACTTTGGAACCATTTCCCACGCGCATCGTCACCTCGTCCTTAGCCAATCTTCGCTTAATCCATAGCCCCTATTTTGAGTTGCAAATATGAGCAACAGAATCAGTATCAAATACCCAGGCGCTACTTCGAGCATTATTAAGTACACATCAATAACATGTATATCAATATACCTTTCACTTTGCAATCCTTCTTATCCACCAAATACTTGGGGAAGTTCCGCTTCCAGTGACCAGTCCCTTTGCAGTAGAAGCACTCAGTTCCAGGCTTAGGTCCAGACTTGGGTTTCTTCTCTTGAGCAGCAACCTTTTTGTCGTTCTTATTGAAGTTCCCCTTCTTCCCTTTGCCCTTTTTCTTGAAACTAGTGGTCTTGTTGACCATCAACACTTGATGCTCCTTTTTGATTTCTACCTCCGGGGCCTTTAGCATCGCGAAGAGCTTGGGAATTGTCTTATCCATCCCTTGCATATTATAGTTCATCATGAAGCCTTTATAGCCTGGTGGCAGTGATTGAAGAACCCTATCAATGACACAATCAACTGGAAGATCAACTCCTAGCTGAGTCAAGTGGTTATGTTACCCAGACATTCTGAGTATGTGTTCACTAACAGAACTATTCTCCTCCATTTTGCAGTTGTAGAACTTGTTGGAGACTTCATATCTCTCAACTCGGGCATTTGCTTGAAATATTAACTTTAACTCTTAGAACATCTCATATGCTCCATGACGTTCAAAACGTCTTTGAAGTCCCGATTCTAAGCCGTAAAGCATGGCACACTGAACTATCGAGTAGTCATCAGCTTTTCTCCGCCAGACATTCTTAACGTCATCAGTAGCATCTGCAGCAGGCCTGGCACCTAGCGGTGCTTCCAAGACATAATTCTTCTGTGCACCAATGAGGATAATCCTCAAGTTATGGACCCAGTCCGTGTAGTTGCTGCCATCATCTTTCAACCTAGCTTTCTATAGGAACGCATTAAAATTCAAAGGAACCGTAGCACGGGCCGTTGATCTACAACAATATAGACATGCAAAATACTATCAGGTACTAATTTCATGCTAAATTAAAGTTCAATTAATCATATTACTTAAGAACTCCCACTTAGATAGACATCCCTTTAACCATCTAAGTGATCACGTGATCCAAATCAACTAAACCATGTCCGATCATCACGTGAGATGGAGTTGTTTTCAATGGTGAACATCACTATGTTGATCATATCTATTATATGATTCACGTTCGACCTTTTAGTCTCAGTGTTCCGAGGCCATATCTGCATATGCTCAAGTTTAACCCGAGTATTCTGCGTGTGCAAAACTGGCTTGCACCCGTTGTATATGAACGTAGAGCTTATCACACCTGATGATCACGTGGTGTCTCGGCATGATGAACTGTAGCAATGATGCATACTCAGGGAGAACACTTGTACCTTGAAATTTAGTATGGGATCATCTTATAATGCTACCGATGTTATAAGCAAAATAAGATGCATAAAGGATAAACATCACGTGCAATCAAAATATGTGACATGATATGGCCATCATCATCTTGTGCTCATGATCTCCATCACCGAAGCATCGTCATGATCTCCATTGTCACTGGCGCGATACCTTGATCTCCATCGTAGCATCGTTGTCGTTTCGCCAACTATTGTTACTAGGACATTGCTACCGCTTAGTGATAAAGTAAAACAATCACATGGCGATTGCATTGCATACAATAAAGCGACAACCATATGGCTCCTGCTAGTTGCCAATAACTTTGTTACAAAACATGATCATCCCGTACAACAAATTATATCACATCATGCCTTGACCATATCACATCACAACAAGCCCTGCAAAAACAAGTTAGACGTCCTCTACTTTGTTGTTGCAAGTTTTACGTGGCTGCTACGGGCTTCTAATAAGAACCGTTCTTACCTACGCATCAAAACCACAATGATTTTTCGTCAAGTGTGATGTTTTAACCTTCAACAAGGACCAGGCGTAGCCACACTCGATTCAACTAAAGTTGGAGAAACAGACACTCACCAGCCACCTATGTGCGAAGCACGTCGGTAGAACCAGTCTCGCGTAAGCGTACGCGGAATGTCGGTCTGAGCCGCTTCATCCAACAATACCTCCGAATCAAAGTATGACATGCTGGTAAGTAGTATGACTATTATCGCCTACAACTCCTTGTGTTCTACTCGTGCATATGACATCTACGCATAAACCTGGCTCGGATGCCACTGTAGGGGAACGCAGTAATTTCAAAAAGATTCCTACGATCACGCAAGATCTATCCCTAGGTGATGCATAACAATGAGAGGGGACAGTGTTGTCTACATACCCTCGTAGACCGAAAGCGGAAGCGTTATGACAACACGGCTGATGTATTCGTAGTCTTCACAATCCGGCCGATCCTAGCACCGAAGGTACGACACCTCCACGATCTGCACACGTTTAGCTCGGTGACGTCCCACGAACTCTAGATCCAGCTCAGGTCGAGGGAGAGTTTCATCAGCACGACGGCGTGGTGACGGTGATGATGAAGTTACCGGCGCAGGGCTTCATCTAAGCAGTACGACGATATGACCGAGGTGGAAATGTGTGGAGGGGGGCACCGCACACGGCTAAACAATCAACTTGTGTGTTCTAGGGTGCCCCCATGCCCCCATATATAAAGGAGAAAGGGGGAGGCCGGCCGGTCCTCCTTGGCGCGCCCCCAAGAGGGGAATCCTACTAGGACTCAAAGTCCTAGTAGGTTTCCACCTAAAGGGAGAGATGGGGAAGGAAGGAGAGGGAGAGGGGGAAGGAAAGGGGGCCCCTGCCCCCCCCCCTTCCTTGTCCTATTCAGACTCAAGGGGGAGCGGGTGCGCGGCCTGCCCTGGCCGCCCCTCTCTCTCTCCACTAAGGCCCGTCGAGGCCCATTATTTCCCCCGGGGGTTCCGATAACCCTCCGGCACTCCGGTTTTGTCCGAAACTTCTCCGGAACACTTTCGGTGTCCGAACATAGTTGTCCAATATATCAATCTTTATGTCTTGACCATTTCGAGACTCCTCGTCATGTCCGTGATCACATCCGGGACTCCGAACAACCTTAGGTGCATCATATCACATAAACTCATAATACCAATCGTCATCGAATGTTAAGCGTGCGGACCCTACGGGTTCGAGAACTATGTAGACATGACCGAGACACGTCTCCGGTCAATAACCAACAGCGGAACCTGGATGCTCATATTGGTTCCTACACATTCTATGAAGATCTTTATCGGTCAAACCTCATAACAACATACGTTGTTCCCTTTGTCATCAGTATGTTACTTGCCCGAGATTCGATCGTCGGTATCTCAATACCTAGTTCAATCTCGTTACCGGCAAGTCTCTTTACTCATTCCGTAATACTTCATTCTGTAACTAACTCATTAGTCACAATGCTTGCAAGGCTTATATTTATGAGTATTACCGAGAGGGCCTAGAGATACCTCTTTGAAACACGAAGTGACAAATCCTAATCTCGATCTATGCCAATCCAACAAACACCTTCAGAGATACCTGTAGAGCACCTTTATAATCACCCATTTACGTTGTGGCGTTTGGTATCACACAAAGTATTTCTCCGGTATTCGGGAGTTGCATAATCTCATAGTCTGATGAATTTGTATAAGTCATGAAGAAAGCAGTAGCAATGAAACTGACACGATCATAATGCTAAGCTAACGAACGGGTCATGTCCATCACATCATTCTCCTAATGATGTGATCCCGTTCATCAAATGAAAACACATGTCTATGGTTAGGAAACATAACCATCTTTGATCAACAAGCTAGTCAAGTAGAGGCATACTAGGGACTGTATGTTTTGTCTATGTATTCACACATGTACTAAGTTTCTGGTTAATACAATTCTAGCATGAATAACAAACATTTATCATGAATTAGGGAAATAAATAATAACTTTATTATTGCCTCTAGGGCATATTTCCTTCAGCGTCCTCCATGGCGAAGCTTGTAACTGGCACCGTCTCGTCATCTTCCTCCTGGGAAACATAGTATAAAACAAACAAAAACCGCCCTACAAACACCTAGGAACAATATGAAGATGCATATCGGGTTTGGATCAATGATCTTTACCGACTCCAGAGTGCAACAGAAGTAGACGAGTCTGTGTAGATCGTACTTGGAGTCCCTCGAACGTTGATGACGATCCCGCAAACCGTCCTTGAATGATCCCTCGAATGGAAGACCGAAACCATGGCCTCTCTACTTGCTTGCAAATCGTACGGTCTTCATGTTCTGGCAACGCTTCATCGTTGAGAGCTAATCATCGCTGGAGAATCAGAGGGAGGATATTAAAACCACATGGGGCTTCTAATTATGAGAATTAGAAGTGGCTAGAGCTAGCTCTAATTAGTCTACTAGGACCAACTAGAGCTAGAACTAGATTAGCTAGAGGAGGCTCCAAAACTTGTGTATTCAATTACGGCCAATACCTCAAGTATATATAGGTAAGAGGGGAGAGGAGGGCTGCGACCAAGGAGGGAAAGCCTCCTTGGGGCGCTATCCAAAGGGGGAGGAGTTGGACTCCTTCCCTAGTAGGATTCGCTCCCTCCCCCCACCACCACCACAAGGAAAGGGGGGGGGGGGCGACTCCTCCACTTGAGCCTTCGTGGCCCAAGTTTGCTTCCACCTCATGGCCTTATTAAGCCCATTGATATATTAAATTAAATATATAATTGTTCTAAACATTTTCAGAGCATTATATATATAATTTAACATCCCAAGAAACATTTTCCACACACACACATTGTTATGACCGGCATATTAGGGGCTTAGCCCAGTTAGTTGTGGCCCAGTCTATCTTATCATTATTAGGGGCTTAGCCCAATTATCTTATTATTAGGAGGATTATATAAACTCATGTAAGGATCCATTTTGGAATTAAGCAAGAAGCAATCATATTTTCTCGACTTCCTTAGGGAGCCGGGAGACCTAACCCTAGCCTCCTCCCCTGCGCCATCTTCCTCTCAGCCGGTGCCTCCTCCCGCGCAACTACGACGTCAATGCCACGCCGCCGGCGCCCATCTCCTCGCCAACCAGTCTCCCACCCCTACAACCTACGGTTCAAGCCAGGTTGGTTGGCAAGGAGATGGCCGCCGACAGCGGCGCATCAGCGTCGTAGTTGCACGGGAGAAGGCGGTGGCTGAGAGGGAGATGGTGTAGGGGAGGAGGCTAGGGTTAGGTCTCCCGGCTCCCTAAGGAAGCCGAGCAAATATGATTGCTTCTTGCTTAATTCCAAAACGGATCCTTACATGAGTTTATATAATACTCCTAATAATAAGATAATTGGGCTAAGCCCCTAATAACGATAAGATAGACTGGGCCACAACTAACTGGGCTAAGCCCCTAATATGTCGGTCATAACATTTCTCCCCGCCTGCACAACCAGCTCATCCTCGAGATGGAAGGTGGAAAAGCGCTTGCAGAACTCCTCGAGGTGATCAACCGTCGCCAAACACCTCCGCGTCAGATGGGGCGGGCAGGTCATCGAGCCCGGTGGTGGCGGCGTCCTCCTCAATGTAGTCTGCAGCCTCCAGGTAGAAGAGTCGCTGGCAGACGTGGCCATGCACGTAGGGTTCATCGCAGTTGAAGCACAGCCCTTGGCGGCGACGCTCGAGTTGCTCGGCCGAGGTGAGCGGGCGGAACGGGCGCGCCGTGATCGCGACAAGGGGTGCCGCGGAAGCCTGAGCAGGCCGGCCCTACGCGGGAACATCCGGCCAGGGTGGCGGCCGAGCGACCCGAGATGATGACGCCTGCTGGATGGCCACCGCGCGTCGCTCGAACGTGTGGGCATAGTACATGGCCGTCTGGAGGTCCTGGGGTCCCCGCAGCTCCACGTCCACGCAGATATGATTCGGCAGACTGCCGACAAAGAGCTCAGACCGCTGGCGAGCCATCACACCAGGCGCGTGGCACGCCAAGGCCTGAAAGTGGTCGGCAAAGTCCTGCACTGTAGAGGTGAAGGGGAGGCGGCCCAACTCCGCCAGCCGGCTCCCGCATATCAACGGCCCGAAGTGAAGGAGGCAGATCTGCGAAAATGCTCCCATGGAGGCATGCCGCCCTTGTCCTGCTCGAGAGCGTAATACCAAGTCTGTGTGGTGCCCCGGAGGTGATATGAAGCGAGCCACGTGCGGTCCGACGCGAGCGTGCGTTGCCCCCGGAAGATTTGGTCACACTCATTAACCAGTTGTGGGGGTCCTCGGTGCCGTCGTAGGTGGCGAAGTCGAGCTTGCCGAAGCGCCGCGTCATTTGGGTATGACCGCCGTGGGGGTACTGCTCGGCAGTGTGGAGCGGCGCCGGGTTGGTGATAACAGGGCCCCCCCGTGGAATGGCGGCACGTCAAGGCCAACGTATGGGCCCGCGGAGCTGGAGGACCCACCGTACTGCACCTGCTATGATGTCACGTGCGGCGGTCCCGAGGCCATCGTGTAGACCGGCTGAGATGACGACTTGGTCAACCAGGCCGGTAGCAGGGATGGCGAGGGCGGGAACCGGACCTGGTGGATCGGGACTCCCGCCGACGCGGTCCATGCGAAGCCGGAGCTGACCGGCGGTGGCTGCTGCAGCGGCAACGGCTGCTGTGGTGTCGCGCCGGGCGCGGCGGAGGCTGCTAGGAGCGGCGGCTGCCACTGCAGCCAGGGCGGGTGATGGTGGCGGTGGATGGCAGCTGTAGCGGCCCGGCGAGCGCAGCGGTGGATGGCAGCTGCAGCGGCCCGGCGAGTGTGGCGAAGGCCACCTGGTGCGGCCTGTAGGCCCCGGCCAAGAATAGACGGATCTCTTGGACCGCCTGGGCTAGGTCCCATAGCTCCCTGGACACCTCCTCCAGGGTGAGGACGGTGAGGGCGAGTGCAACGGAGGATCCCGACGCGGGCAGGAGTGGGGCGACGGTCGTGGTGGTCATCGGAGGCGATGAGGTGACCGGCAGTGGGAGAGACGGGTTGGGCGATGGTGAAGACATGATCGAACCGAAGGTAGCTGATACCAAACTAATAGGAGCTTGAGCCCTACCTGTCCTGAACCGTAGGTTGTAGGGGTGGGAGGCTGGTTGGCGAGGAGATGGGCGTCGGCGTCGTAGTTGCGCGGGAGAAGGCGGTGGTTGAGAGGGAGATGGCGCAGGGGATGAGGCTAGGGTTAGGTCTCCAGGCTCCCTAAGGAAGCCGAGCAAATATGATTGCTTCTTGCTTAATTCCAAAACGGATCCTTACACGAGTTTATATAATCCTCCTAATATAAAGATAATTGGGCTAAGCCCCTAATAACGATAAGATAGAGTGGGCCACAACTAACTGGGCTAAGCCCCTAATATGGTGGTCATAACACACACACACACACACACTATATATATATATATATATATATATATATATATATATATATATATATATATAAATCGGTAATACCCGGTATTACCCGATATTCATCGAAACCCTTCCGGTGACCCCGAAACGCTTACCTCTCGGAACTATTCTAGATATTAATGAAACAATTCCACAAATATATTCTCATTACTCCTATCACACTAACACTCAGCAAATCATGATTACCTTAAGCTTGTGACCCTGTAGGTTCGGTAAATCATAGACATGAATGAAAACACCTTCATTCAATAACCGATAGCGGAACCGTGGACATCCATGTCGGTTCATATGATTACATGAATAATATTTGATTGAACCTTTGGTTATCATGTGATATTCCCTTTACTCCGCGATACTTTACAAAACCTGGTGTGCATTGGTATCCTCCTGAGTCATCACCATGCTCAATATACCGCTGCTTCCGTTACCGATTTTGTTCTTCTTTCTTGTTAACATGTTCCAGCATCCCCATGACGTAGTCACCTGTGTCTAGCTAGACGATAATGGATGCCACCACACCGAGAGGTGCCTAAGAATATCTCTCCATTGTCGGAGGAGCAAATCGCACTCTTGAGCTATCCGGTCACTTGTCAAACTTTCTAGTGAGCCCGAAAGTTGTCGTTATGATCACGTTGTTACAGACGATGTTTGAGCAACTCGAAAGTCCACCGTCTGGTAGGAAGCGACCAAGAAACTCTCATGGTCTGAGGAACTAAAACACATGCTAACACTCCATATTATAACAAATGATTTCAGTCATATAATCAAAAAGTATAACAGACAAGTTTGGGTCGATTCAATATGATCGTTCTACTAATGTCATACCATCAATGTTGTTTTAGGACTATTGTTACACTTAACGATATCCTAAGATCCGGAAAACGTGATCACAAACAACTCTTGAGCCAGTCTTAGAGGAGAGACTAGGAACCTATTGTTTTCCCTTTATCATTCCACACGTGCATATGAGTTTTCCATTGAATCACATATTCCAGGATCACAACAGTTATAACATAGAATATAAACTCTTAACTATGAATATGGAAATATGATAATACAAATATTGTTGCCTCTAGGGCATATTTCCAACAGTCTCCCACTTGGACTAGAGTCGATAATCTAGTTAGCACTTTTAACTTTTACGCCAATGGCCATCCAATGTTAGTCCATGCTTTGCTTGTGGTATGGACTTCGTCCTTCGAATCTGACAACTTCAGATCTGTGTGTATCATTTGCATTAATATGCATCCATCATGCTTTCACATGAATTCATATTTTTTTTGTGAAACAAGCTTAGCATATATTGAATCACTGGCAAGACCTTCGATTCCTTAGATTGAGGCGTAGAACCACTATAAAAGAACAATGTTCTATTTGCACAATCATCTACAACCATACTAAGTTCATAAATGAACCTTTGATTCATCACCCCCTGTTGTTCGTTATAAAATGACAATATACTCAGACTTCTATTATAGAATTCACCACAGTAACTTTCTTAGACCAATTCTAACTTACTGTGCCACCATAAATCATTTAATTGAAATTGAAATTCGCTTGGAGCACTGATTGAAGATTGTTGTCAATGTACTACTTACATCAAGCATGTATTGATGTAAACTCCTTACACCAATCTCTTCATTTTCTCCATATGCGAGAAACATGTCGTCAGTACTCAACGACATTTTCGTTGTTGTCCTATGATCAATAATTTGACCTTTCTTGTAAATTTACTCACAACGTACTTGGAGTACTTGACTTATCTGGTTATTTACATACCATGGAATTAACACAAGGACTAAAATCACGCATTTCACTCATCAGTATTTCAAGATATCGATTCTTGCCGAGAACACACTAGTACAGCAAGGTGCTATACAAATGGTTTTTAACCCCTTTCCATGATGGCGTTCGGAACCGTCACCAAGTGAGTGACTGCGATGGGGGGGGTCCTTCCCACACGACCCAGAAACCGTCGGGGATATGCCCTCCTAGCACACACGCTCGGCAAAATGAGGTCATGTGCGACCGGCAAGCGATCAAATACAGTTATACGTATAGTAGTGCTAAAAAATACAATTATACAAGCGAAATCATTTTTGATCGTAAGTACTGATAATCCCCAAGTGCAAGGAATCATCGTAGCAATTTCCAAAGGTGGAAGTGATAAGTATGGAGTGTCGAACCCACAAGGAGCTAAAGGTAAGATCAATATTCTCTCAAGTCCTATCTGCCACTAATACGATTCTACGTACACCGAACGTTTGCTTCCAACTAGAAACGAGAAATAAAACTATGTTGTGGGTATAAAGAGGATAGCTTTGCATGACATTGGAGAACTAAAATATAAAAGTAGGGTGCTGTTAATATAAATTTAGAATATATTACTATATATTATAAACAACGAGTGTGGAATAATGATGCATTGGTGTGCGGAATTGTCCTAGGAAATTGTTAACAAGATCGGTAATTGTTATTGCAATTTCATATGAGGGGGAGGCATAAGCTAACGTACTTTCTCTTCTTGTATCATATGCACTTATGACTGGAACTCTAGCAAGCATCTGCAACTACTAGGGATCATTAAGGTAAAACCCAACCATAGCATTAAAGTATCAAGTCCCCTTTATCCCATACGCAACAACCCCTTACTCGGGTTTAAGCTTCTGTCACTCTAGCAACCCACTATAAGTGAATCATGAACGTATGGCAATACCCTACAATGGGAATCCTTCTTGTGTGCGTGGCATGGAAGGCACCATAGGACAACACCAAAATAAAACATACATCTCAAACCAATCTAGATCATCAGTCAACCCAAAAGACAAAATAAATTTACTCAAAACATTGTAGGATGGCAACACATCATTGGATCATAATATGTGGCATAAAGCACCATGTTCAAGTAGGGACTTACAATGGGGTGCAGGAGAGTGGACCGTGTAAAAGAGATGAGGATGGTGATGAAGACGATCACCGCAACGATGCTTCCCTTGGTGGCACTTCGGCGCCACCGAAAGAGAGGGGGAGAGAGTCTCCCCCTTGTGCTTCCTCCTCCATGGCCTCCCCCTAGATGGGGAGAGGTTCTCCCTCTGGTGCTTGGCCTCCATGGCGATGATGGCCCCCTCCGGGATCCTCCTCCATGGCCTCCAGTGATGATGGCCCCCTCCGGCAGGGTGCTAGAGAGTGCCTAGATTGATTTCTCGTGGCTATAGAGGCTTGCAGCGGCAGAAATCCCCATCTAGGTTTATTTCTGGGGGTTTCTATATTTATAGGAATTTTTGGCATCGAGAACAAGTCAGGGGGGTCCATGAGTCAATGATAGGACAAGGGGGTGCGCCCTGGGGGAGGCGCCCTCCACCCTTGTGGATGACTCGAGACTCCTCTGGCCCAACTCTTTTGCTTCGGGGGCTTCTTCTGGTCCAGAAAAAATTACCGTAAATTTTCAGCTCATTCGGACTCCGTTTGGTATTCCTTTTTTGTAAAACTCAAAAACAAGGAAAAAAACTGAAACTGGCACTGGGCTCTAAGTTAATAGGTTAGTCCCAAAAATAATATAAAATAGCATATAAATGCATATAAAACACCAAGATGGATAATATAATAGCATGGAACAATTAAAAACTATAGATACGTTGGAG
Source organism: Triticum dicoccoides (assembly GCF_002162155.2). Lineage (NCBI taxonomy): Eukaryota > Viridiplantae > Streptophyta > Magnoliopsida > Poales > Poaceae > Triticum > Triticum dicoccoides. The sequence goes on along the minus strand of NC_041383.1, from coordinate 389,856,560 downwards.
ACATATCAGGCATCCCCAAGCTTAATTCATGCTCGTCCTCGAGTAGGTAAATGATAAAAGTAGAATTTTTCATGTGGAATGCTAGCAAGTGCACAAGTTTGATCAATGGTAATTTCAATCACTTTTTGTAGCATCATTATATATCATAATAGTAGCTCATATATAAAGCTTCTCATGATCAAGTAACAAGCTATTCACATGTTAAAGCATAGACCATAAACTTTCTTGAAAACTAACAAACTATGCTCTCAGTCATCAAACAATTGCAATTCGTCTTATTTTCAGGAAGGGTCTATGTAAGAGCTTCGATTTAGCAAATCTCACATACTCAACCATCATATAGTCTTCCATGATTGCTACCACTCAAAGCATATTTTTAGAACAAATAGCATCCATCAAACACAGAGAATGATAGGGGCTTGATGTTTCGCCTCCCAACTTACTTATCATATAGATAATTGCCAACAATAATAATTCATGATCAAATATATTTGAATGGCCATATATGCTTAGATATTTCCCCATCACATGATGCTTGCCAACTAAAGACTAGGTTGGAATGAGAAGGAATACTACTGACTCTTGCATAAAATTAAAAGATAGGCCCTTCACAGAGGGAAGCAGGGATTTGCAGAGGTGCCAGAGCTCAAGGCTTTTAAAACAGAGTTGAAAATAATTTTGAGAGGTATCCTTTCATTGCCAACATAACAACCAAGAGTTCTCACTATCTTCCATGCTAGACACATTATGGGCGGTTCCCAAACAAAATGGTAAAGTTTTTACTCCCCCACCACCAACAAGAACATTCCACGGCTGGTTGGAAACAATGGGTACCGTCCAACTATCAACAATCCCGGGGGAGTTTTGTTTGCAATTGTATTTGATTTGATTTGAGCATGGAACTGGGCACCCCGATTACCAGCCATTTTCTCGTGAATGATGAGCGGAGTCCACTCATCGTGAGAATAACCCACCTAGCATGGATGATACTGACAACCCCTAGTCGCTACATGAGCGATTCGGGCATACAAAACAGATTATTATTTGAAGGTTTAGAGTTTGTCACATGCAAATTTACTTGGAACGGCAGGTAAATACCCCATATAGGTAGATATGGTGGACACTCATGGAAGAAACTTGGTTCAAGGGTTTTTGGATGTACAAGTAGTATCTCTACTTAGTACAGAAATTTTTGCTAGCAAAAGATTCTAAAAAGCAAGCACCACATGTTGGAGGATCCATAACAATATAACTTCTATACAAATATACCCAAACATAACTCATTATGTTGTCTTCCTTGTCCAATTTCAACTAATTTGATCAAGTTTGAAAATAATTAATGGGGCTCACAATCCTATAAGATGTCCAAGATAGTATATTTTTATGTGGAACCTCTCTTCCTTCAATATTCTTTCATGAATTGTTCAAGTGACCAATACTATGTTTGCTAACTTTCAATAAATTTACCACCTCTACTTCTTATATGTGAAGTCATTACTCCCCATGGTATAAGCATATGAAACATATATAAATTCAGATTTATGACCTGTAAATCATTTAACCATTTACTCATGAGATATAAGTGAAGCACGAGAGTAAAGGACAAACTACTTCAAAAGGATATAAGTGAAGATCAATGAGTAGTCAAATAGTTAAATAGCCATGGGAGGACTCTCTCTCATTCAAGATTCTAGATCCAATGATTTTATTCAAACAACAAGTAAAATGAAAATACGCTCCAGGCAAAACACATAGCATGTGACGAATGAAAATATAGCTCCGAGCAAGGTATACCGATGATTTTGAAGATGAAAGAGGGGATGCCTTTCGGGGCATCCCCAAGCTTAGGCACTTGAGACTTCCTTGAATATTATCTTGGGGTGCCTTGGGCATCCCCAAGCTTAGGGTCTTTCCACTCCCTATTCTCGTCATATTGATATCTCACCCAAAACTTGAAAAGTTCAATCACACATAACTTAACGAAACTTCGTGAGATGGGTTAGTATGATAAAGAGCAAATCATTCACTTTGGTACTGCCAAGACAAGATTCATAATTGTTCTCACACAATTCTTACTATACCATATCATTTCTACAATTTATATTGAGCAATATAAGCCATAGAAACTAGAAAACAAGCAAACTATGCATTGAAAACAGAATCTGTCAGAAACAGAACAGTCTGTAATGATCTGAACATCAATCATACTTCTGCTACTCCAAAAATCCTAAAAAATTAGGACAACCTAGAAAATTTGTATATCAATCTTGTGTAAGAATTTCAGATCAAAATCACGCTTCTGTGATTTTTGAAAATTATCTTACTAAGCGCAAAAGTTTCTATATTTCAACAAGATCAAATCAACTATCACCGTAAGCCATCCCAAAGGTCTTACTTAGCCCAAACACTAATTAAAACACCAAAACACAATTACTACAGAGGTAATAATGTGTATTTATTGAAAAAACAGAACCAGAAACCAAACAAATAAAAATAAAATTGGGTTGCCTCCCAACAAGCGCTATTGTTTAACGCCCCTAGCTAGGCATGATATTTTAATGATACTCTTCCAAGCCCAATTTTGATGATAGTCTTTTTCATACTCCAAAAGATATAAGTGAAGTTCATGGAGCATTCTAAAATTAATATAGATTTACCAACATCCAAGCTCAAAATATATAAGTGAAGCACATGAAGCATTCTACAAAGCCATGCTCAATAGATTTAAGTGAAGCACAAAGAGCATTCTATAAAGACATACTCAAAAGATTTAAGTGAAGCACAAAGAGCATTCTATAAATCAATGAAGTACTATCTCACACTAGCATGGAGCATATAGGAAAAGAAAATAGAAATAAACACAAAAGACACATATCATGTGAACAAAACAAAAACCGAGGTATACCGATAATTGTTGAAGAAGAAAGATGGGATGCCAACCGGGGCATCCCCAAGCTTAGATGCTTGAGTATCCTTGAAATATTTACTTGGGGTACCTTGGGCATTCCCAAGCTTGAACTCTTGCATCTCCTTATTCTTCTCATATCGGTAACTCCTCGTTCTTCAAACACTTCATCCACACAAAACTTAACAAAAAACTTTGTGAGATCTGTTAGTACAATAAAGCAAATCACTACCTTTAGGTACTATTGTAAACTCATTCCAATTTAATATTTTCATTATATCTACTGTACTCCAACTTCACCATGGTTCATACCCCCCGATACAAGTATACAACCCATAGATTCATCAAAATAAGCGAACAACACATAGAAAACAGAATCTGTCAAAAACAGGACAGTTTGTAGTAATCTGGAAACTTCGTATACTTCTCTAACTCAAACAATTCTCAAAAATTAAGACAATCTTAAATTTTTTGTATACAAGTAATGTGCAAAACGTTTCAAAATCTTTTCACATTCCAGTAAAAAAAGTAAATTCATGCACTACAACCAAAGTTTCTGTTTTTGCACCGAACATAGCAAACAAGCAATCTAGACATCCTAAAACTGAATCTTGGCACATTATTTTTATAATAGAATGGATATATACAAGGGGATAATTATTTTTAAGAAACTTCCATGAAAGTTCTACATTGTTTCCATGAGCATGAACACAAGTGTTCAAGCTCGACCCTCACTTCTCCAATGCATAACCTTCCAATCACTTCTCTTTGTGAAAAAGTTTTTGGGCTTAAGAGGTAAGTCATTTTTTGTATTTTCGTTATTTTAATTGTTTTTGTTTGTTTCAACCACAACTAACGAAAACAAAAAAAAAGGGAAAATAAAATCTACTCAATGAAGAAAGCAAACAAGCACATACGAGAATATCAACCCCACGCTATTGCTCCCCAACAACGGCGCCAGAAAAGAGCTTTATAATCCCCAAGTGCAAGGAATCATTGTAGCAATTTCCAAAGGTGGAAGTGATAAGTACGAAGTGTCGAACCCACAAGGAGCTAAAGATAGGATCAATATTCTCTCAAGTCCTATCTGCCACTGATACGACTCTACGTACACCAAATGTTTGCTTTCAACTAGAAACAAGAAATAAAACTACGTTGTGGGTATAAAGAGGATATCTTTGCATGATATGGGAGAACTAAAATATAGAAGTAGGTGCTGTTAATATAAAGTTAGAATATATTACTATATATTATAAATAGCGAGTGTGGAATAATGATGGATCGGTGTGCGGAATTGTCCTAGGCAATTGTTAACAAGATGGGTAATCATTATTGCAATTTCATATGAGGGAGAGGCATAAGCTAACATACTTTCTCTTCTTGGATCATATGCACTTATGATTGTAACTCTAGCAAGCATCCGCAACTACTAGGGATCATTAAGGTAAAACCCAACCATAGCATTAAAGTATCAAGTCCCCCTTATCCCATACGCAACAACTCCCTTACTCGGGTTTAAGCTTTTGTCAATCTAGCAACCCACTATAAGCGAATAAAGAACATATTGCAATGCCCTACAGCGTGAATCCTTCATGTGTGTGCGGCATGGAAGGCACCATAGGACAACACCAAAATAAAACATACAACTCAAACCAATCTAGATCATCAATCAACCCCAAAGAGAAAAGAAATCTACTGAAAACATCATAGGATGGCAACACATCATTGGATCATAATATGTGGCATAAAGCACCATGTTCAAGTAGGGGATTACAATGGGGAGCGGGAGAGTGGACCGCGTAAAAGATATGAGGATGGTGATGAAGATGGTGATGTTGATGAAGACGATCACCGCGGTGATGGTTCCCCCGGTGGCACTTCGGCACTACTAAAAGAGAGGGGGAGAGTCTCCCCCTTGTGCTTCCTCCTCTGTGGCCTCCCCCTAGATGGGGAGAGGTTCTCCCTTTGGTCCTTGGCCTCCATGGCGATGATGGGCCCCTCCGGGATCCTCCTTCATGGACTCCAGTGATGATGGCCCCCTCCAGCAGGGTGCCAGAGAGGGCTTAGATTGATTTCTCATGGCAATAGAGGCTTGTGGCAGCGAAACTCCCCATCTAGGTTTATTTCTTGGGGTTTCTATATTTATAGGAATTTTTGGCGTCGAGAACAAGTCAGGGGGGTCCACGAGTCAATGAAAAGACAGGGGGGCTCCACCCTTGTGGATGACTTGGGACGCTTCTGGCCCAACTCTTTTGCTTCGGGGGCTTCTTTTGGTCCATAAAAAATCACCGTAAATTTTCAGCTCATTTGGACTCCATTTGGTATTCCTTTTCTGTAAACTCAAAAACAAGGAAAAAATAGAAACTGGCACTGGGCTCTAAGTTAATAGGTTAGTCCCAAAAATAATATAAAATAGCATATAAATGCAGATAAAACATCCAAGATGGATAATATAATAGCATGGAACAATCAAAAAATATAGATACGTTGGAGACGTATCAAGTACATCCCACACAGCCAGTCCATGCTAAACATTTCCGTTCGTATGTACATTCAATACAGCCAATCCAAAGAATACGTTTCCGTTAGTATGTACATCCCACATAGTTAATCCAAGAAGTGTGTTTCCATTCATATATACATCCCACATAGTCACTCCAAGGAAAACGTTTCCGTTTGCAGTACATCACACTCAATTTTCCCCATTAAATCATTTGTGATAGCGTTGCTATTGCACACGATATTAACAATTTTATCATTTGCGTTATTGATTGCATCACACATGGTGCATAGAAGAAACTGTGTGGCAAAGGTTGTCCATCACACACACTTTTTATGTGGTAATCATTTATGCAAGGTGGCTAACGCAAACAATTTTCAAGACGATGTCATGTGCGATTGTTCATTGATCCAACACAATTTATTCCTAGAAAAACTGTGTGTGGCCTGAGGTCATTGCTAATGGTGTTTTCTCAATAACCGTTTGCAAAACAAAAACTCAATTAGTAGGCTAATTGGCCATTAACAGGCTAATTGGCCATTAGCAGGCTAATTGGTCTATTATTAATAATCCATTTATTAATCTAATTAACAATTCATATTAAGCACACAATATATTTCATTTTCATATTAAGGAAGCAGGATTTCATAATTGAAATACATCAGAGTACAACATTATATAGCTTCAGCACTCAGCTACCCCATTACACAACTGCACCAACATGAAGTTTCACATGCAACATCTACAACCTTTCGATATTAGCATTATAGACAGAACATAGACAGATGAATCTCATCTGGAAAACTTCTGAAGCGGAAGGCAAATATTGAGCCTTCATTGATGTTGAAGGTCTTTGCAACTTTAGGACAGTGCCTGTGGATGATTGACCGCCCATCCTTCGTCCTCTTCAGGAACACTTCAATATTGAACAGTGGGTGTTGTATGAAAACCTTCCTCACCTCCTGACCATATAGGTGATTTGAGAGGTAATCATCAGTGAACTACTTTGGAAAGGCCTGAAAACAAGGATATGCATAAATATCTTCTCCAGATTTGAAACGGTGCAAAGGAATTAAAAAGACAAGGTGTAACAGTTAGTACCATCCCATAGTGAACTGATGTCTTCTTCATTGTGAGGACAAAGATCTAGTTGTTTTTTGTCGCTAATTTCTTTGTCGTAACAATCCTTTTGAGTGTCTTGACTTGACTGATATTAATGGACAACTCATTTCCACATATGCAAAAAGGGTCAAACAGTGGGTCAAAACCTCTGACAACAGGACCTACATGTGCAAGACCAAATTGTCAAAAACCGAATATTTAAAAACAAGAAGTCGAAAGGTGTGTTATTAACTGCAATAGACCTAATATTTAAAAACAAGCAAATGTAGTCATTCAAACTTGTATTGTGCAGGTCTAAGTACACTAGTTATTGGCCCTGTTTGGATCCATGGGTTAGAGTTAGTTTGAGCTAGTTTGGGCTCAAATAGCCCTAAAGTATCCAAACATGAGGGCTAGTTTGAGCTAGCTGCGTCAAACCCATCCAAAACAACTATCCCACCCAAGAGGTGCTGATTGGGGCTTGTTCTCCTAGTGCATTTATTGTCAATCTAACACTATCATCCAAACACCTCTTTGGCTAGAGTTAGTTTAGGGTTAGTCATTGCTGAGTATCATTGTTATTTAGGAAACATAGGATAGCGTAGGATTTTTCTACCTTGACTTGTACTCCAAGATGACCATGTACTCCTACATATATGCCCACGAGGCTCAAGCAATACAATCAACTATTTCACCAATCTCTCTCTCCCTTTTAACTGTCATGAGCTAGAAACTAACACTAACCTCTAGCTAAGTTAGAGTATCCAAACAGTGTCATTGTTAAATCAAATGGAAAGGCGTGTTCAATACTCCCTACGGTCCTTTTTACTCTGCATATAAGAATTGTCTGAAGTCAAACTTTATAAAGTTTGCCCTTATTTATATGAAAAAATATCAACATCTAGCATGCTAAGGTTATACAATATGAAAATTTAAGACATGATACATGTACTGATATTGATTCAATATTGTGAATGTTGGTATTTTGTTCTATAAAGTTGGTCAAACTTTAATAGGCCTGACTTTAGATAAATCTTATATGCGAACTAAAAAGATTCGGAGGGAGTACAACATGCTTAACAGCAACCAAATATAGTCATTCATAGAGCTATTGTTAAATTTGGTATTGATGAAATTGAACTGCACAGTTCATACTAGCACGTATAGAACATCACATTGTTAATAGCTGAAATAAACAAGGCATACTACGAACAACCAAAGATGGCAACTGAAACTGGACATATGCTAACTACAAACAATCGAACAACCATAAACCGTAGAAATAAACAATGTGTAATGCAAACAACCTAATATAGCAATAAATACTGGACACATTCTCACTTCAAAAGGGGTTCGAGAAAACAAATCATGGGTTTCCTCACTTGTCACAGATTGGCTTCTCCTCATGGTCACCGTCGATGACGTCTGACTTGCCAGCTAAGGATCCCAGGCCAACATCGCAGAACGTGCCTTCAGAAATGAAAAAAGGGGCTCCATGGCTATGAAGGATGGAAAATTGTTCATAACGAGCCGTGGGAGATTAGCGGCAGGGCCATCGATGAGATTGAAGACCGTCGAATCCGAAGGGTTGGGGGTGGGCAACTTAACCTGTGACATAACCCGCGTCAAGTCGTCGGTGTCGACAACCTCGATGTCGTAGCCGGTGTCCGCGACATGCCAGAATACTCTAGCCCACTGATTGAAAGGCTCAATCCAGGTCCGGCCATTGTCGTCAGCTTCCTCGACGGCCACCTTGCCGATGTTGGGCGAAGAGGTTGTGGTAAAGCTCTTTGGGCCATTCGCTCCTTGAGCTCCCCGGGAAACGTAGCCGGGCTTAGGCTGCAACGCTCTAGAGTGGGGGAGGGGTGGGGATGGGGATATCTGGGAAAGGGGGCATTTCGCAGGCGTCATCTAAGAAACTTAGGGCGGCGAGGGTATGTATGTCGATGGGTAAACTGCACACGCAGATCAGCAGAGGTTGACGATAGAGGCGGCACGGTGGCGGTGGCAATCTAGATAGGTTTGGAGCAAGGAGGGGTGGTGTGTATGTGTGTGAGCAGGGGATTTGGGGTGTGTGTGTGGAGGGGGTCCAAGGTGGCATTTGAGGAAATGTCGCGGGTACTGAAAATTTTACTAGGCGGGAGTAAAATGGCGGGGCTACCGAAAATTTGGATCAAGGGATTGAACCAGAGCGTGGTGGGATTAAAATGCCGGGGCTACTGAAAATTTGGATCTACTGATTGAACCAGAGCGGGAGTAACAGACATAGCACACGGTCCAGATATACTAATCATGTGCTATCAAACAGAAAAAAAAACATCTACGCGGATGCGAGTAGATATTTTCGAGATTGCAAGGGAGTATATATTTCCGAGAGGGGGAGGGAAGCCTCGTGGAGCCCAATCTATTGTGATCATGTGGGTGACAGGGGCAGGGGCGCGGCACGTGGGTATTCCTAGGGAACCGTGTTTGTTTCGTACCCGATCGTAGACGGTTGTTGCGTCTGACTCGTCTGTTGTTTATAAATTTGGCCAAAAACGCGGGAAAGGGTCAGAACACGAACACACTTGCATGTGGACCAAATATATGTATGAAAAGGGTGGTTTGATGTTCAAATACACAATGCACAACTTTGGTGTGGCACCTGTTGCACAAAATGCACATTATTATTGCTAGCCCCCACCCCCAATACACACACACACACACACACACACACACACACACTTCATGTTGCCGGGAGGGGAATCCTAGCTATGAACGCATGCCCCGAAATAGCTAGGTCTGACATCTCACTGTACCGTAACACAAAACCAAAAGGAGTA
>NC_041383.1:389759810-389847064 GCF_002162155.2 Triticum dicoccoides | reverse complement strand
AAATATGGACCATGTGCGGGCCCATAAATGTGTTCTTCCGGCGTTACCAAATGACAAATTTGATGTGGCACATGTGCATCACAAATTAACCGGGCATCCTCGACCCCATGGAGGTTCATCTAGTATGAAGTAGTACCATGCCCCCCACACATACGAACACTTTGAGTCGGTGGGAGGGGGCACCTCATCAAGGCGTATTGTAAGACTGACCAAGAAGAATCACCACCTTGGTCGTATAACCTCACTTGTTTGTTGGGTCAAAGTCATGCATTGACGTTCCACACGCGGCCCCACAAAATAGGCTAGTTTGTCGATGATAACCATGTGAGGGAGTTCCTGAAGACAACCACTGCGTTCATGTGGCCCAAACATATGTATGAATGGCATGTGGTGTTTGAATATATCCAATGCACAACTTTGATGTGGTCGCGTGCTTTTGGAACCGGAAAGCCCGCACACGGAGCGAGGGTTCACGATGCATAATATACTTTGAGTATATATATATATATATGTATATATATATATATGTATGTATATATATATATATATATATATATATATATATATATATATATATATATATATATATATATATATATAGGGTGGGTCTATTCTAATAACACCCCTTAAGACTCTTATTCTGCTAACAGTAGGCTTATTCTGCTAACACGCCCACCTCAGCACCCCCGCCCGTCCCCTCCGTGCCTCCTACCGTGGGAGCGGCCGGGGACACCGTCACTCCTCCCCTTCCCGCCTCCTACCGCAAGAGAGGCCAGCAACGATGCCGCCCACAATGCCTTCTTCCACAAATCCCAACCTCCACGCGCCGCCAACGCCTTCTTCCCCGCACCCGCACTCCGTCACGCCGCCCCATGCGCCGCCCCAGACGATGGATCCAAGCACCGGCCATCGCCCCCACCAGGAACAGCGGCTCCCCCACCCCACCCCGCATCGCTACCTCCTCCAGCACCAGCCAGGGGGACCAGTGCCAGCCCGCGCCACCCCCGCTGCAACCCCAACCGGCGACGTCCGCCCGCGAGATTCGCATGGCCGGATCTGTCAACCGAGTGCATAAATCCTTTGATCCCCGAGCGAATCCGTCGACGTGAGGCACGATAAGACAGTCGCCTTGCTGCAAAGTGGTGGAGCAGCACCACCACAATGACCATGCGCGGACCTCATCAGGCGGGCGGGTGGACTGCCAGGACCGTGTGGCCAGCGACAAAATTGTGTCTTGTTCATGGGCAGCGCACTGTAGTCCAGCTCGGGGTGCACCGCAGTACATTGCCTGTCCGCGTGTAGTGCGGGGGTGCACATGAAGCCCCTAGGTTGACCTGCATCTGACCCCGCGCCCTCCTATTTTCGTTTTCTGCATCAAGGTCACTTGATCCAGAGCCTCTAGACTCTGGTGGTGGTTAGTCGGCACGACATGCAGTTCGGTTATATTCAGAAAAAATGGGCCGGCATCGCTGCCCTGGAGCCTCGGTGACCCTGCTCCGACCGAGGCATTACAGGCGACCCGCCTTGCTTCCCGCTGTGACCTTCGACACTAGATGGAACGGGAGGTGCTCCACCTTGCGTCTCCCGGCCAGATCCATCACAAGTAAGCCTAAGCCATGGCCACCCCTCCTCCTCCCCTCCCACCCCATGCCCCCTTCTCCATCTCACCCACCACCATGATGTGCAGGCACCCAGGAGGCCACCTACCTTCCTCTCTCAAACTTCTCTGCAGCTGAGCATAGGGAGTGCCTCCCAGGTGAGCACCGGCTCAGGTCATGGGATCTAAACTCCTCCCTCTGTCATGGATACACGGTAGGGCAGCACGGCGATACATCCAACATGCGCGCCCGTGTAGCACGTTGTGGCGGCGAGGCAGCTCGTCAGCTGATGGCGCGTGCAGTTTGCACGGAGCTCGGCATCTCGTTTTTGATGCAGCCTCGACTTCCCTCTCTTTGATGCAGGCTAGTGCGATGACTTGTTTGCCAGTACAACCCATAAGTGCCTCAGGTGGTGTGATTTTGGTCACCAGTCAATTGCTCTTTAATTCGATGCAGGCTTAGTTCAATTTTTAGTTTTGTGAAAGAAAATTTCATCTATTCTCTGCTCCTGCATTTCAGGTGTTGCTGTTCGTCAATGTGTGTGGTTGTCCGTTCACTTGTTGCTATTACTGGATGAGCAGAAAAAAGATCGAAGGATTCCGGCAACTGCAACTCTGCACACGGGCATGTAGTATTGCCAACAGGGGGAGTGCAGCTTCACCAATGGGAACGTGCAGTTCCGCCCATGGCGTCGACGGCTTTCCAACGAACGCGCGTGTGCATGGGCAAGTTCCCTTGGACTTTGCACACGTCGACAGTTTTTTATGAGGGGTTCATTGTTTATGTTGGAGATGTTCGCCCCTCAGTGGTCTTTAAACTCTTGTTTTTTTAAGTTCGATCCACTGCAATTCCATATGTACGTTGGAGAGGTTCATTTTCATGAGAAAAAGGTTGATGCAGCCCACTTCGAGGAGTACTGTGGTCCACTTCAGTCAAATGTATCTTTTTTTGTAAAAAAAGATGCAGTCCGTTCAGGCACTGCTTGCGGTTTGTGCGGCTCGTCTATGAAGTTCCTTTTTGTATTTTATATTTTTAGGGTTATTTTCTAAAAGAAATGATGAAGGTTTGCTAGTTGATGAATCGTGCAGTTAATGTGCATTATGAAGTCCACTATTTGCTGACCTCGCGGTTCGGTTTTTCTTTTTTTTGCAGCAAAAGATGAACAATGAAAGAAAAGTGCACTCCACACCTTTGTTTGGCCAAAAATCATAAGGCTCACTTGGGATCATGTCGCGGTTCACTTTATTTTGATGTGGTTCACTTGCCCTCATCTCTGTTGTCCATTATCGTTCGTGGAAAAGATTGAAAAAGAAACAACAAAAACTCATCTGGAAAATCTTACGTCTCACAACAAAAACATGAAGTTTATTTGCCCATCTGTTGCACTGCGGTTTTCACTCTGAAGTAGTGTGGTCGCCCATATAATGTTGTTCATCCCGTAAGTGCAAAAAAATTGTTACAGAAGCAAAGAAAAAGTAATGCGGTTCACTTCTTGATAGTGTTGTGGTTCATTTACACCCGATGTGAAGTGCACTATTTTTTATCGTCCTTAAAAACATTACATTTGAATAAAAGAAACCATGCAGTTCTCTTACCCGTCTGATTCAGTGCGGTTTTTCGTCTGATGCAGTGCGGTTTTCAGTCGGATAAAGTGCGCACGTCGATTTGGCTGTCGCGAAAAACAGAGTGTTCGCATTTCGGTAAATTCGAAATTCCTCTTAAATGGTAAATAATTAGACAGTGTGTCCTACATGAAAAAGTTGCGCCTCGTCGATATCTTTCCAATGGCGTATTGTTTGAATCATTCCAACCAGCGGTCTATAAAAATTTCATGAAAACGGTAGCTGCCACTCGTCGTCCGCCACACGATTTTCAAAATTATCTTAAAACCGTAAGGAATCTCAAAAGCATTTCAACATATGAAAGTTGTGTCTCGTCCATATCTTTTCAACGGTATATTACACGCCCCGTTTCGATAAAAGGTTAAAAACTAGAGCGAAAACAGTATCGAAAATTTGAAATTTTTTGAAAAACAAAATCCCGCGATTTAGTAAATTTGAAACCGCTCTTAAACCATAACAAATTAGAGAAAATAATAGTTACAAAAAAGATGCGCCTCGATGATATATTTCCAATGGTCTATCATTTGCTTTATTCCGACGAGCGGTTTAGAAAAAAACGCGAAAAACGCTCGCTGTCTCTCGTCGTGGGCCACACCATTTTCAAAACTGCTCTTAAACCGTGAGGAATCTCGAAAAGTATTCAACATGGTGAAATAGCACCTAGTTCGTAGCTTTTCAATGGTATATTACATGCCTCGTTCCGACAAACGTTTAAAAAATTAGAGCAAAAAAGGTACCAAACAAACACAGCGTGCAGTTTTTTGCGACGGGAAGTTCACTCGCCTGAGTACTGCAGCACACTTGGTTCAAACAATGAAGTGCACTTGCTTTGAGCGTGCAGTGCGGAAGTGTTATCAGAATAGTTATTCTGCTAATATTAGCAGAATAGACCGGCTGTATATATATATATATATATATATATATATATAGAGAGAGAGAGAGAGAGAGAGAGAGATTCATGTGTATGTGAGCCCTCGAACTTAGGTCTCGAATCTCACCATGATCGACGTATGACTATACGGTAACGTGAACCAAGAGAAGAAGAATCCACCATGGTAACCTCTCTCGCGTTGTTGGTCGAAGTGATGGACGTCCACGCGGGCCCATGAATATATAGGCCGTCAATGATAACCAAGCGAGGGAGAGTGCCCAAAGACAACCACTACATGTATATATGTGCCCCAAACATATGTATAGACACGCGTGATGCATGCATATATGTTTGAATACCAAAAGCACAACATTTTGATGTGGTGCAAGCATGCGTCAAAAAGTGCACAGTCCCCACACAGATCTGGTTCATGATGAGTCGCGTGCTCGCCCCCCCCCCCACTTCGACCCGGTGGGAGGGATTCGTGCGTACACATGCACGAAAAGTATATAGTTGCATGTACCGAACCATATAAGACGAACCAAAATTAATCCTCTCCTAATTATAAGTCAAACTAACCTCTATCGTTGTCGGTCAAAGTGATTGACCAAGCGGGCACACAGAGATGGACGAAGCATCTTGTTGATAACCCTATGAGTGAATGCTAGAGGACAACCGCCATCGCTTGCTTGTGGGTCAAACACATGTATGGAAATGTGTGGTTGTGATGTTTGAATACCTAATATATATGCAGAACTTTGATGTGGCGCATGCCTCGGAAACCTTTAAGTCCCCACATGAATCGAGGTTCATGGCATGTAGTATATATATGTTGCCCCCCTCCCCTCTTCGACGTGTAATATATACTCCTACGTACCGTAACACAACCTAGAAATAATCGCCCTTGTTCGTCAAATCACCTTTCTCGCTGTGTCATATATTAGATGGACGATGACCTCGTGGGCCCATGGAGGGAAGAGTCACATGCGAATTAGTGAAAAACATCGTCCACACGTGGCCCAATGTGTTGGTGATGTTTTTAATACCCAATATGCACAACTTTTTGCGGCACCTGCCTCGGAAACCAAAAAGTCCCCACATGGAGCGAGATCGATTCATGACGTGTGTGTAGTATATATGTGCTGCCTCGGCCCCCTCCTCCCCTCTTCGACGCGCACTATATACTCCTACTGCAACACAACCCAAAGAGAAACCTCCTTGTTGGGTCAAAGTTATGGAGGACAACCTCGTGGGCCCACAGATGGAAGCATCGCACACGAGTGAGTGTCCTATATGACGCATACTATTGCCCCCGACCACCCTCTTCAACGTGTACTATATATATACTCCTACCGTACGTATAACAAAAACCCAAAAATGACCATCCTTGTTGGTCAAATTAACCTCTCTCATCGCATGTCATAGTGCTGGACGGTTACCTCGCGGGCCCACGCGAGTGAGTGTCCTAGGACCACCGCATGCATGTGGCCCAAAGATGCATGTCAAACTTTTTCTGCAGCGAACATGCGACCAAAGGAGTTTAGAGTTGAAAAATGAAAAAAATTGATAACATCCTTGATTCTATTTCCATCTCGTGGGAATCATTTTGACATCCATCTGTTATATCTCATAGCTGAAATATTTAGTAATTGCTCGTTTAATCTGAATTGATTTTAAGTATTATTATGATGAGACATTCTCATCATAATCAAATCCTTTATCTTGTCATAAACTATTTGCAACAAGTCAAGCATTATAAAACACTTTTGTCTTTGTCAATTTATAGACCCATCACTACACTTTAGACTTTAAGTCTTTCAGAGGGTCTATCAAGTTCTAAACTTGAATTATGTGTACGGATACTATCTTGGATTATTTTGGCGTATAGCCGCTTCCGGAGTCAGGGCCCATCAATGCTTCTGTGTGTATTATAGGTTCACTATTTGTTTCAACAATATTTCGTCTGCATACCCTGAAGGTCTGTACAGATTTTCCAATCTATATAGTTCAGCTGCATGTTCGACCGAAGTCTCTATATCCTATGTAGAGGCTTCTGTATCTGTCGCGGTAATAAATTTTAGGACCACTTCTAGCGTTTATTTTCTTTGAATTGGTCACGAAGATTCTATAATCTCCTCAAATTGCACTGTCCTCCGACTCACTCTTTTGCAGAAAACATTTTCTTCAAAATTTTCGCACTATGTGACAAAACACTTTGCCTCGGTGTAGTGATAGAGGAATACCCAACCATTTGGAAAAACCTACAAAGTAGCACTTATTTCGACAAATTTAATGTCACTCTTTTCAGTATAAAGCCATAGTCTCTAAAGCATCACTTTAAAAGCATATTTGGTGGAACAATCAATGTCATCTCTGATATCACCATGTCATACATAGCTTGATTATATCTACTCAAAACACTCTACTCTTGGTAGTGTTTCTAGGAGGTGCAAGCTATAAAATTCTTTTATACACTACTGTAGGATGCTGCTAACGCGACACTACAATCAGAGAACCTTCGGCGAAATTGTGTGCGATGCATTAATTGCAAATGGTGATGTAGAAAACCCATCAAAAAAGATGCAAAACATTTGCGATGGCGGATACATCAAACATGGTTCAGATTTTAGTTGCGTGTGTGATGCGGGGCATACGATTCAGTTCAATGAACTGTTTGCTATGTGGAAGAAGAACATAAATGGGCAGCCAAATGAAGGCATGTGCGATATATGGCATACAGTTCAGTCGGATTAATTGTTTGTGATAAGGCAGAACAACATAAACGGGCGGCCAGATGAAGGTATGTGCGATTGAGGGCATACACTTCAGACTGATGAACTGTTTGCGATTAGGCAACACAACAGAAACGGTCAACTAGATCAACATGTCTGCGATTGACGGCATACACTTCACATCGATGAAATGTTTACATTAGCCACAACAAACAGAAACAATTAGACATATCAACGTGTGTGCGCTAGACGGGCACACATTCTAATTAAAAGAAGCGTGCGCGATGGTAATAACGAGCGCGCACGGTTGTTGGAACACGACTTGTGCTAACATCACCTGTTGCGGTGCACCCTATGGTGCAAACGCCACGTCGCGACGGAGAAAGCGTGCCCACGTTACACCGTCCGGGAATAGTGTCGTGCGTCACATCCCAAATTACTACCATACTATATTTAATTGCAAACCCGTTCACACCGATCAAAACCTAGACGGTTACCCACTTAGGAGCGTATCAGTACTCGGTTATAAATACTACTACTCCAAGATGACTGCACATTCCTCCTCAACTCTTCATCCATAAAAACAAACAAGTCATTCATCGTTGTTCCCTTGCGTCTTCCATGGCCAGCGTGAGTTCTGGGTCGAAAGACTACTACCAGGGAGAGGCGAGCATGGAAGCGGAAGCACGAGAGATGCCCGCCTCGCTGCAAAAGCAGCCGACATGTCCCGTCGCACGGCCGTAGCAGCACAGAGGTCCCGCCGCGCCGCCGAAGTAGCACAGAGGTCCCGCCGCGACGCGGAAGCATCACAAATGTCCCGCCGCGCCGCAAATGCAGCAGAGGTGTCCTCCCGCACTGCGAAGGCCTAGGAAAATGTCTCGCGGGCAGGCGAGGACTCTCACAGGCGCATGCGTGCTATGCTCGGTGACTTGATGGGTCGGATCTCCGACTGGATGAAGTAGTAGGACAAGATGAATGCCTCATTTGAAAATGCTACCAGCGTCATCCGAGGACTAGGGGAGGACAAGGCGAAGCTCCGCACTGAGTGCGACCTACTGAGGGCGAAGATCAGCAGAACAACGAAGCAACATGAGGAGACCACTGCCTTGTTGTAGAGGATCGACATGGAAAATTATGGACGAGAATGCCATGCTCCGCATTGAGTGCCAAAGGCTGGTGGAGGAATTCATGGATGCTCTCAAGCAGCGTCTTGAGGACACGAAAGAGCTCATCGTTGCTCACCGTAGAGACTAGTTCCCGCGGCCTGCAGCAACGCATCAAGAAAGTAGATATCAGCAAGCCAGATCGTTGCCTTCCTTCTTATTTTGCCCTTGTGTATTTCGGGTGTTGTCGCATGTGGCTTTTTTAATTATCTTCCTAAATATGTAAGACAATTATTATCCATTGTCATCGTCCTTATATTCATCAGTCTTGCTATAAGTCGCAGTCGATGCCATATAGGTCCGTCAGATCTTACATCAAGATACGTGCAAAACTTTCTTTTCAGATTTTCCTTTTCAGATCTTACATCAAGAGCCATGCCATTAAATAGGGGCTCAGGCGACATTAATGGAAACATTGGGAGGGAGGTGGGCAACGGATAGAGGTCAAAGGGCTCTCCTCCCGATGAGCACGCGTAGGAGTCTGATCACACGCCTTCCATACTCAAATAGCTAGCCTGCACGGCACCTCCTAGCCAATAAGAAAAAGGGACGCGTGGCGGCACGTAAATGTAAGTAATACGCCCATGGTTTCAATACTACTTGTGTTTCCGATTTATAACGTGACATCAATTGTTCCAAAATGACTTCGCTGATTCTTAATGTGTGCGCCTTTGCAAATCAAACAAATTTTTTACCACAACATGTTGGTGCCATGTCATGACACCATGCCAAGTTTCATGATTTTCACGCGAGTTTTGGATTGAATTTGAAAACTGAGTTTCTCGATGATTCCGGCTGAGCCAAGACGCCCAGATGTTTGAATTCTCCCACTTCTTGCATGGGACCTAGAAATTCACCCAAGTACACATAAATGATTTTTCAACTAACTTTGGCGCACTAGAGCATGTGCTTGTAGTTCAAATTTAATTATGTGCATTAAATGCATGTAAATTCAATTAATGTATAAAAAAAGGCCAACATAGCATGGAACTCCTATTTGGTCTAAGTTGCCTGTGTAAAAAAATGAAGGCGGGAGAAGGCAGTGTATGTCATTTCGCACATGGAGGTGACACGTTCCCTTTCAGAACCAAGAGCCTTCTTGACAGAAGCCCCGACTTGCAAGAAGCTTACACCAAAGCTTGTCCCAATTTGGACCAAAAAATTACCACCACATGTTGGTGCCATGTCATGACACCATGCCAAGTTTCATGATTTTCATGCGTGTTTTGAATTTACAGGAAATAAAAAATTAAGTTTCTCAATATTTCTAGCCGAGCCACAACGCCCAGATGTTTGAATTTCATTCTCATTTCTTGCATGGGACCTAGAAATTCACAAAAGGACAGACATGCATTTTTTCAACCAACTTTGGTGCACCGGAGCATGTGTTTGTAGTTCAAATTTGAATTATGCACATTAAATGCCCAAAAACTTAATTAATGTATAAAAAGGCCAAACGAACCCGGAATAATTCCAAATTTAAACATGGCACTCATATGGTTCTATCTCGCCTCTGTAAAAAATCAAGGGGGAGGCAGCGTATATCATTTCGCGCACAAAGGTGACACGTTCCTCCTCGGGAACCATGAGTCTTCTTGAGAGAAGCTCCGGTCTGCAAGAAGCTTATAACAAAACTTGTCCAAATTCGGCCAATTTTTTAACCACAACATGTTGGTGCCTTGAAATGATAGCATGCCAAGTTTCATGATTTTAAGACGAGTTTTGAATTTACGGAAACTCAAAAAACCAAGTTTCTCAATGTTATCGGCCGAGCCACGGTGCCTAGATATTTGGATTTCATTCCCATTTCTTGCATGGGACCTAGAAATTCACCCAAGGACACACATGTGATTTTAACTAACATTGGTGCACTGGAGCATGTGCTTGTAGTACAAAATTTAATTATTCACATTAAATGCCTAGAATCTCAATTAATGCATAAAAAGGGCCAAACAAACCTGGAATAATTCCAAATTTAAACACAACACTCATATAGTTCTATGTTTGCTTTGTAAAAAAATCAAGGAGGGAGGGGGCAGTGTATGTTGTTTCGGACACAAAGGTGACACGTTCCCTCTCGAAACCACACGCCTTCTTCAAAGAAGCTAAGCTTATGCCAAAACTTGTCCCAATCTGGCCAATTTTTTACACAGCATGCTAGTGCCATGAATTGACACCATGCCAAGTTTCATGATTTTCAGGCGAGTTTGGGATTTACAGGAATTTAAAAACAAGTTTCTTAATGTATCCGGCCGAGCCACGACACCCAGATGTTTGAATTTCATTCCCGTTCTTGCATGGGACCTATAAATTCACCCAAAGACACACATGTGATTTTTCAACAAACTTTGGTGCAGCGGAGCATATGATTGTAGTTCAAATTTGAATTATGCGCATTAAATACCTAGGAACTCAATTAATGCATAAAAATGCCAAACGAACCCAGAATAATTCCAAATTTTAGCACGACACTCATGTAGTTGCATGTTCACTGTAGATAAATGTTCTAGCAATTCAAACACCATTCTTTCCCTCCGTAACACCATTTTGTCTTTCAGAACATAATGAAAAAACAGGTATGCCACAAACAGTTTACTAGCAAGAATCATGTGGGATGCGACATAAAATATCTTGGCGCACCGTCTTGTCTGTCTTACGCAGGAAGCTTCATTGTCTACAGTCCACCACCCGTGCTTGAACCACACTTGCGCGCCAGTTTCTCGTGGCACCGAGCGAAATTTTTCTGCCACCGCGGAAAGATCTATCTCCCCGCCCCCTTCCTCCCACCAAAAGCCACATTTCCACTGTTCGTCCTTGCTTTCCAAGTTCAAACCTTCACTGCTGCTTACTGGCAGCTCAGCCCCCTCGCCGATGACCCTTCTTCTTGCAACACCGCCTCCTCGCCGGCGACCCTTCTTCTTGCAGCGCTGCCTCCTCGCCGGCGACCCTTCTTCTTGCAGCGCCGCCTCCTCGCCAGCGACCCTTCTTCTTGTAGCGCCACCTCCTCACCGCCGACCCTTCATCTTGTTGTGCGGCCTCCTCGCCGGCAACCCATTTTATTGCTGCGCGGCCTCGTCAGTATGGTTAGGTAATCCACACCCCAGCCATACCATCCTCCTCCTTCCCCGTCCCACATGCCCTGACCGACGGCGCGACACCTCCCGCCGAAATCACTGGCCCCATCCTCCAATTAAGCGCCGCCCATAGCCATTTTGCACGTAGTATAACGTGGAGCTCGGTAGCATCTAGCATCGGAGAAGCAAATCGCGGCCGCACGCATGGATGAGGTCGCTGTGGCTGCCATGCGTGCCAACTGCCAGATCTTGGAGGAGCACCTCGTCTTCTAGGCCACCGTCAACACCGCCATGCGGTTTTCTACTTTAAGATACATTTTGTGTTGTTTTCTCGAGGCCACCGCCAGTGCCTTCTAGTGATTTGTACTCTGTAATGTTAATATGTAATCTGATATTCTGAAATGTAATGTTCAGTTAACAGTTAGGTCCAACAATTGCTACATTTCATAGTATTGTTCTCAAGCATTCTTTGTTTCGTTAACTGTCTTATCTTCTAGTACATGTTTCTATTCTGCAATGTCGTGCTCAATTAACTATTTTGGTTCATTTGGTCTGCTGTCAATTTAATTGTTTGGTTCAATTCTGCAATTTGATTTTCATTTGTTGTGGGTACAATTTTGTATTTTTATGAATGTGAGAAATAAATCGAATTTGGCTGTACTCAATACATATTCTATTGATAGTATGGCAACTCTCAGTTAACCTGATCAAGATCTTCCTTATATGTATTGCAGGGAAACAATGGGAGACACCGCGGTTTACCATCGAGGTGTGCTCATGCATGGTCCTTCTGCTAATAGCACATTATTGTGTAGTTGCAAGAATCATAATATTTAGGTTTCTTACAATTTGGTCTTGCACATGTAGGTCCTTCTATCAAAGGCTTCGACCCACTGTTCGACCCATTATGCATATGGGGAAATGAGATGTACATGAATATCAGTCAAGTTAAGAAACTCAGGAAGTTTGTTAGGATGAAGCAACTTGCAACGAATAACAGCAAGATATTTGTTTGCACAATGAAGAAGACATCAGTCAACTATATAATGGTACTAACTCTTTTACCTTATTTTTACCCCTTGCGCCATTTCAAAATTTATAACATCGTTTTATGCATACCTTTGTTTTCAGTACTTTTCAAAGCAGTTCACCGATGATTACCTCTCAAACCACCTGCATGGTCAAAAGGCGAGGAAGTTATTCATTCAACACCCACGGTACAATATTGAAGTCTTCCTGAAGAGGACGAAGGTTGGGCGGTCAATTATCCATAGCCACTAGCCTAAAGTTGCAAGGATGTTCAACATCACTGAAGGCTCAATATTCGCCTTCCGCTTCTGAAGTTTCCCAGATGAGATTCATCAGTCTATTTACCATGTATGATGCTACTTTCCAAAGGTTTTCAATGTTACATGTGAAACTTGGAGTTGTTATGTAATCGCGTAGCTAGCTATATCCCTCTTTGGTGTAACTGAATGCTGAAGCTATCTGATGTAATTCGATTATGAAATCATGGTTGCCATTATACGAATATGAAATATCTGGTGTGTTTTATAAGAAATGTCAATTTGCACGGATTATCAATAATAGGCTAATTACCCTTCTTATTAGGATTTTCTATTGCAGACGGTTACTCAGACAACACCGTGGGTGATGAACTAAAAAACCCAAACAGTTTCTAGAAAGTAGGCGTGTTGGATCAACTAACAATCTGATACGTCTCCAACATATCTATATTTTTTTATTGTTCCATGCTATTATATTATCTGTTTTGATTGTTTAATAGGCATTTATATGTTATTTTATATTATTTTTGGGACTAACCTATTAACCGAGGGCCCAGTGCTAGTTTATGTTTTTTTTGCCTATTTTAGAGTTTCACAGAAAAGGAATACCAAACGGAGTCCAAACGGAATGAAACCTTCGCGATGATCTTTCTTGGACCGAGAGCAAACCAGAAGACTTGGATATGAAGTCGGAAACGAAATGAGAAAGCCACGAGGCAGGAGGGCGAGCCCGGGGGGTAGGGAGCGCCCCCACCCTTGTGGGCCCCTCGTAGCTCCCCTGACCTAGTTCCTTCGCCTATATATACTCTTATACCATGAAAACATCCAGGGGAGCCACGAAACCACTTTTCCACCACCGCAACCTTTTGTACCCGTGAGATCCCATCTAGGGACCTTTTCTGGCGTCCTGCCGAAGGGGCATTCGACCATGTAGGGCTTCTACATCAACACCATTACCTCTCCGATGAAGCATGGGTAATTTACCACAGACCTTCAGGTCCGCAGTTATTATCTAGATGGCTTCTTCTCTCTCTTTGATTCTCAATACCATGTTCTCCTTGATGTTCTTGGAGATCTATTCGATGTAATATTCTTTTGCAGTGTGTTTGCCGAGATCCGATGAATTGTGGATTTATGATCAAGATTATCTATGAATATTATTTGGTTCTTCTCTGAATTCTTATATGCATGGTTTGATATCTTTGCAAGTCTCTTCGAATTATTGGTTTAGTTTGGCCTACTAGATTGATCTTTCTTGCAATGGGAGAAGTGCTTAGCTTTGGGTTCAATCTTGTGGTATCCTTTCCCAGTGATAGTAGGGGTAGCAAGGCACGTATTGTATTGTTGCCATCGAAGATAAACATATGGGGTTTATATCATATTGCTTGAGTTTATCCCTCTACATCATGTCATCTTGCTTAATGCATTACTCCGTTCTTATGAACTTAATACTCTAGATGCATGCTGGATAGCGGTCGATGTGTGCAGTAATAGTAGTAGATGCAGGCACGAGTCAGTCTACTTGACACGTACGTGATGCCTATGTTCATGATCATTGCCTTAGATATCATCATAACTATGCGCTTTTCTATCAATTGTTCGGCAGTAATTTGTTCACCCACTGTAATATATGCTATCTTGAGAGACGCCACTAGTGAAATCTATGGCCCCCGGGTCTCTTTTCCATATTATTAAATCTTGATTACATCTTGCTACTTTTTGATCTACTATTTTGCAATCTTTACTTTCCAATCTATAAACAAAAAATACCAAAAATATTTACTTTACCGTTTATCTGTCTCTACCAGATCTCACTTTTTCAAGTGACCTTGAAGGGATTGACAACCCCTTTATCGCGTTGGGTGCAAGTTGTTGATTGTTTGTGCACGTATTCGGTGACTTGTGTGTTGTCTCCTATTGGATTGATACCTTGGTTCTCAAAACTGAGGGAAATACTTACACTACTTTACTGCATCACCCTTTCCTCTTCAAGGGAAAACCAACGCAAGCTCAAGAGGCAGCAAGAAGGATTTTTGGCTCCGTTGCCGGGGAGATCTATGTCAAGTCAAGCCATACCAAGTACCCATCATAAACTCTTCTCCCTTGCTTTACATTATTCGCCATTTGCCTCTCGTTTTCCTCTCCCCACCTCTAAAATGATTATTGAAAAGATTTGCCTTTTCTTCGCCTCCTTCCCGTATGTCTTTTTGTTTGTGTCTCCATGTGTCTTTTATTTGCTTGCATCTTTGCTTGCTAAAAATCTATTGATATGGATCCACTTAAAGTTTTCTACTTGGATCATCTTCGATCTTTATGTGCTCGTGCTGAAACCCCAACTAGTTTAGTTGAGGGAAAATCTTTAGATGAGCATGCTCATTTTGCGCATCACCGTTTGTCTGAAAAAGGGAGACTCTTATGGAATCAAATAAACAGTTTGTTGTGCTATGCTTGGAATCTTCGGTAAATTATGATTTTACTTGTTGCTCTAAGAACCCTAAAAAACACCTTCCCTACCTATCTGAGTTTAATGATAATGAAATCTTATCTTCTTATGAAAAGGGTGTTTATAGTTACTATGATATTGAACAAATTGAATAATTTGTTGCTTTTAAGGGTGCTTATGAAGTTGCTTCTTTGATTGAAAAGTATGATATTACTCTCTACAAATCTGAAAATTTTGACATACTTAAATATTGCTATGAAAACTATGCTCATAATGTCTATGCTAAAGAATTTATTGAAAGAATGACCGTTGCTTTGGAAGAAAATAATGATATGCATGAATCTATAGATAATTATGATTCTGATGATTTGATTGAAATATCCCTTGATGAACATGATGCTTGCTATTCTTGTGGCCATGATGCCAATATTTATGAAGACGAATTTGCTATAGTTCCTTATGTTAAACATGAGGTCGTTGCTATTGCACCCATACTTGATAGTCCCTTCGATGAAAAGCATGATGGCAATGATGTTATTATAAATTCTCTTAATGTCAATTGTGTTAATGATATGCAAAACCTCAAGCTTGGGGATGCTAGTATTGCTATGACTAATATTTGTTGCAATGATCATGATTGGGGTGATTCTTCTTATGATCTTGAAAATTTATTTAAGCCCCATGATGAATATGAGATCGATAATAGTGTTTGCAATATTATTGAAAGTGGGTTTAAAACAGTGTCAACTTTAGATCCCACATATTTGGGGAATGTTCAATCTTATGAAATTTTTGATAAAAGTGGGTTTGGAGAGGTCATGACTTTAGTTAATATTAATCCCACTATTTTGGAAGAGTGTCAACTTCGCATGCATGTGGATGGTGTTGAAAATATTTTATGTGATAGCTATTTTGTTGAATTTGCTTATGATCCCACATGTAATAATTATGAGATAGGAAAATATGGTTGTAGAAATTTTCATGTTACTAAATTACCTCTCGTTATGTTGAGATTGCTATTGTTTCTTTCCGCTTCCTTGCATATGCTAGTTTTTGCTTGCTATGATAATTTTTTTGCCTATAAGATGCTTATGCATAGGAAGTATGTTATACTTGTTGGAAATATGCCCTAGAGGCAATAATAAAAGTGTTATTATTATATTTCTCTGTTCATGATAATAGTCTTTTATTCATGCTATAATTATATTGTCCGGAAATCGTAATACACGTGTGAATACATAGACCACAATATGTCCCTAGTGAGCCTCTAGTTGACTAGCTCGTTGTGATCAACAGATAGTCATGGTTTCCTGGCTATGGACATTGGATGTCGTTGATAACGGGATCACATCATTAGGAGAATGATGTGATGGACAAGACCCAGTCCTAAGCATAGCACAAAGGTCGGTTAGTTCGTTTGCTAGAGCTTTTCCAATGTCAAGTATCTCTTCCTTCGACCATGAGATCGTGTAACTCCCGGATACCGTAGGAGTGCTTTGGATGTACCAAACGTCACAACGTAACTGGGTGACTATAAAGGTGCATTACAGGTATCTCCGAAAGTGTCTGTTGGGTTGACACGGATTGAGATTGGGATTTGTCACTCCGTGTTACAGAGAGGTATCACTGGGCCCACTCGGTAGTGCATCATCATAATGAGATCAAGGTGACCAGGGTGTTGGCCACGGGATCATGCATTACGGTACGAGTAAAGTGACTTGCCAGTAACGAGACTGAACAAGGTATTGGGATACCGACGATCGGGTCTCGGGCAAGTAACGTACCGATTGACAAAGGGAATTGTATACGGGGTTTGATCGAATCCTCGACATCGTGGTTCATCCGATGACATCATCGAGGAGCATGTGGGAGCCAACATGGGTATCCAGATCCCGTTGTTGGTTATTGACCGGAGAGTCTCGGTCATGTCTGCATGTCTCCCGAACCCGTAGGGTCTACACACTTAAGGTTCGGTGATGCTAGGGTTATCAGGAAGACAAGTATGTGATCACCGAATATTGTTCGGAGTCCCGGATGAGATCCCGGACGTCACGAGGAGTTCCGGAATGGTCCGGAGGTAAAGTTTTATATATGGGAAGTTGTTAAACGGACACCGGAAAGTTTCGGGGTCATACCGGTATTGTACCGGGACCACCGGAGAGGTTCCGGGGGTCCACCGGGAGGGACCACCCCTCTCGGGGGGCCACTTGGGCTGCGTAGGGATAGCAGCCAGCCCCTAGTGGGCTTGGCGCCCCCCCCCCTTGGGCCCATGCGCCTAGGGTTGGGGGGGAAACCCTAAAGGGGGCGCACCCCCCTTGCTTGGGGGGCAAGCCCCCCACCCTTTGGCTGCCGCCCCCCTCTAGGGTTTCCCCTAGAGGGCCGGCCCCCTTGCCCCTTCCCCTATATATAGAGGGGTGAGGGGAGGGCTGCAACACACCATAACTCAAGGCGCGACCCCTCCCCTCCCCAACACCTCTCCTCCTCCGTACGTGCTTGGCGAAGCCCTGTCGGAGTACTGCTGCACCAACTACACCACGCCGTCATGCTGCCGTTGGAGCTGCCTTCCTCAACCTCTCCTTCCTCCTTGCTGGATCAAGACGGAGGAGACATCGTCCGTCCCGTACGTGTGTTGAACGCGGAGGTGCTGTCCGTTCAGCACTTGGTCATCGGTGATCCGAATCACGTCGAGTACGACTCCATCATCACCATCCCCTTGAACGCTTCCGCACTCGATCTACAAGTGGTATGTAGATGCAAACTCTTCCCCTTGACTCGTTGCTTAGATGAACTCATAGATGGATCTTGGTGAAACCGTAGGAAAAATTTTAATTTTCTGCAACGTTCCCCAACAGTGGCATCATGAGCTAGGTCTATGCGTAGTTCTCTTTGCACGAGTAGAACACAATTTTGTTGTGGGCGTGGATCTTGTCAACTTACTTGCCACTACTAATCTTTTCTTGCTTCAACGGCATTGTGGGATGAAGCGGCCCGGACCAACCTTACACGTACGCTTACGTGAGACCGGTTCCACCGATTGACATGCACTAGTTGCATAAGGTGGCTGGCGGGTGTCTGTCTCTCCCACTTTAGTTGGAGCGGATTCGATGAAAAGGGTCCTTATGAAGGGTAAATAGAAGTTGACAAAATCATGTTGTGGTTATTCGTAGGTAAGAAAACGTTCTTGCTAGAACCCAATTGCAGCCACGTAAAAGATGCAACAACAATTAGAGGACGTCTAACTTGTTTTTGCAGCGATTGATCATGTGATGTGATATGGCCAGAAGTTGTGATGAATGATGAATTGTGATGTATGAGATCATGTTCTTTGTAATAGGATTCACGACTTGCATGTCGATGAGTATGACAACCGGCAGGAGCCATAGGAGTTGTCTTTATTTTTGTATGACCTGCGTGTCATTGAAGAACGCCATGTAACTTACTTTACTTTATTGCTAAACACGTTAGTCATAGAAGTAGAAGTAGTCGTTGGCGTGACAACTTCATGAAGACACGATGATGGAGATCATGATGATGGAGATCATGGTGTCATGCCGGTGACAAGATGATCATGGAGCCCCGAAGATGAAGATCAAAGGAGCTATATGATATTGGCCATATCATGTCACTACTTTATATAATTGCATGTGATGTTTATTATGTTTTATGCATCTTGTTTACTTAGGACGACGGTAGTAAATAAGATGATCCCTTACAACAATTTCAAGAAGTGTTCTCCCCTAACTGTGCACCGTTGCTAAAGTTCGTCGCTTCTAAGCACCACGTGATGATCGGGTGTGATGGATTCTTACGTTCACATACAACGAGTGTAAGATAGTTTTACACAGCAAAACACTTAGGGTTAACTTGACGAGCCTAGCATGTACAGACATGGCCTCGGAACACGGAGACCGAAAGGTTGAACACGAGTCGTATGGAAGATACGATCAACATGAGAATGTTCACCGATGATGACTAGTCCGTCTCACATGATGATCGGACACGGGCTAGTCGACTCGGATCGTGTAAACACTCAGATGACTAGAGGGATGTCTAATCTGAGTGGGAGTTCATAATTTGATTAGAACTTAATTATCATGAACTTAGTCTAAAACCTTTGCAAATATGTCTTGTAGATCAAATGGCCAACGCTCATGTCAACATGAACTTCAACGCGTTCCTAGAGAAAACCAAGCTGAAAGATGATGGCAGCAACTATACGGACTGGGTCCGGAACCTGAGGATCATCCTCATAGCTGCCAGGAAACAATATGTCCTAGAAGGACCGCTAGGTGACGCTCCCGTCCCAGAGAACCAAGACATTATGAATGCTTGGCAGTCTCGTGCTGATGATTACTCCCTCGTTCAGTGCGGCATGCTTTACAGCTTAGAACCGGGGATCCAAAAGCGTTTTGAGCATCATGGAGCATATGAGATGTTCGAGGAGCTGAAACTAGTTTTCCAAGCTCACGCCCGGGTCGAGAGATATGACATCTCCGACAAGTTCTATAGTTGTAAGATGGAGGAAAATAGTTCTGTCAGTGAGCACATACTCAAGATGTCTGGGTTGCACAACCGTATGACCCAGCTGAATATTAACCTCCCTGATGAGGCAGTCATTGACAGAATCCTTCAGTCGCTCCCACCAAGCTACAAGAGCTTTGTGATGAACTACAATATGCAGGGGATGGTAAAGACCATTCCTGAAGTATTTTCTATGCTGAGGTCAGCAGAGGTTGAAATCAAGAAAGAACATCAAGTGTTGATGGTCAATAAGACCACTAAGTTCAAGAAGGGCAAGGGTAAGAAGAACTTCAAGAAGGACGGCAAAGAGGTTGCCACGCCCGGTAAGCCAGTTGCCGGGAAGAAGTCAAAGAATGGACCCAAGCCTGAGACTGAGTGCTTTTATTGCAAGGGGAAGGGTCACCGGAAGCGGAACTGCCCCAAATACTTAGCGAACAAGAAGGCCGGCAACACAAAAGGTATATTCGATATACATGTAATTGATGTGTACCTTCAGTACTCGTAGTAACTCCTGGGTATTTGATACCGGTGCCATTGCTCATATTTGTAACTCACAACAGGAGCTGCGGAATAAGCGGAGACTGGCGAAGGACGAGGTGACGATGCGCGTCGGGAATGGTTCCAGAGTCGATGTGATCGCCGTCGGCACGCTACCTCTACATTTACCTACGGGATTAGTTTTGAACCTTAATAATTGTTATTTGGTGCCAAGTTTGAGCATGAACATTGTATCTGGATCTCGTTTAATACGAGATGGCTACTCATTTAAGTCTGAGAATAATGGTTGTTCGATTTATATGAGAGATATGTTTTATGGTCATGCTCCGATGGTCAATGGTTTATTCTTAATGAATCTCGAACGTAGTGTTACACATATTCATAGCGTGAATACCAAAAGATGTAAAGTTGATAACGATAGTCCCACATACTTGTGGCACTGCCGCCTTGGTCACATTGGTGTCAAGCGCATGAAGAAGCTCCGTGCTGATGGACTTTTAGAGTCTCTTGATTATGAATCGTTTGACACATGCGAACCATGCCTCATGGGCAAGATGACCAAGACTCCGTTCTCCGGAACAATGGAGCGAGCAACCAACTTGTTGGAAATCATACATACCAATGTGTGCGGTCCAATGAGCGTTGACGCTCGTGGAGGATATCGTTAAGTTCTCACTCTCACTGATGACTTAAGTAGATATGGGTATGTCTACTTAATGAAACACAAGTCTGAGACCTTTGAAAAGTTCAAGGAATTTCAGAATGTGGTAGAGAATCAATGTGACCGAAAGATAAAATTCCTACGATCAGATCGTGGAGGAGAATACTTAAGTCACGAATTTGGTACACACTTAAGGAAATGTGGAATCGTTTCACAACTCACGCCGCCTGGAACACCTCAGCGTAACGGTGTGTCCGAACATCGTAATCGCACTCTATTGGATATGGTGCGGTCTATGATGTCTCTTACCGATTTACCGCTATCATTTTGGGGATACGCTCTAGAGACAGCTACATTCACTTTAAATAGGGCACCGTCTAAATCCGTTGAGACGACACCGTATGAATTATGGTTTGGGAAGAAACCTAAGCTGTCGTTTCTGAAAGTTTGGGGATGCGATGCTTATGTCAAGAAACTTCAACCTGAGAAGCTCGAACCCAAGTCGGAAAAATGCGTCTTCATAGGATACCCTAAGGAAACCATTGGGTATACCTTCTACTTAAGATCCGAGGGCAAGATCTTTGTCGCTAAGAACGGATCCTTTCTGGAAAAAGAGTTTCTCTCGAAAGAAGTAAGTGGGAGGAAAGTAGAACTCGATGAAGTACTACCTCTTGAACCGGAAAGTAGTGCAGCCCAGGAAAATGTTCCTGTGATGCCTACACCAACTAAAGAGGAAAATAATGATGATGATCAAGGTACTTCGGATCAAGTTGCTACTGAATTTCGTAGGTCCACAAGGACACGTTCCGCACCAGAGTGGTACGGCAACCCTGTCCTGGAAATCATGTTGTTAGACAACGGTGAACCTTCGAACTATGAAGAAGCGATGGCGGGCCCAGATTCCAACAAATGGCTAGAAGCCATGAAATCCGAGATAGAATCCATGTATGAAAACAAAGTATGGACTTTGACTGACTTGCCCGATGATCGGCGAGCAATAGAAAACAAATGGATCTTTAAGAAGAAGACGGACGCGGATGGTAATGTCACCATCTATAAAGCTCGACTTGTCGCTAAGGGTTATCGGCAAGTTCAAGGGATTGACTACGATGAGACTTTCTCTCCCGTAGCGAAGCTTAAGTCCGTCCGAATCATGTTAGCAATTGCCGCATACTATGATTATGAGATATGGCAGATGGACGTCAAAACGACATTCCTTAACGGGCATCTTAAGGAAGAACTGTATATGATGCAGCCGAAAGGTTTTGTCGATCCTAAGAACGCTAGCAAAGTATGCAAGCTCCAGCGATCCATTTATGGGCTGGTGCAAGCATCTCGGAGTTGGAATATTCGCTTTGATGAGATGATCAAAGCATTTGGGTTTTTGCAGACTTATGGAGAAGCCTGCGTTTACAAGAAAGTGAGTGGGAGCTCTGTAGCATTTCTCATATTATATGTAGATGACATACTTTTGATGGGAAATGATATAGAATTCTTGGACAGCATTAAGGCCTACTTGAATAAGTGTTTTTCAATGAAGGACCTTGGAGAAGCTGCTTATATATTAGGCATCAAGATCTATAGAAATAGATCGAGACGCCTCATAGGTTTTTCACAAAGCACATACCTTGATAAGATTTTGAAGAAGTTCAAAATGGATCAATCCAAGTAAGGGTTCTTGCCTATATTGCAAGGTATGAGATTGAGCTCGGCTCAATGCCCGACCACGGCAAAAGATATAGAAGAGATGAGTGTCATCCCCTATGCTTCAGCCATAGGATCTATTATGTATGCCATGCTGTGTACCAGACCTGATGTAAACCTTGCCGTAAGTTTGGTAGGAAGGTACCAAAGTAATCCCGACAAGGAACACTGGACAGCAGTCAAGAATATCCTGAAGTACCTGAAAAGGACAAAGGACATGTTTCTCGTTTATGGAGGTGACGAAGAGCTCGTCGTAAAGGGTTACGTCGACGCTAGCTTCGACACAGATCTAGATGACTCTAAGTCACAAACCGGATACGTGTATATGTTGAATGGTGGAGCAGTAAGCTGGTGCAGCTGCAAGCAGAGCGTCGTGGCGGGATCTACATGTGAAGCGGAGTACATGGCAGCCTCGGAGGCAGCGCATGAAGCTATTTGGGTGAAGGAGTTCATCACCGACCTAGGAGTCATACCCAATGCGTCGGGGCCGATCAAACTTTTCTGTGACAATACTGGAGCTATTACCCTTGCGAAGGAGCCCAGATTTCACAGGAAGACCAGGCACATCAAGCGTCGTTTCAATTCCATCCGTGAAAATGTTCAAGATGGAGACATAGAAATTTGCAAAGTACATACGGATCTGAATGTCGCAGATCCGTTGACTAAACCTCTCTCGCGAGCGAAACATGATCAACACCAGAATTCTATGGGTGTTCGATTCATCACAATGTAACTAGATTATTGACTCTAGTGCAAGTGGGAGACTGTTGGAAATATGCCCTAGAGGCAATAATAAAAGTGTTATTATTATATTTCTCTGTTCATGATAATAGTCTTTTATTCATGCTATAACTGTATTGTCCGGAAATTGTAATACACGTGTGAATACATAGACCACAATATGTCCCTAGTGAGCCTCTAGTTGACTAGCTCGTTGTGATCAACAGATAGTCATGGTTTCCTGGCTATGGACATTGGATGTCGTTGATAACGGGATCACATCATTAGGAGAATGATGTGATGGACAAGACCCAATCCTAAGCATAGCACAAAGGTCGGTTAGTTCGTTTGCTAGAGCTTTTCCAATGTCAAGTATCTCTTCCTTCGACCATGAGATCGTGTAACTCCCGGATACCGTAGGAGTGCTTTGGGTGTACCAAACGTCACAACGTAACTGGGTGACTATAAAGGTGCATTACAGGTATCTCCGAAAGTGTCTGTTGGGTTGACACGGATCGAGATTGGGATTTGTCACTCCATGTTACGGAGAGGTATCACTGGGCCCACTCGGTAGTGCATCATCATAATGAGGTCAAGGTGACCAAGGTGTTGGCCACGGGATCATGCATTACAGTACGAGTAAAGTGACCTGCCGGTAACGAGACTGAACAAGGTATTGGGATACCGACGATCGGGTGTCGGGCAAGTAACGTACCGATTGACAAAGGGAATTGTATACGGGGTTTGATCGAATCCTCGACATCGTGGTTCATCCGATGACATCATCGAGGAGCATGTGGGAGCCAACATGGGTATCCAGATCCCGCTGTTGGTTATTGACCGGAGAGTCTCGGTCATGTCTGCATGTCTCCCGAACCCGTAGGGTCTACACACTTAAGGTTCGGTGACGCTAGGGTTATCAGGAAGACAAGTATGTGATCACCGAATGTTGTTCGGAGTCCCGGATGAGATCCCGGACGTCACAAGGAGTTCCGAAATGGTCCGGAGGTAAAGTTTTATATATGGGAAGTTGTTAAACGGACACCGGAAAGTTTCGGGGTCATACCGGTATTGTACCGGGACCACCGGAGAGGTTCCGGGGTCCACCGAGAGGGACCACCCCTCTCGGGGGGCCACTTGGGCTGCGTAGGGATAGCAGCCAGCCCCTAGTGGGCTTGGCGCCCCCCCTTGGGCCCATGCGCCTAGGGTTGGGGGGGCAAACCCTAAAGGGGGCGCACCCCCCTTGCTTGGGGGGCAAGCCCCCCACCCTTTGGCCGCCGCCCCCCTCTAGGGTTTCCCCTAGAGGGCCGGCCCCCTTGCCCCTTCCCCTATATATAGAGGGGTGAGGGGAGGGCTGCAACACACCATAACTCAAGGCGCAGCCCCTCCCCTCCCCAACACCTCTCCTCCTCCGTACGTGCTTGGCGAAGCCCTGTCGGAGTACTGCTGCACCAACTACACCACGCCGTCGTGCTGCCGTTGGAGCTGCCTTCCTCAACCTCTCCTTCCTCCTTGCTGGATCAAGACAGAGGAGACGTCGTCCGTCCCGTACGTGTGTTGAACGCGGAGGTGCTGTCCATTTAGCACTTGGTCATCGGTGATCCGAATCACGTCGAGTACGACTCCATCATCACCATCCCCTTGAACGCTTCCGCACTCGATCTACAAGTGGTATGTAGATGCAAACTCTTCCCCTTGACTCGTTGCTTAGATGAACTCATAGATGGATCTTGGTGAAACCGTAGGAAAAATTTTAATTTTCTGCAACGTTCCCCAACAATACTTAGATGTGTTTGTCACGTGTTTCATGATGCTCTCTTTGCGCTTCAATTCTTGTCTTTCGTGTGAGCATCATCGAAATCTCAATGCCTAGCTAAGGGCGCTAAACGATAGCGCTTGTTGGGAGGCAACCCAATTTTATTTTTATTTTTGTTCTTTGCTTTTTTGCTTTTGTTTAGTAATAAATAATTCATCTAGCCTCTGATTATATGTGGTTTTATGTTTTAATTAGTTTTTGTGGCAAGTTAAACCTTTAGGATAGCTTACGGTGATAGTTGTGTTGATCCTACTGAAAATTAGAAACTTTTGCGCTTAGTGCATTAGTTTTCAAAATTCATAGAAACATGTTTCGATATGATTCTTTTTGCTCTCGATTGGTACACAAATTTATCAGGTTTTCCTAATTTTGTAGGATTTGTAGAGTTACAGAAGTATTCTAGAGTTACAGATTACTACAGGCTGTTCTGTTTTTGACAGATTCTGTTTTTTGTGTGTTGTTTGCTTATTTTGATGAATCTATGGGTAGTATCGGGGGGTATGAACAATTGAGAAGTTGGAATACATTAGATATTACAACAATATAAATAAATAACGAGTTTTCAACAATACCTTAAAGTGGTGATTTATTTTCTTATACTAACGGAGCACATGAGATTTTTTGTTGAGTTTTGTGTTGTGAAGTTTTCAAGTTTTGGGTAAGGATTTGATGGACTATGGAATAAGGAGTGGCAAGAGCCTAAGCTTGGGGATGACCAAGGCACCCCAAGG
This sequence comes from Triticum dicoccoides, assembly GCF_002162155.2. Lineage (NCBI taxonomy): Eukaryota > Viridiplantae > Streptophyta > Magnoliopsida > Poales > Poaceae > Triticum > Triticum dicoccoides. Next base: position 389,821,624 of record NC_041383.1, on the reverse strand, counting down.
TAAATTCAAGGACAACCAAAAGCCTAAGCTTGGGTATGCCCCGGAAGGCACCCCCTCTTTCGTCTTCGTCTATCAGTAACTTTACTTAAGGCTATATTTTTATTCACCACATGATATGTATTTTGCTTGGAGCGTCTTGTATGATTTGAGTCTTTGATTTTTAGTTTACCATAATCATCCTTGATGTACACACCTTTTGGGAGAGACACGCATGAATCGTGATTTATTAGAATACTCTATGTGCTTCACTTATATTTTGTGAGCTAGGCAATATTGCTCTAGCGCTTCATTTATATCTTTTTAGAGCACGGTGATGGCTTTATTTTAGAGAAATTGTTGAACTCTCATGCTTCACTTATATTATTTTGAGAGTCTTTTAGAACAACATGGTAATTTGCTTGGGTTATAAACTAGTCCTAATATGATGGGCATCCAAGATGGATATAACAAAAACTTTCATATGAAGTGCATTGAATACTATGAGAAGTTTGATTCTTTATGATTGTTTTGAGATATGAAGATGGTGATATTAGAGTCATGCTAGTAGAGTAATTCTGAATTTGAGAAATACTTGTGTTGAGGTTTGTGAGTCCCGTAGCATGCACTTATGGTAACCGTTGTGTAACAAATTTGGAGCATGAGGTATTCATTGATTGTCTTCCTTATGAGTGGTGGTCGGGGACGAGCGATGGTCTTTTCCTACCAATCTATCCCCCTAGGAGCATGCACGTAGTACTTTGTTCAATGACTAATAGGTTTTTGCAATAAGTGTAACATCCCAAATTCTCAATTTGGAATATTATACAATAGTTCATCACTGCATATCATATTTTAGTGCATTTTGGCTTGATCCTAGAAATTCTACGCAACTCAAGGACCCGCGGAGAGAGTTAGAGATTTCATTATTTTCATATTTGAGATTTCTCAAATTTGGAAAAGAGGATCGTTTGATTTTAATTATTTTTCACTTCAAATATTTCTTCCATGAAAATATAAGAGAGGGGATAAAATGACTTCCCCAAAATAAAGAAATATTGTAGGATAAATATTAAAATCAAATAAGAATTTTATTCGGAGTTTTATTGCTATTTTATTTCAATTAGGAAAAAAATGCGTTTCTCAAAATTGCATTAGAGGCCCAAATAAATGTTCACCCAGACCGCCTTATTTTTAGAGGACGGGGAAAATTTATTTCAGGATTTTTGGAGTCCGTTTAGTATTTCTTTTCTTTGTTTTTCTGCTCGCGGAATTATTATTTTTGAAAAAAAATCCAACCGACTTAGTCGGGCCGTACCCGACTAGGACTCCGGCCCGATTGGCCTTTATAAGCCGGAGGCCCGACCCCGGCCGAAACCCTAGCCAGCCCCGCGCCTCCACCCGCCGCCGCCGTCGCCGCCACACGCGCCGCCGCCGTCGCTGCTTGCCTCCACCCACCACCGCCCCGCCGCCCGCGCCCTCGTTGGAGACCGCCGCCGCTGCCGTCCCGAGGTAGCCCCGGTTTTCCAAGAGAAAAACCATTCGTTTTTTAGAAACCCTAGGTTTTTAAGATCAATTTTAGTTTTTTTTTGGTTTAGTTATTTAGCGAACGCCCGTTCGTACGTTTGTTTTAATGAACCGTTTTCACCGTTTAGCCGCACACAGCGAATGTTCGTTTGTTAGCCTGTTCATCAATTTTTCTTTTTCCAGGGTTTTTCCGTGATTATTTTCGATCGCGATTTCAGCCTAGATCTTAGTTTTAGTTTTTCTTTTCGCTCGTTTATCGGAATCAGGCAATTCAAGCGCCTAGATCTTTGTCTCGAAGCCCTCTTTCTGTTTAACCAACTTGAACAAGATTTTGCTACTGTAAAATTTGACTTGAGTCCCGATTAGTAAATGGAGCTTATTTCTTTCGCAGTTTGAGTTTCGTTGCTTCGTTTGATTTGATTCTTTTTGCAAACCGGAGTTCTTAAGTTGAACTTTCTAGTTAGATCTCTTATTTGAGTTTTACCCGTGCCTCTAGTTGAGTGCTTATTGTACGCTTGTTTGTTTGTGATAGGGTACCCGGAGTGTGAAGCGTGCTACTACGAGTCTCTAGGTTTTGTGGATCATCAGCAAGGCAAGTAACACTTTGATCATACCTCTTTACTACCCAGTTTTATTGCATTCGATCAAACCTCAAACATTGCATGTTAGGATCTGATTAATATGTGGGTTCTGGGAAGTAGATGAGGTAGTACCTATTCACTTGTTTATTATCAAACCTTTGGGAGTTACTTCTACGTATTGCTTATCATGCTATGCTATGCTAGTAGACGTGGATTGGGTGAGTGTATCCATGACAGATGTGAGTATTGTTAATTAATGGTTAACTTAGAGTGGCTACTTAAATACACATCTGGGTGGATTGAGGCACCTGGGGAACCCAATGTTGCCTATTTTTTTGGAAATCCCGGGGTTACCGTGTGATTATCCTATGGACTGCCACCCAGGATCAAAGGGATCATAAGATTATTCATGCTAGAAACTTCCGTGTGCAGCCACAAGCTATTATGGGCTCTAGCATAGTTGAGTATGTTGTGTGACCTCTTTTAGTGGTAGACTAGCAGATGTAGGGGGTGTAGGTTGGTACTGTCTACCTAGAGTAAAGAGTTAACGCTTCTGAAAGACTGTGTCTCGGTCATCCGTTTCTCAAACACCATGTAGTGCGAGAATTCCAACAGAGGCGATCGAGTGTTGTGGGGAAAAGTGCGCGAACCTCTGCAGAGTGTACAAACTAATCATGGTTAGTCGTGTCCCCGGTTATGGACATCTTGAGTATCTGGTTCTTGGATTATCATGTTGATCTCATCACTCTTAAATATAATTTGATTGGGTTTAATGATGATGCTTAATTGGGATTGAGTTGGGTGAACCTTCTCAATGTTTAACAACCACCACGATAGTTAAATAACCATTTATTTCTTTGTTGTAGGGGAAAATTGGCTTTATGCAAAACTGTAACCATAGAGCTTTACACCAGCCATATTGCATGTAGTGATAGCAATTATTCTGTTCATTACTCTATGTGTTACATTGCCAGCATATTCCATGTGCTGGCCCGTTTTCGGGCTGCAATGCTCATGTTGCAGACTTTTCAGATGACGAGTAAGGTGCCTTAGGTCGTGATATTTCACTCAGCTATGCCGTTGGAGTTGATGGACTCACTTTATCTTCCAAGCCTTCCGCTGTTATCGTTTTTAGATGGCCTTAAGCCATATTACTGTAATAAGCTCTCTTTTGAGACATTCGATGTAATAAGTGTGTGATTGCTACTCTGTTATAAATCCTCAAGTACTATGCGTGTCAGCATTACCGATCCAGGGATGACACTGATGCACATAGATCAGACTCTTTGAGGTCTGGTCGTTACAAGATGGTATCGGAGCACACGCTGACTGTAGGACATGACCACTAAGCTAAAGTCCTAGATCACTATTCTCTTCTCATTCCTGACTCCTCTCCTTTTCTACTCTATAGGATGGCAGATGCAAGGAACAAGTTCGTGCAACCGGATGAAGACACACCTTTTGGACGACACTTGAAGGAAGTCACTAGATACTTGAGCATAGGAATACCAAGTTTCATCGGGACCTACATCGCCGCCCTACCAGAAGAAGAGCGTTGGATGATTCCAGTTCAAGTACCAGGAAGGACGTTCATGCCCATCACTGAGCCCATAGAGTTTTCCTTTGATGCGCCAACCTGGAGTCTAGGAAAGAGCATGGCAGCCCACATCGCCATGGGTCGCATTGGAGAAGTTTACCACAAGGACCTCAAGGATACTATCTACCAGATTTGTGGGCGCCAAGATGAGCAATGGGAGATGATCAGCACCAGGAAGGACAGGTCCATTGCAACTTTTATCCAGGAGTTAAACCAGCACATTCGTCGCTAGGAGAACCAGATGTGCGCATGCATGATAGATCTGAAGAAGGCCATGCCCAAGATTACGGAGCTGGAAGAAGAACTCAAGTCTACACGCGATGGATACGAGGAGGAAATGATGATAGTCGTGGAGAAGAATGATGACCTGACAAGGAAGCTAGGAGTGTTCATGGGAGACCCCGCACCAGGAGGAGAAGACGACGATTCCACTTGTCCGGAGAACTACATCATCATTAACGACACTGACTCAGATCCCGACGATAGCGATGATGACTATGTTGATGAAGCTGGAGCAGATATCATGGAGTCTTCCACTGATCAATTTTTCTAGTCGACCACCATATTAGTAGTAGTATTCCCCCATGTATATAGTATAGTCCGAGCACTTTTGTAATGATAGTTAGACCAATTGTATGCCCTTGTTTGAATTGATTGAAGTGATATTGATTGTGTTTGTCTCATGAGCATATGGGTAGTGTTTTCCCTCTAGACCCCATTCTATTCTATTTTCTCACCTTTTCTAAACCCATCAGATGCCTCCGAGACGCGACAATGGATTTGCTTTCCCACCGGAGATCACCCAGTTGCTCCAGCAGCAGAATACCCTGATGTAGCTACTAGTCCAGAATTAGAACCAAGGCAACAACAACAACAACCCGCCACCACCACCAGTTGATCACTTAGCCCATTTCCTAAGGATGAATCTGCCGGTGTTTTCCAGTAGCACCAAGCCGATAGTTGCAGATGATTGGCTCCGCAAGTTTGGAAGGGAGCTGACCACTACAGGATGCACAGATGTGGAGAGAGTGCGTTTTGCCGCACACCAGCTTGATGGACCCGCAACATCATGGTGGGAGAATTTCACAACCACTTAACTCATCGACACAGTCACATGGGATCAGTTTCAGCAGGCGTTTCGCACTGCCCATGTTTCAGCAGGAGCTATGGCCATGAAGAAGCGTGAGTTTCGCAACTTGCGCCAAGGAGGACGCACGGTAGGCCAGTATGTGGATGACTTTAGTAAGTTAGCATGTTACGCCCGGATGACGTTGCTACAGACGCCGCTAAACATGAGAAGTTTGTGGAAGGACTGAATGATGAGCTGAGCATGCAGTTGATGGTGGCAAACTTCAACAACTACCAGGAGTTGGTAGATAGAGCACTCATGATTGAAGAGAAGCAGCAGCAGATAGACAGCCGCAAGTGGATGTATGGACAAGGGAAGTACAATTCTGGAGCTCGGCAGAAACCCCGCTTTACCCCGAACTTGGGAGGACACATGCACCATAACCATGGAGGCCATAATTCAAATGGAGGGATTCCGCATAACCATAGTGGCCCAAAGAATGGGAATGGAAATGGAGGAAGCAACGGGCAGAACCGTTCCAACCCAGCAACGCCCGCCAAGAAGGATCTAAGTCACATTACTTGCTACAAGTGCCAGAAGACTAGACATTATGCCAATGAATGTCCTGAAGCTAAGAATGGAAATGGCAATGTGAAAGTGCAACTATCCCTAGGTGGTTTTGGTATTTCCTAACAACATATAGCTCATTGAGCTAATGCTATTCCAAGATAAATATTTCAGTAAAGCTCAATGATTGGCATGGCATGGATGAGAAAAGTGGACCCCTCAAAATGCTAAGGACAAAAGGATTGGCTCAAGCTCAAAGCTCAAGACTCTACATTTTCTATTTTAGTGATCCAAGATCACATTGAGTCTATAGGAAAAGCCGATACTATCAAGGAGGGATGAGGTGTTGCTTAATGAGGTTCTTGCTCAAAATGCTTAGTGATATGCTCCAAAGCCCTCAACTACTTTCTCACTTCCACATATGACCTAAAACCAAAAGTCAAACTCGACCCCACCGATTCTTTCTATCCGGCGCCACCGAGTTTAGATGTCATAGCCACTTCCACAAACCATAGGCAAATCAGTCTCACCGATAGGGATCTCGGTCTCACCGAGATGGGATTGTAATCTCTCTGTTTCCCTTCATAACATTTCGGTACCACCGAGATGAGCGATCGGTCCCACTGAGATGGCAACGTAAACTCTCTATTTCCCTTTCGTAATGTTTTGGTCCAACCGAGATGAGCGAATCGGTCCCACTGAGTTTACCTGACCAACTCTTTGGTTAGCTTATTACCAAAATCGGTCTCACCGAGTTTGTGTAATCAGTCTCACTGAGATTACGTTATGCCTTAACCCTAACCATATCAGTCCTACCGAGTTGCATGTCGGTCCCACCGAAAATCCTAACGGTCACTAGATTTACAGAATCGGTCTGACCGAGTTTCTCAATTCGGTCCCACCGAGATTGGTAAGTTGTGTGTAATGGTTTGATTTTGTGTGGAGGCTATATATACCCCTCCACCCCCTCTTCATTCGTGGAGAGAGCCATCAGAACATGCCTACACTTCCAACTTACATTTTCTGAGAGAGAACCACCTACACTTGTGTTAAGGTCAAGATATTCCAATCCTACCATATGAATCTTGATCTCTAGCCTTCCCCAAGTTGCTTGCCACTCAAATCTTCTTTCCACCAAATCCATATCCTGTGAGAGAAAGTTGAGTGTTGGGGAGACTATCATTTGAAGTACAAGAGCAAGGAGTTCATCATCAACACACCATTTGTTACTTCTTGGAGAGTGGTGTCTCCTAGATTGGCTAGGTGTCACTTGGGAGTCCCCGACAAGATTGTGGAGTTGAACCAAGGAGTTTGTATGGGCAAGGAGATCGCCTACTTCGTGAAGATATACCCCTAGTGAGGCAAGACCTTCGTGGGCGACGACCATGGTGGGATAGACAATGTTGCTTCTTCATGGACCCTTCGTTGGTGGAGCCCTCCGTGGACTCGCGCAACCGTTACCCTTCATGGGTTGAAGTCTCCATCAACGTGGATGTATGATAGCACCACCTATTGGAACCACGGCTCAAAAATCTCCGTGTCTCTAATTGCGTTTGCCTCCTAAAACTCCTCCCCTTTACCTTCATATGAAATTGTGTTAAATTCCGCTACTATACTCTAGAGTTGCATGTGTAGGTTGATTGCTTGACTTGTGCTAAGTTGCTAAAACCTTCCAAGAATTAAAATTGGGAAAAGGCTAAGTTTTTATTTTGTCAAGTAGTATAATCACCCCCTATCTAGACATACTTTCGACCCTACAAGTGGTATCAGAGCCTTGGTCTCCATTTGCTTTGATTTCCATAGCTTTTGGTAGTCATAGCCTTGGTTTCACAAGCTAGGAGAGTATGGCGTCTAGCGAGGGAAATTATCACCGTAGAGGTCCTTACTTTGATGGTACTAATTTTGCTAGTTGGAAGCATAAGATGAAAATGCATATTCTTGGACATAACCCTGCCGTATGGGCTATTGTGTGTATTGGCTTGCAAGGTGAATTCTTTGATGGGAGAGAACCGAACCGTGAAGCTACCGCAGACGAGTTGAAGATGCCACAATACAACTCTCAAGCTTGTGATATCCTCTTCAACGGATTGTGCCCCGAAGAATTCAACAAAATCAGCCGTCTTGAGAATGCAAAGGAAATTTGGGACACTTTGATTGACATGCACGAAGGTACTGACTCCGTCAAGGAATCCAAATTGGATGTGCTTCAAAGTCAACTTGACAAGTTCAAGATGAAGGATGGTGAAGGCATCGCTGAAATGTACTCTAGGCTTGCTCTCATCACAAATGAGATTGCCGGCTTAGGAAGTGAAGAGATGACCAAAAAATTCATCATCAAGAAGATCCTAAGAGCCTTGGATGGAAAATATGATACCGTGTGCACATTGATCCAAATGATACCCAATTACAAAGATCTCAAGCCAACGGAAGTCATTTGAAGAATTGTTGCTCATGAGATTTCACTCAAGGATAAAGAAGATCTTCACAATAGGTCAAGTGGTGCTTACAAAGCCTCATGTGATGCTCCTACATCATCAAGTGATAAACAAACCTTCAATGAAGAATTGAGCCTAATGGTGAAGAACTTCAACAAGTTCTACAAGAGTAGAAGCAAGGAAAGAAGTTCCAAGTCCAGGTCCTACAATGACAAAAGATCTTCGAGTCGTGAACATAATTGCTACAATTGTGGGAGACTCGGACACTACTCCAATCAGTGAACGTCTCCCTACAAAATAATCGAAGATTCACCCAAAAGAAGAAGTAGAAGAGAAGAATAACCACTAAGAGAGAGAAGGAGTAGAGATGTTTGTTATGAACGAAGAACCTCCCGGAGAAGCAAGGATTCGGAAAGGAAGGACAAATCATCAAAGAGCTACACAAAACGAAGACATCAAGCTCACGTTGGTGAATGGGTATGCGGCTCCGATTCCGACCATCACTCTGAAAGAAGTTATCACTTCGACTCTGAATATACTCAAGATGAAGGTGTTGCCAGTCTAACACTTGTGTCAACCAACTCCTATGACATATTTGATTCACCAAATGAAGGACTTGGAAGATTCTTCATGGCTAAAGTCCCTAAGGTATTACACCCCGAGTATGTTGATTTCAATAGTGATGAAGATGACTTGCTAGGTGATGATGATTTACTTGTTGATAACTCTAGTGATGAATAATATGATGAAACATCAATTAATCATGTTAATCAAGATAAAACGAATGACAATGATAAGGAGGAGATTGAGCTTCTAACTAAAGAACTAAACACTCTTAAGTTAGCTCATGAAACTATCTTAGGAGATCATCGAGAACTTTTAAGGACTCATGAGAAGTTACGTTTTGAAAAGCTCAACTTTGAGCAAGAACATGAGTTTTTCAAGGCTATCAATGATGATCTTTGGAAGAAAAGTTCTTCTTACATTGCCAAGCGTTTACTCTTATCTACTTACATGCCTCAAGTCAAGTCTAGTAACAAGAACAAGAAAGATTCTTCCTCTAGTAGTAACAACAATCATCATGCTAAATCCAATGTTGTTGCTTCTAGTAGTTCTCTTGATTCCACTAATGATTCTCTTAGCCAAGTTACACTTGAGCAAGAAAACAACTTATTGAAGGGAATTATAGAGAAAGGTGTTTACAAGAGCCTTGCCGGAAGTAAGCAATTCGAGGAAATTGTATGCAAGCAAGGAAGGCACCGGAAGAACCAAGGTGTTGGTTTTGAACGAAAGTTCAATGCCAATGGAGTTGAGTGGGAAGAAGATCAATACCCCAAGACAAAGTTTGTTCCTCAACAAGAGGAGTATGATCTAACTTCTTTCAAAGGGACACAAGCTCAAGATGATCTTCCACCACAAGACCACAAGCAGAAAGGCAAGGACAAGCTTCAAGAAGAGATTGATGCATTTGAAGAAGCTCCTAAGGCCTTGGCCAAGTGGGTTCCCAAGACTACATCAAGTTCTACTTCATCCAGTACGACTACAACTCCAAGGATTCCCATCAAGATGGTGTGGATCTCGAAGAAGAAGAACTAGAGAGTTCTTGAGGGTGACTCCGCCAACATACTTCACTCTTATCATTTTGGCGAGGACAAGTGCAACCAACTTCCACATCTTGCACTAGTTCATGGAGTCACAAACCCTCTAGTTGGTAAGACAAGGGATAAGGTAACCCAATGCTTTCATAGACATCATCTTGTGTGTGCATTACTATATGTCTATGGATATCCTTGCTTGTTCCTTGTGGGACTAACCCTTGTAGGTATTGAAAGTGCTACTCACTCCAAAGGATTGCTGCAAAAGATCTACATCAACATAGAGCATCCACATCTTCAACACCTACATGAAGTCATCATCAACAAAAACCAAGGTTAGTTCATCCCTCTTAGGGGGGATCTCACATCTAGGGGGAGCTTTACTCTAAGAATTGAGCTAAAGCAACTCTAATGATGTGAACACATCAATGCATTATGTAAAAGTGGCAACCCCACTTGAGCTTAAACAATGAGTATGACCTATGATCAAATGTTCTCATTTGACTCCTAAGTCAATATACTCATATATAGATGAGCTAGTCATCGCCAATTGCTTGATAGATGCTAGAATTGGTTGTGCATGCTTTGTCACATATTTTATCTCCCGTTTTATTGTGTGAGCATGTCGTTTGCATAGTTTACTCATTCGAGGACATCCACTTGTTGTTTTGCTTGTTTGGCTTCTTTTCCTTTTGCGAAGTGGATGGACAACAATGCCTAAGACCCTCCTCTAGCTATCTATGCTATTCTTCTCTCAAACTCTATTCATGCTATATCACAAAGTTTGATCAAGTCAGATTTGAACCACTCTGTGTGAGGAGCACTCGGAGTCCCCGATTCGTCATAGACTTAAACTTCGAAAACTTCTTTGTGCGTTTCGGTCTGACCGATTCATCCATTTCGGTCATACCGAGATCACTAAGTCGATCTAGGTTTTCAATCTCGGTGCAACCGATTTGAACTTTTCGGTCACACCGAGTTGCAGCAACTGCTTGCAGTTATGCATCTCGGTGCCACCGAGTCGTTCCACTCGGTCACACCGACAGGGTCAGGCTATATATACCCCTGGGCCAAAATTTGGAAATTTCTCTGAATCCCTTCGCCCGCGCTTAGCCTGCTCTGCCTCCCAGGGTCTTCGGATCGTCCTCCTCATCGCCAGCCGCCTCCCGCTGCTGGTCTCCGCCGCCGTCAACGGAAATCGTCTCCGACGTTGCCGCCGTAGCAAGTCCACCGCCGCACTTATGGTATGGACTTGATCCTTGTGCTAATCTCATTCTGATTCCTAGCACATTGTTTTGCCATGTATCTTGCCACGATTGAGAACATCCTATCCAGCAAAATAGATTAGTTTCGATTGAAAATTTAGGGTTAGGTTTCCGATGAAATCATCTCGGACCAACCGAGTTGTAGAAATCGGTTCCACCGATTTGGCTTAGGCCATTGCACATGTGATTCTCGGTCTGACCGAGAATTGCAAATCGGTGTAACCGAGTTCAGGACTTTGTGAAACCCTAGCAGTCTCGGTGCCACCGAACTGTGACTCGGTCTGACCGAGTTCACTAGTTTAGGTTCCAAAAGCCGCTTCGGTATCACCGAGTTTACAAATCGGTAGATCCGAAATGCTTTCTGTGGAAAACTAAAACTAAGTTTTTGACTCATTCTTTTGCAAAAACTTCTGTGCTTTGTGATGCTCATCCCCTCTATCTCATCTATATCTATTCACAGGGTCTGCTGTCAGAGTTTGCACTATGTCAGATCAAAGTGATAGTCAGAACAAAGATGAAGAGCAAGTTCACTTGAGTGAGGGCACTAGTCCCTCCAGTACCTCAAATGAGGGTAGCAGGAGCACACCCAGCAACTTGCCAAAGGCATCCACCAGGGCCAGAAAGAAGAAAACCTCAGATTCTGAAGATGAGGACTATGTGGCAGAAGAGGATGAGGCCATATCTAGGAAGGTGGTGAAGAAGGAATATGGCACAGTTGCTGCCATTAAGCCTGGCATGAATAGGAAAGTTCCATCCAAGAGGACACCTATGTTGAAGGTCAGAGGAACAACTCAAGAGACCTTGGGATCCGAACCCAAAGAGGAAGTAGTGGCTGAGAAGAAAAGGAATGAAAGAGCTAAAAAGACTATGGCCAGAGTAGTTGGAAAACCCTCTGTGATGGAAGAAGAGGAAGAGGTTGCTGCACTAGCACCTAAAGCTCAAAAGCTTATGGGAGATGCTATAAGATCAGGGGCTGCTCCATCAAAGCCCAAAGAAGCTCCCAAGGCAGCTGCACCTAAGCCCAAAGCTGCACCCAAGAGGAACACCAGGAGTATTCCTGCTGCAAAGAAGAACAAGGCCCCAGTGCCTGAAGCTGCTGTAGAAGAAGAAGATGATGAGTCACATGTCTTGAGAAAGTTGAAGCCCAAAATTCCAGATCACAATGATGCTCATCCAGTAGCTGAGGACATGAAGCTCAGGAAGGATGCATGACTCAGACAGTGGAGATTGACAGATCCCTATGCTGTCAGGAGAAGGACTGCTATTGACTACAGGTTCGATACAAAGGAACAACATGACTTCTATGAAACAATGCTGCTTGATAAGAAGCCAATTGTCTGTGATATGAGATGGGTGGACTGGAAGTACATCAGAAACAATGGAGAGCACTATCCTGGAGTTTATGATAGTTTCAAGTCTTGTGGGGTAGAAAAATTTGTTGGTCAGAAGCTCACAAAGTGGAATGATGAGCTTATTATGCAGTTCTACTCCACAACTCATTTCTACCCAGATGGAAGGATTGTCTGGATGTCTGAAGGTACTAGGTACCAATCATCAGTTGAAGAATGGGCAAAATCGATCAATGCTCCTAAGGAGAATGAGGATGACTTGGATGTCTATGCCAAGAAGAAGAAGGATCACAACTCCATGCCACACATGTATAGAGAGATCCCAGATGCTGCACTTGAGACTCATAAGTTTGGATCAGTACATTATCTGCTGTCAGGATTGCCAACAATCAATTGGATCCTTAGGCATACTCTGTTGCCAAAGTCAGGTGATCACAAGATGATCAGAGGCCATGCAATCAACTTGCTTCACATATTTGATGTGCCTCAATAGTTCAAAGTCATGAGCCTCATAGTGGAAACTATCAAGAGGACAACTGCTGACCAGAAGAGGAGTTGTGGGTATGCCCCACAGATTCAGGAGCTCATCAACTCCAAGACAGGCACTGACACTTACCTCTTGGACAAGGAACACCTGCCCATCTACCCATACTTTGAGGACAACACTGTAGTGATGGATGAGAATGAACCATCATCTATGCAAGCACAAGAAAAGAAGGAGAAAGCAAGGACTGAGAAGGCTGCAAAGATGCCAACTATTGATGAGGCATCTCAGTATTTCCTGAAGAGCAAGCAAGATCAGCTTGGATACTTGATTGCCTCCACTCTGAGGATTGAGAAGGGTTTGACCAACCTGACACAAAACCAGGAGAGTTTGGAGAGAATCATAGAGCAGAAGTTCTATGATTTAGATGTGAAGGTCATTGAGATACAGTCAGTTGTTGAGAAACTTCAGGAGGAAGTGGAGGAGAAGAAGGGCAAGTCTACCATAGATACATTTGCTAGAGTGCCCAGAGGCCACAGATTTGCTGCAGTGCCAGTTATAGACACCAGAGCAACTTCATCTGCACCAGCAACACCTTCAGTGCCACCAGCACCAGTAGCCACTCCACCAGCTCCATCAACCTCAACTGATGCCTTCGTCCTTGGAGTCATTTCTACACCACCTCATCAAGACCAAGCCTGAGAGTCGATTTAGCACTATGCATTTTTATGAACTTTTTGGTAACTTGTTGCCAAAGGGGGAGAAAATGTATAGATCATAGGCTTCAAGAGAGAGTGTTGCTTTTGTTCTCTCTTGTTCTTGGTGGTTGAACTTTATTTGTTTGCTTGTTTGAGATACTCTATGCAGTTTGTGTGATACTTGGATGATCATGTGTTTCATCATATGCTATGCTACATTATTGCTTGATTGGATGATATTATCTCTTATATCCTCATATGATCATTCACTTTGCTTGGTGATGAGTGCATGTATTTAATTATTATCATTTTGAGCGCTCCACCAAGATGTATGTGACATGGAAGAGTACCCCATGATCCTAACTCATTGTGCATTTGCAGTCCAAAGCAAATCTTAAACTATGCACAAAATTAGGGGGAGCTCTTGCTTTTCACATACTTCTCAAAGCGACAATTTTTTCAATCTTATTATCATTTGTCGAAGCTTTGATCTATATGTTGTCATCAATTACCAAAAATGGGGAGATTGAAAGTGCAACTATCCCTAGGTGGTTTTGGTAATTCCTAACAACATATAGCTCATTGAGCTAATGCTATTCCAAGATAAATATTTCAGGAAAGCTCAATGATTGGCACAGCATGGATGAGAAAAGTGGACCCCTCAAAATGGTAAGGACAAAAGGATTGGCTCAAGCTCAAAGCTCAAGACTCTACATTTTCTATTTTAGTGATCCAAGATCACATTGAGTCTATAGGAAAAGCCAATACTATCAAGGAGGGATGAGGTGTTGCTTACTGAGGTTCTTGCTCAAAATGCTTAGTGATATGCTCCAAAGCCCTCAACCACTTTCTCACTTCCACATATGACCTAAAACCAAAAGTCAAACTCAGCCCCACCAATTCTTTCTATCCGGCGCCACCGAGTTCAGATGTCATAGCCACTACCACAAACCCTAGGCAAATCGGTCTCACCAATAGGGATCTCGGTCTCACCGAGATGGGATTGTAATCTCTCTGTTTCCCTTTGTAACGTTTCAGTACCACCGAGATGAGCGATCGGTCCAACCGAGATTGCAATGTAAACTCTCTGTTTCCCTTTCGTAACGTTTCGGTCCAACTGAGATGAGCGAATCGGTCCCACCGAGTTACCTGACCAACTGTTTGGTTAGCTTATTACCAAAATCGGTCTCACCGAGTTTGTGTAATTGGTCTCACCGAGATTACGTTATGCCCCAACCCTAACCATATCGGTCCTACCAAGTTGCATGTCGGTCCCACCAAAAATCCTAACGGTCACTAGATTTACTGAATCGGTCTGACCGAGTTTCTCAATTCGGTCCCACCAAGATTGGTAAGTTATGTGTAACGGTTAGATTTTGTGTGGAGGCTATATATACCCCTCCACCCCCTCTTCATTCGTGGAGAGAGCCATCAAAACATGCCTACACTTCCAACTTACATTTTCTGAGAGAGAACCACCTACACTTGTGTTGAGGTCAAGATATTCCAATCCTACCATATGAATCTTGATCTCTAGCCTTCCCCAATTTGCTTTCCACTCAAATCTTCTTTCCACCAAATCCATATCCTGTGAGAGAAAGTTGAGTGTTGGGGAGACTATCATTTGAAGCACAAGAGCAAGGAGTTCATCATCAACACACCATTTGTTACTTCTTGGAGAGTGGTGTCTCCTAGATTGGCTAGGTGTCACTTGGGAGCCTCCGACAAGATTGTGGAGTTGAACCAAGGAGTTTGTACGGGCAAGGAGATTGCCTACTTCGTGAAGATCTACCCCTAGTGAGGCAAGTCCTTCGTGGGCGACGGCCATGGTGGGATAGACAAGGTTGCTTCTTCGTGGACCCTTCGTGGGTGGAGCCCTCCGTGGACTCGCGCAACCGTTACCCTTCATGGGTTGAAGTCTCCATCAACGTGGATGTACGATAGCACCACCTATCGGAACCACGGCTCAAAAATCTCCGTGTCTCCAATTGCGTTTTCCTCCTCAAACTCCTCCCCTTTACCATCATATGCAATTGTGTTAAATTCCGCTACTATACTCTAGAATTGCATGTGTAGGTTGATTGCTTGACTTGTGCTAAGTTGCTAAAACCTGCCAAGAATTAAAATTGGGAAAAGGCTAAGTTTTTATTTTGTCAAGTAGTCTAATCACCCCCCTCTAGACATACTTTCGACCCTACACAATGGAAGCTCTGGGAAGAATCCCAACCCTTTCAACAGGGGACAGGTGAACCACATTAGCGTGGAGGAGGTTGAAGCACAGCTGGATGCAGTAATAGGTAAGTTTTTGGTTAAGACATTTACTGCAGTCGTTCTTTTTGATACTGGTGCATCACATTCATTCATATCAAGGGGATTTGTGGATAAGTTTAAACCACCAACCCAAGCCCTTAGGTCACCCATGTTAGTAACCTCGCCAGGAGCAGAGTGTATGGCTAGTCAATGGTGTGATCAGTTACCATTAAGGATTGGTAACTACGTATTTTCCTCAGACCTAATAGTATTGGAATCACAAGGACTGGATGTGATATTAGGCATGGATTGGTTATCGAAGTATGGAGGGAACATTGACTGCGCCAATAAGTCGATTTTGCTCACCACCCTAGAAGGAAGAAGGATTAAGTATGTATCCCGGCATGTGCCGAAGAGAACTCAAGTGAATTCCTTATCAGTGGTGAAGGATTTCCCTGACGTATTTCCGGAGGAGTTGCCAGGCATGCCGCCAGATAGAGACATTGAGTTTTTGATTGAGCTTTTGCCAGGCACATGGCCAATATCTAAGAGACCGTACAGGATGCCCGCAAAGGATTTGGAGGAAATTAAGAAATAGATTAAGGAGTTACTAGATAAAGGCTATATTCGCCCAAGTTCGTCACCTTGGGGATCACCAGTGCTTCTAGTGGAGAAGAAGGATGGATCATTGAGGATGGTTGTTGATTATCGTGGATTGAATGAAGTGACGATCAAGCACAAGTACCCACTGCCGATGATCAATGATATGTTTGACCAATTGCAAGGAGCTAAGGTATTTTCCAAGATCGTTCTGCGATCAGGATACCACCAGCTGAAGATTCATGAGCAGGATATACCCAAGACGGCATTTACCACAAGGTATGGGCTATATGAGTATACCATTATGTCATTTGGCCTGACTAACGCACCTGCCTATTTCATGAACATGATGAACAAAGTATTTATGGAGTTCTTGGATAAGTTCATCGTGGTGTTTATTGATGATATCCTGGTCTACTCAAAGAATGAAGAGGAGCATAAGGAGCATTTGCATTTGGTACTTGGAAAGCTCAGAGAACATCAGCTATATGCCAAGTTCAGCAAGTGTGAATTTTGGTTGAAGGAAGTTGGATTCCTCGGACATGTTATATCCGGAGAAGGAATAGCAGTAGACCCCACCAAGGTTGTCACCGTGAAAAATTGGGAAGCACCCACGTCAGTTGGAGAGATCTGGAGTTTTCTTGGACTCGTAGGATACTACAGGAGGTTCATTGAGAATTTCTCAAAGATTGCAAAGCCCATGATGGAGTTGTTGAAGAAGGACACCAAGTTCAAATGGACCGAGGAATGTGAGGCCAGTTTTCAGGAGTTGAAGAAACGCTTGGTTACAGCACGAGTGTTGATTCTTCCAGATCAACGCAAGGATTATCAGGTGTATTGCGATGCTTCACGTCGAGGACTTGGAGCAGTGCTTATGCAGGATTGAAGAGTTGTTTCATATGCCCCACGACAGCTTAAACCCCATGAGCTAAACTATGCTACACACAATTTGGAGTTAGCAGCCGTAGTGCATGCCTTGAAGACGTGGAGACATTTTCTCATCAGAAATCACTCTGAGGTGTACACGGATCAAAAGAGTTTGAAGTATATCTTCACGCAGAAGGAGCTGAATCTCAGGCAAAGGAGATGGTTGGAGCTCATCAAGGATTATGATATGAAGTTGCATTATCACCCAGGAAAGGCTAACGCAGTAGCTGATGCGTTGAGTCGCAAGAGCCATGTTAATACCCTCTTGACCAGAGAGTTACCCAAGGAGGTAGCAGAGGATCTTCGTGAGCTATGTTTGGAGATAGTTCCGAGAGGCTATGTAGCAGCATTGGAAGTTCAGTCTACTTTGATGGCTAAGATCAGAGAAGCTCAGAAGACGGACAAGGAGATTGCCGAGATAAAGGAAAGGATGAGCAAGGGAAAGGCTAAGGGATTTCGTGAGGATGAACACGATACCTTATGGTTTGAGGACCGCGTATATGTGCCTAATGACCCAGAGATCAGGAAGTTGATTCTACAGGAGGCCCATGATTCACCGTATTCGATTCACCTAGGAAACACCAAGATGTATCTGGATTTGAAGGACAGTTTCTGGTGGACCGAAATGAAGAAGGGTATTGCGGAATATGTAGTAGTTTGTGATGTTTGTCAGAGAGTGAACGCAGAGCATCAGAAGACAGCAGGATTGCTACAACCATTGCTGATACCTGAATGGAAGTGGGATAAGCTAGGCATGGACTTATCACGGGATTGCACAGGACTCGCTCAGGCTATGACTCGATATGGGTTGTAGTCGATCGTTTGACGAAGGTAGCTCATTTCATCCCAGTGAAGACCACTCACACCAGCGCTAAGTTGGCAAAGATATACATGACCAGGATCGTATGTCTGCACGGAGTTCCGAGGACCATTGTATCAGATAGAGGAACCCA
This sequence comes from Triticum dicoccoides, assembly GCF_002162155.2. Lineage (NCBI taxonomy): Eukaryota > Viridiplantae > Streptophyta > Magnoliopsida > Poales > Poaceae > Triticum > Triticum dicoccoides. The sequence goes on along the minus strand of NC_041383.1, from coordinate 389,803,751 downwards.
GTTTACCTCAAAGTTCTGGAATCAGTTGCACGGAATTTGGGTACCAAGCTAGAGTTCAGTACAGCTTTTCACCCGCAGACTGATGGACAGACTGAGAGAGTTAATCAGATTCTGGAAGACATGTTGAGAGCTTGTGCGCTAGACTATGGATCTAGTTGGGACGACAATTTTCCATATGCAGAGTTCTCTTACAATAATAGCTATCAAGCTAGTTTGAAGATGGCCCCTTTCGAAGCCTTGTACAGAAGGAGGTGCAGGACACCATTGTTGTGGGACGAAGTTGGATACCGTTAGTTGTTTGGACCAGATTTGATTAAAGAGTCTGAAGAGAAGGTTAAGTTGATCCGCGATAGACTCAAGGTAGCCCAGTCCAGACAGAAGAGCTATGCATATTCAAAATGCAAGGAGACAATTTATGAAATCGAAGACAGAGTATATCTTCGTGTGTCCCCACTTCAAGGAGTTAAGTGTTTTGGAGTCAAGGGAAAGTTAGCACCACGTTTTGTGGGACCATAAAAAGTTTTGGAATGTATGGGAGAAGTTTCTTACAATTTGGAACAGCCCAAAGGATTGCCAGGAGTTCATGATGTGTTCCACGTTTCCTAGTTGAAGAAGTGCCACACGGAGATGGCTGATATTCCTCTAAGAGATACAGTGCCACTGGAAGCAATTCAGTTGGATAGCAATTTGACCTACGAGGAGAAACCAGTCAAGATTCTCGAGTTTGCCAGCCAAGTCACACACAGCAACATGATAAAGTTTTGCAAAGTTCAGTGGAGCCACCATACCGAGGAGGAAGCAACCTGGGAAAGAGAGGAAGACCTATTGAAGGACCAGCCTCACCTATTTTCTAGCCAATCCGAATCTCGAGGGCGAGATTCACCTTAAGGGGGGTAGGTTTGTAACATCCCAAATTTTCAATTTGGAATGTTATACAATAGTTCATCACTACATATCATATTTTAGTGCATTTTGGCTTGATCCTAGAAATTCTACGCAACTCAAGGACCCGCGGAGAGAGCTGGGCATTTCATTATTTTCATATTTGAGATTTCTCAAATTTGGAAAAGATGATCATTTGATTTTAATCATTTTTCTCTTCAAATATTTCTTCCATGAAAATAAAAGAGAGGGGATAAAATGACTTCCCCAAAATAAAGAAATATTGGAGGATAAATATTAAAATAATATAAGAATTTTATTCGGAGTTTTGTTGCTATTTTATTTGAATTAGGAAAAAATGCGTTTTTCAAAATTGCATTAGAGGCCCAAATAAATGTTCACCTGGTTCGTCTTATTTTTAGAGGACGGGGAAAATTTATTTTAGGATTTTTGGAGTGCATTTAGTATTTCTTTTCTTTATTTTTCTGCTCGTGGAATTATTTTGAAAAAAATCCAACCTACTTAGTCGGGCTGTACCCGACTAGGACTCCGGCCCGACTGGCCTTTATAAGCTGGAGGACCGACCCAGGCCGAAACCCTAGCCATCCCCACGCCTCCACCCACCGTCGCCGCCGCCGCCACCAGCCGCCGCCGTCGCTGCTTGCCGCCGCCGCCGACACCCACAATAGCCCCGCCGCCCTCGCCGAAGACCACCGCCGCCGCCATCCTTTCGGTTTTTTAGAAACCCTAGGTTTTTAGATCGGTTTTAGTTTTTTTCCGGTTTAGTTATTTAGCGAACGCCCGTTCGTACGTTCGTTAACGGTTTTCACCGTTTAGCCGCAGACAGCGAACGTTCGTTCGTTAGCCTGTTCTCAGTTTTTCTTTTTCCAGGGTTTTTCCGTGATTATTTTCTATCGCAATTTTAGACCAGATCTTAGTTTTAGTTTTTCTTTCCGCTTGTTTATCGGAATCAAGCGATTCAAGCACCTAGACCTTCGTCTTGAAGCCCTCTTTCTGTTTAACCAACTTGAACAAGATTTTGCTACTGTAAAATTTGACTTAAGTCCCGATTAGTAAACTGAGCTTATTTCTTTCGCAGTTTGAGTTTCGTTGCTTCGTTTGATTTGATTCTTTTTGCAAACCGGAGTTCTTAAGTTGAACTTTCTGGTTAGATCTCTTATTTGATTTTTACCCATGCCTCTAGGTGAGTGCTTATTGTATGCTTGTTTGTTTGCGATAGAGTACCCGGAGTGCGAAGCGTGCTACTACGAGTCTCTAGGTTTTGCGGATCATCAGCAAGGCAAGTAACACTTTGATCATACCTCTTTACTACCCAGTTTTATTGCATTAGATCAAACGTCAAACATTGCATGATTAGGATCTGATTAATATGTGGGTTCTGGGAAGTAGATGAGGTAGTACCTATTCACTTGTTTATTATCAAACCTTTGGGAGTTACTTCTATGTATTGCTTATCATGCTATGCTATGCTAGTAGACATGGATTGGGTGAGTGTATTCATGATAGATGTGAGTAGTTAATTAATGGTTAACTTAAGATGGCTACTTAAATACACATCTAGGTAGATTGAGGCACTTGGGGAACCCAGTGTTGCTTGTTTTTTTGGAAATCCCGGGGTTACCGTGTGATTATCCTATGGACTACCACCCAGGCTCAAAGGGATCATAAGATTATTCATGCTAGAAACTTCCGTGTGCATCCACAAGCTATTATGGGATCTAGAATAGTTGAGTATGTTGTGTGACCTCTTTCAGTGGTAGACTAGCAGTTGTAGGGGATGTAGGTTGGTACTGTCTACCTAGGGTAAAGAGTTAACGCTTCTAAAAGAATGTGTCTCGGTCATCCGTTCTCAAACACCCTGTAGTGCGAGAATTCCAATGGAGGTGATCGAGTCTTGTGGGGAAAAGTGCGCAAACCTCTGCAGAGTGTACAAACTAATCATGGTTAGTCATGTCCCCGGTTATGGACATCTTGAGTATCTGGTTCTTGGATTATCATGTTGATCTCATCACTCTTAAATATAATTTGATTGGGTTTAATGATGATGCTTAATTGGGATTGAGTTGGGTGAACCTTCTTAATGTTTAACAACCACCATGATAGTTAAAAAAATTTATTTCTTTGTTGTAGGGAAAAATTGGCTTTATGCAAAACTGTAACCATAGAGCTTTACCCCAGCCATATTGCATGTAGTGATAGCAATTATTCTGTTCATTACTCTATGTGTTACATTGCCAGCATATTCCATGTACTGACCCATTTTCGGGCTGCAACGTTCATGTTGCAGACTTTTCAGACAACGAGTAAGGTGCCTTAGGTCGTGATCTTTCACTCAGCTATGCTGTTGGAGTTGATGGACTCACTTTATCTTCCAAGCCTTCCGCTGTTATCGTTTTTAGATGGCCTTAAGCCATATTATTGTAATAATCTCTCTTTTGAGACATTCGATGTAATAAGTGTGTGATTGCTACTCTGTTATAAATCCTCAAGTACTGTGCATGTCAGCATTACCGATCCAGGGATGACATTGATGCGCAGAGACCAGACTATTTGAGGTCTGGTCGCTACAAGAAGTATGTGAGTTCTTTTTGACTAATGTTGAGTCCATGGATTATACACACACTCATCCTTCCACCATTGCTAGCCTCTCTTGTACCGCACAGCTTTTGCCGGTACCATAAACCCACCATTATCTTCCTCAAAACAGCCACCATACCTACCTATTATGGCATTTCCATAGCCATTCCGAGATATATTGCCATGCAACTTTCCACCGTTCTGTTTATTTTGACATGCTTCATTATTGTCATATTGCTTTGCATGATCATATAGTTGACATCGTATTTATGGAAAAGCCACCTTTCATAATTCTTTCATACATGTCACTCTTGATTCATTGCACATCCCGGTACACCGCCGGAGGCATTCACATAGAGTCATATTTTGTTCTAAGCATTGAGTTGTAATTTCTCGAGTTATAAGTTAATAGAAGTGTGATAATCATCATTATTAGAGCATTGCCCCATGTGAGAAAAAAGAGAGGCCAAAGAAGCCAATAAAAAAAGAAGCCAAAGAAGCCAATCAAAAAAAGAGAAAAGGAGAGAAGGGGCAATGTGACTATCCTTTTTCCACACTTGTGCTTTGAAGTAGCACCATGATCTTCATGATAGAGAGTCTCCTATTTTGTCACTTTCATATACTAGTGGGAATTTTTCATTATAGAACTCGGTTTGTATATTCCAACAATGGGCTTCCTAAAATTCCCTAGGTCTTCATGAGAAAGCAAGTTGGATGCACACACACTTAGTGTCTTTTTGAGCCTTCATACACTTATAGCTCTAGTGCATCTATTGCATGGCAATCCCTACTCACTCAAATTGATATCTATTGATGGGAATCTCCATACTCCATTGATATGCCTAGTTGATGTGAGACCATCTCCCTCTTTTTGTCTTCTCCACAACCACCATTCTATTCCACCCATAGTGCTATGTCCATGGCTCACGCTCTTGTATTGCGTGAAAGTTGAAAAGGTTTGAGAAGATCAAAGTATGAAACAATTGCTTGGCTTGTCATCGGGGTTGTGCATGATTTGAGTATTTTTGTGTGACGGAGATGGAGCATAGCCAAACTATATGATTTTTTAGGGATAAGCTTTATTTGGCCATGTTATTTTGAGAAGACATAATTGCCTTGTTAGTATGCTTGAAGTATTATTATTTTGATGTTAATATTAATATTTTTTTGAATCTTTCGGACCTAAACATTCATGCCACAATAAAGAAAATTACATGGATAAATATGTTAGGTAGCATTCCACATAAAAAATTCTGTTTTTATCATTTACCTACTCAAGGACGAGCAGGAACTAAGCTTGGGGATGCTTGATACGTCTCCAACGTATCTATAATTTTTGATTGTTCCATGCTATTATATTATCTGTTTTGGATGTTTAATAGGCATTTATATGTTATTTTAAATTATTTTTGGGACTAACCTACTAATCGAGGGCCTAGTGCCAGTTTCTGTTTTTTTGCCTATTTTAGAGTTTCACAGAAAAGGAATACCAAACGGAGTCCAAACGGAATGAAACCTTAGCGATGATCTTTATTGGACCGAAAGCAAACCAGAAGACTTGGAGATGAAGTCAAAGACACAACGAGGAAGCCACGAGGCAGGAGGGGGCGCCCAGGGGGTAGGGCGCTCCCCCCACCCTCGTGGGGCCCTCGTAGCTCCCCTGACCTTGTTCCTTTGCCTATATATACTCTTATACCCTGAAAACATCCAGGGGAGCCACGAAACCACTTTTCCACCGCCGCAACCTTTTGTACCCGTGAGATCCCATCTAGGGACCTTTTCCGGCATCCTGTCGGACGGGGATTCGATCATGGAGGGCTTCCACATCAACACCATTACCTCTCTGATGAAGCGTGAGTAGTTTACCAGAGACCTTCGGGTCCATAGTTATTAGCTAGATGGCTTCTTCTCTATCTTTGATTCTCAATACCATGTTCTCCTCCATGTTCTTGGAGATTTATTCAATGTAATATTCTTTTGCGATGTGTTTGCCGAGATCCGATGAATAGTGGATTTGTGATCAAGATTATCTATGAATATTATTTGGTTCTTCTCTGAATTCTTATATGCATGATTTGATATCTTTGCAAGTCTCTTCAAATTATCGGTTTAGTTTGGCCTACTAGATTGATCTTTCTTGCAATGAGAGAAGTGCTTAGCTTTGCGTTCAATCTTGCGGTGTCCTTTCCGAGTGATAGTAGGGACAGCAAGGCACGTATTGTATTGTTGCCATCGAGGATAAAAATATGGGGTTTTCATCATATTGCTTGAGTTAATTCCTCTACGTCATGTCCTCTTTCTTAATGCGTTACTTCGTTCTTCATGAACTTAATACTCTAGATACATGCTTGATAGCGGTCAATGTGTGGAGTAATAGTAGTAGATGCAGGCAGAGTCGGTCTACTTGACACAGACGTGATGCCTATGTTCATGATCATTACCTTAGATATCATAATAACTATGCGCTTTTCTATCAATTGCTCGGCAGTAATTTGTTCACCCACCGTAATATTCTCTATCTTGAGAGAATCCACTAGTGAAACCTATAGCCCCCGGGTCTCTTTTACATAATATTAAATCTCGATTACATCTTTCTTGCTTCCGATCTACTATTTTGCAATCTTTACTTTCCAATCTATAAACCAAAAATATTTACTTTACTGTTTATCTATCTCTATCATATCTTACTTTTGCAAGTGACCGTGAAGGGATTGATAACTTCTTTATCATGTTGGGTGCAAGTTGTTGATTGTTTGTGCAGGTATTCGGTGACTTGTGCGTTATCTCCTACTGGATTGATACCTTGGTTCTGAAAACCGAGGGAAATACTTACGCTACTTTGCTCTATCACCCTTTCCTCTTCAAGGGAAAACCAAGGCAAGATCAAGAGGTAGCACAATCACACATGGCTTCCCGCAAAGAACTGTTGGCGTTAGGCCACCTTGCACAAATGTTTCCACACAAAAAACTGTGTGTGATAGACATACAAACGGAAATGTTTGTCTGGGATTCACCGTGTGGGATGTACATACGGACAGAAACGATTGGGCTTTGATGCCTCGCTCGATCGCACACGAGCTCATTTTGCCCCCACCTGTGTGGCCGGAGGGCCTATCCCCGATGGTTTTTGGGTTGTGTGGGAAGTACCCCCCTATCACACACACTCACTAGGCGACGGTTTAAAACTTCGTCGCAGAAAGGGGGTAAAAACCGTTTGTATAGCACATCTCTACACGAGTGATAGCTCATCAGACATTCGCTAAATTTGTAAGTCAAATGTTCTTTTCTACAATCTGATTGTAGAAGCATATTTTTCTTGTTACAATAATTTGTACTTCATGTTGAAAATCTTTCTGAAACATTTCAAAAGATCCATATATGTCTCGGTTAGTAAATATATATATCTACTTGAGTCATCCTTGAAGATAGATAAATCCACTGCTTGCAACAACACTTACTAGACTACGTAATCAATATGCATATTTACAATTATTTTTGTTGCTCGTTCTTTATGGCATGTGAATGGTATTTTAGTTTAGTTCACTATTTGGACAAAAGTTGCAAGTGTCAGATGATTCGTAATCATATGACTACAAGATCCATCACTATGGAATTTCTCCATGTGGGTTTCTCCAATGTGACTAAATGTAGTGCCACACATATGTGGTATTCTTTTAGTCTTGCGACATTTAGTATCAGTATTATGGATGTTCAATTTAATCATCTATATTCATAACTTAAATCCTATTCACTATAGGAGTATGACCTTCTGTTCATTACTTCGAACAACTATTGTTCTCTCATGAACAACCTCTTTGCAACTCCTATGCAATGGGCTAGAGTGTACAAAACTCTAAATGAATTATGATAATAAATACAGGGGTAATATGTTGATGAAAAAGTATCATAACTATTACAAAATTTTCAACACATATTTTTAACCTCATGAATGTGTTGGTCATTATGCTGTAGTAATTCTTGCATCGATTCGCAACAACATGCAATCGAATCGGTTTCCTTGTGATCAACTTCTAACCACAATTCACGAAGAATATAGTGTTTAATGATTTAATCACAATTCTCAAGAATCACACTTTACTTGCCCGACTTTCTCTACATCTTATAACTTGTATGACATTCATACCTGAGCTGGACATTCCAGTCTTCTTTTCATGCCGCCTCTAAATTTCTTACAGTTTTACTTTCAATTTTTCTCCAACTTGATAGAAGAATCATCCAACTTTTAAGAGTGGGATGAGACATGAACTTCCATAGGCATGTAAACTTTATTACATCCTTTGGTTTTGTTATTTTTCTTTAAGTTCTCACCATCAACTCATGATTGGCGTTCTTCCGGGTCTTGAACACTTCATTAGATCTTGCAAACAAAACACTTATTTAGATATCGCATATCTTTAACCTTTGTTTGTTTTGAAAATAATTTTCAGTTCCAAGAATATCACATAACTATCCCAAACATTTTTGAAGTTCGGGTTCTGGAAGCAAGTAGACCATAATGCAATTCTAGCTTTTGGATCGAAGGACATGAGTTTCATCATCCATAGCATTAGCAAGAGAGTATTGTATGCATGCAATAGGGCAAAATCCTTATTGGCACTCTTAGAGGACGATCCTCTCTATCATAAAGATTCAACCAGATAAATAATAGCCAATCAATTTCAACAACAAAGGTGAAACCGTGAGCCATAATTCTACAACTATAATGCAAGCTAAACATAGACATTGTTCATAATTAATTTGCACTAGTGATTAAACTAAATTAATAGATAATTGTGCTCCCAGTTAAATCAATATCTCTCATACTTTATTTTAAGTGATTCAAGATCCAAATATTGTTCTCAGCAATTGATGTGGACATAACTGATGAGGAGAATTTTGACTGGTGGGCAAACTTTTGCCGGTCATTTCTTCATATGACTCTCGTTCATCTTTCGATGCTTCATGCTCCGAGCTCAGAACGATTTTGCTAGAACTTCAAGACACCGTTATCTGCATACATGGTTTGACCATCTCTGTCTTACACCATGTCACGGTTGTACCCATGTGGACATGATGCACTCCAAAACGTTGTGTGTTATAGATAGTTGCAATACTGGGAAGAGCACCTTTTAACTTGATATTTACTATGAGACATCACCCTAATAATTGACTACTGTGCAATCAAAGGGTGCAAACAACAAAAGGATAAACATCTCAGGCAATTCATAATAGCATGATATGGTATATCCCTGGGCGCCGGGAGTTCTCAATGATCACCTTCAATCTCCAGTTGAAGCGATGCGATGACCAATATTTTGTTGCCGTGGCAACCATTTCAAAAACGATGCCATGGCGGCAATCTCAGGAAATGTTGTCATGCATTGTCGTGGCACCAAAATCTGAAATTTTGCCGTGGCCGAAATTATAGTTCATCGTCCCGCGCTTGGTACACCTTCTCCTCATCGGGGTCCTCCGTGTATGTATTGCCATCGTCACCTATAACCTATCTCTACGATATTTACATTAAGGTGGCAATGTGTGGGTCCAGCCATCATGCTGTGATGTGTAGGCCACTTAACATAACAACATATAACCATCTCATAATAAACTCATTACCATGATTATCGTTATACCACATCATATGCAAACCCTGCAAAACGAAGTTAGACGTCCTCTAATCTGTTTGGCAAATTTTAATTACGTGGCTTATAGGGCTTCCGGATAAACCTAGCTACCTGCATGCACACCATAAAGTGATAATCCTTGTTGCTAGATTAACTTTCGGGATGTGTGAAATAAGAGACTTAATTCAAAATCTCGGTCCCCACACTAAACTTTGTCTAATACTCGTGACCACCTAGAAGATCATCCATCTTCATCGCCCTCTTGCGTGTGTGACGGTTCACTATTCTTGACTATAGTGAAGCCCAAAGAATTATTAGCAGATCATCGCTAGCCAGAGCCGAGCGATTGTCAGAACCTTGTGAAAAGCGACACCATGCCGTCAATGAGCTGAACCGAAGCAACACTCGAGGGAAGCATAGCAGGTACATCACCCTCACAATCTCATGTGATCTATATCGAAACCTGGATCTACTCGTAGAACCGCTCATGATGCCACTCTTGGGAAACATAGCGGAAAACAAAAAAACGCCCAATAAACACCCATGAACAATATGAAGATGCAAATTGGGTTTGGATCAACGATCGTTACTGACTCTGGAGTGCAGCGGAAGTAGACGAGTCGGTGTAGATCGTACTTGGAGTCCCTCGGACATTGATGATGATCCCGTGAACTGCCCTTGAACGGCCCTCGAAGGAAGACCGAAAGCACGACCTCTCTACTTGGTTGCAAGCGTACGGTCTTCACAATCCGACAACACTTGGTCGCCCAGAGCTAATCATCGCAGGAGAATTAGAGGGATGATATTACAACCCCATGGGGCTTATAATTATGAGGATTAGAGGTGGCTAGGGCTAGATCTAATTAGTCTACTAGGACCAACTAGAACTAGATCAACTAGAGGAGGCTCAAAAACTTGTGTGTGCAATTGTGGCCAATACCTAAAGTATATGTAGGTTAGAGGGGGAGAGGAGGGCTACCGCCAAGGAGGGAAAGCCTTCTTGGCGCTCCATCCAAAGGGGGGGGGGAGTTGGACTTCTTCCCTAGTAGGATTCGCCCCCCACCCCACAAGGAAGGGGGGCGCCTCCTCCACTTGGGCCTTCGTGGCCCAAGTTGGCTTCCACCTCTTAGCCTTATTAGGCCCATTCATATTAAATTCAATACATATTTGTTATAAATATTTTTAGAGCACTATATATATATTTTAACATCCCCGGAAACATTTTCCACCTATATATATAGGGTGGGTCTATTCTGCTAACACCCTTAATAGTTTTATTCTGCTAATACTAGTGTTATTCTGCTAAGACTTTTGCACTCCTCCGTCCACCTGACCCGAACGATGTAGCAACCAAGAAAAAACTACACTAGCCCACCCCCGCACCCCACCTATCCCTCGTTGCCCACCTTCTTCCCCACCACCACCACTACCCGTTGCCCCATCGCCCCCACTCCCACGGCCCCGACCATCCCCATCCCTCTGGCGCCCCACCATCTCCCATCCCGCGGCGGCCCACCACCCCCACCCCTCCAGCTCCCCACCGCCCCCATCCCTCCCACCTTCTTCCTCCCTCGCCGCCTCCTCCCACCTCCACCTTCCACTGCCAATAGCCAGAGACCGCAAGGATAGCCCCAACCACCGTGGCACCCACCCCACCAGCCTCTCCTGCCCCGCCTTCCTATCCTGCTCACCGCCGCTGAACAGGGTCGTGCCCCCACCCAACCAAGTACATCCGGCGGCCAAGCCCTGCCCTGCAGCCATCGGATCCGGCAGATCCGACTCCACCTCCCCCCGTCTTCCCCTCAAGATCTCCATCGCTGCATGGGTTCCAGTCGTCCTGCCTCTTCTCACACTGTCACGCCGAATGTCCATAGCAGCACTGGAGGCAAGCCACCCTCCTCCTCTCCTTTCCTTCTTCTTCCTCCTACTTTTCTGACAATCAACGCCCGGCGGCCCTGGAGGAGAGAGCTCCCCACCAAGCCTGACCTCACTCTCCACCGCAGATCCGATGAGCCCGACTGCAGCTACTCCTCTCTGCCACAGATCTGACAAGAGTAGATCCCCGATGAGAAGAGCAGACGGCCTACCCTCACTCCTCTCCGGCGAGGCCGCCTTCGTCCTTGCTGCTCGCGTCATTGTCCAAGTCGGTGACTATGACTCTGCACACAGGCGTGCGGTCCTGCCCACGGGAAGTGCAGCTCGGCCAACGGGGGTGTGCAGTTCGCCAACAATGTCGACCGCGCCTACACAAATAGAGTGGAGGTAGGAGGGTACTCCTCCAGCGCGGCCCCGTGAATGATCCGGCGAGATTCTTCATGCCCAGTCTCCACCGCCCCCAACCAGTACCGATTTGGTTCCCCCATGCCCTACCTCAGTGAGCTCCCTTCCTGATAGTTCTTTCTGGCACGGCCCTGCCTTGCCTCGCCGCCCTGTGTCAGCCCCGCGGCGGAGCTCTACCAATCTGCGCTGCCCCACTGCCCTCCCATGTGGGAGCCGCTGCGGTGGTGTGCACCGTGACTGCGGTTGTGTCAGCTCATCCCAAGCGGCATGCGGTTAGGTGTGTGGGGGCGTGTGGTTGGGCGCCCGTGGACGTGCAGTTCTTTTTTGGGGTAAGCACATTGCAAAAAATGCAGTGCAGTTTGGCGACGATGGAATTGTAGTGTGGTTCGGTGCCCATGGAGGTGCACTTCACTATTTTTGTCAAAACAAATTATGCCAGATGAGGTCCCAGGCGCCCTCGACAAAGCAGTACATATGGCGACCCCGTGCAGCTCATCAACAACATACTTGTGGTTTTGCAGCTAGGAGTGTGCAGTTCGGTAGCCAGATGATACATGTTATTTTCTATTTCTTTTGCTGTGTTGCGTGGTCTCTGTGTGTTTTGCCAAGTGCTAGGTTTGCTTCGTAAAAAATAGCAAAGAAATTCCCACAAGAGGTTCACTTCTTTTTCTAATGCAGATTGTTTCGTTTGTGGGATGATTGAAATAAATGGTATTGAAGTTCACTAGCAAAAAATAATGAGGTCCACTTTGGAGAGTGATGTTGCTCACTTGCGCCTGGCATGAAAGTGTGGGAATATTAGGGAAACAACAAAAAAGTAATGTGGTTTACTTTGATATATGTCGCGGTTCACTTGCCTCCTCTGTGCGGTCCACTCTCATTCACAATATTTTTTTAAAGACAACAAAAACTTGTCAGAGAAAAATTTACGTTCGACAAAAGAAATTATGAAGTTCACTTGGCCGTCTGATGCAGTGCGATTTTCAGTCTAAAGCAGTGCAGTTTTTTGTCTGATGCAGTACATACTGCTATTTTGGTGTCGCGAAAAAACAGAGTGTCCGCATTTTGTTAAAATCAAAATTGCTCTTAAACCGTAAGAAATCGGAGAGAGTGTTCTACAAGAAAAAGTTGAGCCTCATCCACATCTTTCCAACGACGTATAATTTGAATCATTTCGACCAGCGATTTGTAAATTTTTTGCGAAAAACAGCCGCTGTCTCTCGTCGTCAGCCGCACGATTTTCAAAATTAACTAAAAACCATAAGGAATCTCAAAAACATTTCAACATATTCAAGTTGCGCCTGGTCCGTAGCTTTCCAACGGCATATCACACACCTCGTTTCGAAAAACGGTTCAAAAACTAGAGCAAAAACAATACAAAAATACAAAATATTCAAAAAACAGAATTCAGCAATTTACTAAATTTGAAACTGCTCTTAAACCGTAATGAATTAAAAAAATAATAGAAACGAAAAAGATGTGTCTCGATGATGTCTTTCTAATGCCGTATCGTTTGCTTCATTTCGATGTGCAGTTTAGAAAAAAAAATAGCGAAAATACGCTCGCTGCATCCTGTCATGCGCGCACTATTTTTGAAACTGCTCTTAAACCATGATGAATCTCGAAAAGTGTTCAGCATGACTAGGCTGCGCATTTTCCTTAGCTATCCAAAAATATAGTATATGCCTCATTCCGACAAACGGTTTAAAAACTGGAGCGAAAACAATGCCGAAAAAATGCATGTAGTTTTTTTGGTGACATTGCAGTGCTCGTTTGATAGGGATGCAGTGCCCTCGCATTGACCATGCAGTGCGGAAGTGTTATTAGAATAACTATTCTTCTAATATTAGCAGAATAGACCGGCTATATATATTCACCGAAACCCTTCCGATGACCCCGAAATGCTTCCGGAACCTCTCGGAACTATTACAGATATTAATGAAACAATTCCTCAAATATATTATCATCACTCATGTCACACTAACACTCAGTAGATCGTGATTACCTTATGCTTATGACCCCATTGGTTCTGTAAATCATAGACATGAATGAAAACACCTTCGTTGAATGACCGATAGCGGAATCGTGGACATCCATATCGGTCCCTATAATTACACGAATAATATCCGAGTGCACCTTAGGTTATCATGTGGTGTTTCTTTTGATTCGCGATACTTTACAAAACTCGTTGTGCATCGGTGTCCTCCTGAGTCATCACCATGCTCACTGTATTGTTGCGTCTGTTACCGGTTATGTTCCTCTTTCTCGTTAACATGTTCCAGCATCCCCGTGACATAGTCACCTGTGTCTGGCCAGACGATGATGGATACCGTCACACCGAGAGGGTCCTAATAATATCTCTCCCTTGTCGGAGGAGCAAATCCCACTCTCAAGTCACTTGCCAAACTTTTCAGTGAGCCTGAAAGTTGTCTTTATGATCACCTTGTTACAGATGACATTTGAACAACCCCAAAGTCCACCGTCTGGTAAGAAGTGACCGAGACACTCTCATGGTCTGGGGAACTGAAACACATGCTAACACTCCGTCTTATAACAAATGATTTCAGATCATATAATCACAAAGTATGTTGGGAAACGTTGCATGGAAAACAAAAAAATTATACGCACACGTAGAATCTATCCATGAAGATGCATAGAAATAAGGGGGAGAGTTTGTCTATGTAACCTCGTAGACCCTAAGCGGAAGCGTTTAGTAACGCGGTTGATGTAGTCGAACGTCTTCTTGATCCAACCGATCGAGTACCGGACGTACGACACCTCCGTGTTCAGCACACGGTCAGCTTGGTGACGTCCACATCTTCTTGATCTAGCAAGATGGCAAGGTAGTGGATGAGTTCCGGCAGCATGGCGGCATGGTGACGGTGGTGGTGCTGTTATCTCCGTAGGGCTTGGCCTAAGCACTATGAAAATATGACTGAGCGACTAAACTGTGGAGGGGGCGCCGCACACGCTAAGCAATTGTCATGGTTTATGTGTGGCACCCCCCTCCCACATATATATAGGTGGGGGGGGGGAAGAGCATCCAAGGAGGTCCCCCAAGGTGGGCCGAATCCCACTTGGGGTCCTGCCCCTTGCCCCCCCTGTTTGTCTAGGCGAGCGGGAAAAGGCAGGGGAGGTTGGCGCCCACCCCCTTTCCTTTCTCCCATGTGGAGGGGAAGGCAGGAGGGGCTAGTCCTTCCCCCTTTCCTTCCCTAGGGTCGGCGGCCAGGAAGACGGGCGCGCTAGCCCCCTTGTGGGCTGGTGTATCTGTCCCCTTGGCCCATTAGGCCCATAGACCTCCCGGGGGTGTCCGAAACCCCTTCCGGTGCCCCCTTGACTACCCGGTGCACTCTGAAACTCTTCCGGTGTCCGAATATCATAGTCCTATATATCAATCTTTACCTTCGGACCATTCTAGAGCTCCTCATCATTTCCGTGATCTCATCCGGACTCCGAACAACATTCGTTCACCAAATCATATAACTCATATAACACTATATCATCAAAGAATGTTAAGCGTGCGGACCCTACGGGTTTGAGAATGATGTAGACATGACCGAGACACTTGTCCGGTCAATAACCAATAGCGGAACTTGGATGCCCATATTGGCTCCTACATATTCTACGAAGATCTTTATTGGTCGAACCTTATGACAAGATACGTAATTCCCTTTGTCTATCAGTATGTTACTTGCCCGAGATTCGATCATCGGTATCTTCATACCTAGTTCAATCTCGTTACCGCCAAGTCTCTTTACTCGTTCCGTAATACATCATCTTGCAACAACTCCTTAGTCACTTTGCTTGCAAGGCTTCTTATGATGTGTATTACCGAGGGGGCCCAGCGATACCTCTCTAATACTCGGAGTGATAAATCCAAATCTCAATCTATGCCAGCTCAACTAACACCTTTGGAGATATTTGTAGAGCATCTTTATGATCACCCAGTTACGTTTGACGTTTGAGAGCACAAAAGGTATTCCTCCGGTATCCGGGAGTTGCATAATCTCATAATCAAAGGAATATATATATTTGACATCAAGAAAGTAATAGCAATAAACTGAATGATTAATATGCTAAGCTAACGGATGGGTCTTGACGATCACATCATTCTCCTAATGATGTGATCCTATTATCAAATGACCACACATGTGTATGGTTAGGAAACCTTAACCATATCTGATCAATGAGCTAGTCTAGTAGAGGCTTACTAGGGACACGGTATTTGTTTATGTATTCACACTTGTATTTAAGTTTTCGACCAATACAATTCTAGCATGAATAGTAAACCTTTAGCATGATTTAGGAAATATCATAATAACCATTTTATTATTGCCTCTAGGGAATATTTCCATCAGTCTCCCACTTGCACTAGATTCAATAATCTAGTTCACATCGCCATGTGATTAACACCCATAGTTCACATCGCCATGTGACCAACACCCAAAGAGTTTACTAAAGTCAATAATCTAGTTCACATCGCCATGTGATTAACAACCAAAGAGTACTAAGGTGTGATCATGTTTTGCTTATGAGATAAGTTTAGTCAACGAGTCCGTCACATTCAGATCTGTATGTATTTTGCAAATTTCTATGTCTAGAATGCTCTGCATGGAGCTACTCGAGCTAATTGCTCCCACTTTCAATATGTATCCAGATTGAGACCCAGAGTCATCTGAATCGGTGTCAAAGCTTGCATCGACGTAACTCTTTACGACGAACTCTTTATCACCTCCATAACCGAGAAATATTTCCTTAGTCCTCTTTGGTAACTAAGGATAATTTTGACCATTGTCCAGTGATCTACTCCTGGATCACTATTGTACCCCCTTTCCAAACTCATGGCAAGGTACACAATAGGCTGGTACACAGCATGGCATACTTTATAGAACCTATGGCTGAGGCATAGGGAATGACTTTCATTCTCTCTCTATCTTCGGCCATGGTCAGGCTTTGAGTCATACTCAACTTCACACCTTGCAACACAGGCAAGAACTCTTTCTTTGACTGATCTATTTTGAACTTCTTCAAAACTTTGCTAAGATATGTACTTTGTGAAAGTTCTATTAAGCGTCTCGATCTGTCCCTAAAGATCTTGATGCCTAATATGTAAGCAGCTTCACCGAGGTCTTTCATTGAAAAATTCTTATTCAAGTATCATTTTATGCTATCCAGAAATTCTATATCATTTCCAATCAACAACATGTCATCCACATATAATATTAGAAATGCTACACAGCTCCCACTCGCTTTCTTGTAAATACAGGCTTCACCGTAAGTGTTGGGGATATAACTATTGGGTATGACCCGCCCAGGAGGGGCCGGGTCATACCACTGGCGGTTTATAATGAGACGGACCAAGAAGATGTTGAAGATGGCGGTTCATGAAGCAAGCTTACTGAAAGCCCAAGACCCGAAGGAGACTTGAGGCCCACATGCATAAACCGCCATATGTTTAACTTGTATGTTAAGGAAAGTGTAGTTCTGTCACCGAGCCGAACATGTTGTGTATGAGCCGGCTGGGACTCTGTAAGCCACCGGGCATCATCCTGTGTATATAAAGGGGTGACCCGGCGGCGGGTTAAGGCAAGGAACAACAAGTCAAGAACTAGGTCAAGCGTATTCGCTCCTAGTAATCGAAACCCAAGCAATACAACCTAAAGCAGGAGTAGGCGTTTACCTCATTGCGAGGGGCCAAACCTGGGTAAACCCTCTGTGTCCCTTGTCCCGTTTTAACCCCTTCAAGCTAACTACGTTGTGATGGCTCCACACCTAAGTACTTATGCTAGGGCATCTGCCGTGACAATTCCACGACAGTTGGCGCCACCGTGGGGCCAGCGCATGGTGGTTTCGAGTTCTTGAAGGGCAGCTTCGCAGGGCTCAAGGGATACGCTGTGGGCCGGATGACTAAGAGTTGTCGCAACAAGCTCTACATTAATGACGAGGGCTGGGGCCCGGAGGTTGGCTCAATCGAGTACGGGTATCGGGTCCCCTTTGATGGAATTCATGTCTTCATCGACAAGATTGGTGAGTTGGAAGCTAAGCCGGACACCCGTACCGACATCGTCGAGACGGCTCAGTGCACGCGACCAGCCAAGGTTCAAGCCGCCCCGAGGCATGTCTTTGTTGGCTTTACTCAAGGAGTAGATCTATAGGGAGGATCTGAATCCGGTGGTGAGACGGTCGTCTATTCAGGCGATGAGTCCTCAACTGGTGAGACCAATTCCATGTATCAAGTTCAAGATGGTGGGCTTGGGGGCTGTTCCGATGGTGACAGTATTTCGGACCCCTACGAGCCGCCAAACGGGGTTACAGTTTTCATGGCCGGCACATAGCCAGTCAGAATTCCTCAACTGCAGCAGCGATGATCTTCGGCTCAGCAACGACAACGGCAGCCGGGGCAGGAGGGCATGTGCGGCCGCCGACTCAAGTCTTATCCGATCTATTGGATGCTATGGCAACACGGTTAAAGGTGGAGGTAAACCCAGCGAACCAAACACAGCATAACACGGACGTTGCAAAGTTACGTGATGAGATAGCTCAAGCCAAGGAGGATCTAAATGCTGAGAACACCCAGATGGTGACAAAGCGAGCCACCTTGGAGAAGGAGGCAGAACGGCTTCAAAAAGAGAACTTTCGCCTGAGCTTGGACCGGGATGCATCAAACGATGTCTTTAACAGAAGGAATGTGAGTCGTTTACCCCCGGTTTACAATGCGAGGAATCTTTTCAACACGCCTGTGGTAGGAACCAGTAACCCGCCTGGTATGGATTGGGCCGTTGAGGCGCTGGAGGCTGGAGCACCGGTTCAGCCTCGAGCTACAGACTCCCCATGTTCGAATTTGACCCCTCCTCAGCATGTTCCGACGCCCTTGGGTCATTTTTCTAATCCTTTGGATAACATGATAGCTGCAGCTACTCTATTGGCAGCTCTCTCGGTTCAGGATGAGTCGCCAGCGGTGTTGGAAATACGAAGAGTCGGAGAACTTCTTCAGACAGCAGTGGCTCAATAGGCGGCTTATCCATATAGTCGTGATCGGATTCATGCAACCCCGCGTCCGAGCTGGAGTTACAACAAACACATTGATGAACCGGTCGTGTCGAGCAGTGAGCAGCATCGCAATAAACCTTGTAGGCCTGACCCGCCGCGCACTGGTAATGAGGCTCAAACTTTGGTGGACCAGGGTAGAGCGCGGCGTGAGTGGGAGTTGGCGGCTAGCTGGCGGCTCAACAAAAATCTCTGGTTTGTTCATCAGCGTCTATCGAGGTAGGAGCAACCTCTAGAACCTTGGGTGTGTCGTGTTTAGTGGTGGCTCTATGCAACGAGCGCTTGCCTAAGGACTTCAAGGGCCCCCGCAAGGTGCCTAACTACACTGCGGATCAGCCCCCAGAGGCTTGGATTGAGAGCTATAAGATGGCTATGGAGATGCTAGATGTCAGTGATGCTGCATGTGCTAAGTATTTCACCATGATGTTGGATGGGCCGGCTCATACTTGGTTGAAAGGGCTGCCCGCTAACTCCATTGGGTCATGGGCGGAGTTGAAAAGGCGATTTATTCAAAATTTTAAAGACACATGCAAGCAGCCTATGTCGATTCTGGATTTGGATTCTTGCGTCCAAGGTGAAGGTGAGTTAACAACCAATTGGGTGCCCCGGATCTCAGCTGTTATACACTCATCGGACAGTATCAACGCCTGTTCAGCAGTCCTGATGTTGGAGAAGAACTCCCGTTTTCTTCCCCTTAAGCAAAAATTGGGGCGGCTCAAGCGTAATTGCAATGATATGGGGGAGCTCATGGCGGCTCATTAAATATGCCAACTCTGATAGCACTAAAGACCCTGAGTCTGATGAGGAGAAGACTGGGAAGGGGAAGAAGAATGGCAATGCAAAGGGACAACACAAGACGGCGGGTCAAGGTGGCAATGGTAAACGTAAGACAGACGGCGGGTTATAATTCATCGCCAACACCAATACGCAGAAAAATAACCAGCGTCGTAAGGGTAAGGCGCAAGCACCCCGGTTTGGAGGGCCGAAGTTCAACCTTGAGGGCATGATGAATGAGCCTTTTCTGAAGCACGGGACCCAGGATAAGCTAGCCAGACACCTATGGAAGGATTGCTTCATCATGAGAGAGTATAGAAACTCTAACTTTTTTCAGAATAATCATGGCTCACACGACGGTTTAGGTTCCGGATCTCATCGGCCTGGTTTTGGAGGTGGCAGTTCAAGCTCTGGTTTTCAAGGCCAAGGTAATCAAGGGGGTTTTAACCAGCAATCTGGCCAAGGGAATCAGCAGCAGCAGCCTGGTTATCAGAGTAATCCAAAGCAGCTGAATGGTGGTCAATATCATGTGTTCACCACAAGCATGTGCAAGCGAGATCAAAAAATCCATTAGCGGGTGGTGAACTCAGTTAGTCGGCGGTACCTCGTTATTTGAGGTGGTCTGAGCAACCTATTGTTTGGAGCCGGGAGGATCACCCGCCCCGGGTTGACAATCCAGGTCAGTTGGCATTGGTGGTCGCTCCCCAGGTAGGAGGTTATAAGCTTACAAAGGTGCTCATGGATGGGGGCAGCAATATCAATATCATTTACTATGAGACTTTTCATCGTATGAATTTGACTGACAAAGATCTTCAGACATCTTCTACTATTTTCCATGGGGTGGTGTCTGGTAAGTTGGCATATCCAGTGGGCAAGATAACACTGGAGGTGGCTTTCGGAGATGATCATGATTCCTGAGCCGAGAAATTGACCTTTAAAGTGGTGAAGATCAAAAGCCCGTACCATGCTCTGTTTGGGCGGCCGACTTACGCCAAGTTTATGGCACGACCGTGTTATGTTTATTTGCTGCTGAAAATGCCGGGTCATAAGGGCACCATCACGATGCATGGTGATAGGAAGATTGCTCTGGACTATGAAGAAGGTGATGCTACGTATGCTGAGTCGGCCTGTGCCACTAAGGAGTTGAAGTTTTATAAGGACAGTGTTGACCCGGTAGATATGACCCCTTTGAAGAAGCCAACTACAGAAAATGACCCCATGTTGAAGTTTACGTCGGCAGATGACACTAAGTTAGTTGGTTTTGTGCCTGACGACTCATCCAAGCAGTTCAACATCAGTGCTAATATGGATCAGAAATACGTGAGAACCGGGACATCTTTGCATTGAAACTTTATGACATGCCAGGTGTACCGAGGGAACTCGCTGAGCACATTCTTAACGTGGATCCCAAGTTTAAGCCGGTCAAACAGTTTCTTCATCGTTTCAATGAAGAGAGGCGTAAGGCCATTGGTGAAGAAGTGGCCCGGCTCTTGGCGGCAGGGTTCATCATTGAAGTTTTTCATCCTGAGTGGTTAGCTAACCCGGTGTTGGTACTTAAGAAAAATGGCACTTGGCGTATGTTTGTGGATTATACAGACCTTAATAAGGCTTGTCCGGCTAATCCTTTTGCTCTCCCTCGTATTGATCAGATTATTGATGCTACGGCGTGTTGTGAGTGTTTGAGCTTTTTGGATGCTTATTCTGGTTATCATCATATCAAGATGGTAGTTAAGGACCAGGAGAAGACAACTTTCATCACTCCCTTTGGAGCCTTCTTCTATGTGTCTATGCCCTTTGGGCTCAAGAGTGCCCAGGCGACTTACTAACGGTGTGTTCAGAATTGCCTTCATGTCCAGATTGGACGCAATGTTCACGCCTATGTGGATGATATTGTTGGGAAATCCAGGAAGAAGGAGACTTTGATAGATGATCTGAAAGAGACCTTTGACAATCTCCGGCTTTATAAAATGATGCTTAACCCGACCAAGTGTGTCTTTGGCGTGCCAGCACGCAAGTTATTGGGCTTCCTGGTTTCTGAGAGAGGCATTGAGGCTAACTCGGAGAAAATCAAAGCTATCACTTCTTTGGCTAAGCCGACATGTATCAATGACGTCCAGTGTTTGGTGGGTCGTATTGCAGCCTTGAGCCAGTTTATAAGCCGCCTGGGAGAGAAGGCCATCCCTTTGTATCAAATGATGAAAAGATAGATGACTTCATCTGGAGTGATGCTGCTAATGATGCGTTTGAGGCGCTTAAGAGATAGTTGGTGAGCCGCCGGTTCTTGCAGCTCCTATTGAGAAGGAGCCCTTGCTGTTGTATGTGGCTACAAACAACAGAGCCGTCAGTGTGGGAGTTGTGGTTGAAAGGAAGGAGCCAGGCAAGGAATATCCGGTTCAAAGGTTGGGTTATTACGTCAGTGAGGTACTCGTTGAGTCTAAGCAGAGATACCCACATTGGCAGAAATTGGTTTACGACGTGTTCATGGCCAATCGCAAGTTGAAGCAATATTTCCTTGGTCATCCCATCACTATGGTTAGTTCTGCTCCCTTAGGGGATATTATTCAAAATAGAGAAGCCACTGGTTGGGTAGCTAAGTGGGCCATTGAGCTTGGACCCCATGGCTTGAAGTATATGCCTCAAACGACTATAAAGTCTCAAGCACTTGTGGATTTCATCAATGATTGGATGGAATTGCAGATGCCTGAGGATAAGCCGGATAGCACACATTGGACTATTCACTTTGATGGACCTAGGCAATTGGAAGGTTCGGGGGTTGGAGTTATATTGACTTCCCCATGAGGTGATAAATTTTGTTATGTTTTAAGGTTGATGTTCCCATGTACTAATAATGCAACTCAGTATAAAGCCTTGCTCCATGGTCTTTGGATCGCTAATGTGATTAATCTAAGCTGGATGAGGTGTTTTGGCGACTCAGACTTGGTGGCTCAGCAAGTGTCAGGAACTTGGGATTCAAAGGATCCACTCATGGCGGCTTATCACCGAGAGGTTGACACTATAGCTGGTCATTTCAAAGGTTATCAAGTGGAGCACATTGATCGACGAAAAAATGAAGTTGTTGATGCTTTGAGCCGGCGGAGGTCTCAGCATAAGCCGGTACCCCCTAATGTTTTTCTTGATGTTTTGCATAACCCATCAATTAAGTTGCCCACAGAGGAAGATTTGGCAGTTCCTGACCCGGTGGCACAGTTGGTGGTGGCTCTCCATGTTATCCCTGATTGGACTATTCCATATTTGGCTTATATGACCCGGGGCGAGTTACCTGAGGATGAAACCTTGGCCAGACAGATAACCCGGAGGTCTAAGTCAATGACTATTGTCAATGGTGAGCTACACAGATGTAGTGTTACAGGGGTGTTTCAACGATGCATTTCTCCTGAGGAGGGCCGTGAAATTCTAAGGAGATTCATGAAGGATATTGCGGTCATCATGCCGACTCTAAATCTCTCGTTGCTAAAGCTTTTTGTCATGAGTTTTATTGGCTAACGACTCATGCTGATGCAGAGATCTGGTCAGTAAATGTGATGGTTGTCTGAAATTTTCAAGATGAGCTCATGTGCCGGCTCAAGAATTGAGGATGATTCCAATTACCTGGCCGTTTGTAGTCTCGAGATTGGATATGGTTGGACCTTTTAAACGATCCAAGGATAAAAAGACTCATTTCTTGGTAGCTATTGACAAGTTTACAAAGTGGGTTGAACCTGAGTCGGTCAGCAAATGCAATGCAGCCACGGTGGTTCAATTCATCAAAAAGGTGATCTTTTGTTTTGGGTACCCTCATAGTATCGTCACTAATAATAGTACTAATTTGTCTAAGGGGGTAATGGAAGAATTATGTCAACAAGAGCATATTCGGCTTGATGTATCATCAGTGGCTCACCCCCAGTCTAACGGTCAAGCTGAACAAGCTAATCAAGAAATCTTGAGAGGTATCAAGCCCGGGCTTATGGTCTCTTTGCAGAGGACACCAGGTTGTTGGGTGGAAGAATTACCCTCGGTGCTTTGGAGTATCAATACCACCCCTAACAGATCTACGGGTTACATGCCTTTCTTCATGGTTTATGGGGTAGAGGCGATTCTCCTTAGTGACATACGTCACGACTCGCCTCGTGTGGCGGCTTATGTTGAAGCTGATAATGAGAAAGCACGTCAGGATGCTATTGACCTGTTGGATGAAGAGCATGACCTTGTGGCGGCTCATTCGGCGATTTACCAGCAAGATCTGCATCGTTATCACAGCCGTCGGGTTAAGACCAGGACCTTTCAAGAAGGAGATTTGGTGCTCCGGGTCATCTAGGATCAAACAGACATGCACAAGTTATCCCCACCTTGGGAAGGGCCTTTTGTGGTTAGCAAAAATCTGAACAACGGGTCATACTACCCTATCGATGTTCGAGACCATAAGGACTCACGCACATCGGAGGTGGAGACCCACCGGCCATGGAATATTGCTCATCTTTGGCCTTATTACACCTGAGCCACCGGCACTTGTGATGTACATATTTTTGTCATTGTATATATTATGATTATTATAATAAAGTCGGCATCCCTGATGATTCAGGGCCTCTGTCATTTCATTTATGAGAATCTGGGTCTTTATTGTTACTTCATAAGGTCCTTGGGGGCTTCCTGCTCAATGAGCATAGCTATGATTACCCTTTTGACCCGGCTTGTATGCCTTGATCGCAAAAAACTTGGGGGCTTCCTGCTCATTGAGCATAGCTATGACTACCCTACTGGTCCAGCTTGTACGCCTGGATCGAACTATTACTTGGGGGCTTCTTGTTAAATGAAGAAAATATTTGTTGTCCCTCATAATAGGCTTGGATGCCAGGTGTATTCACCAAAAATCTGGGTTATCCTGCCTTTGTATGCTTGCCACTCTTGGAATGACTCGTCGTACTCTTGACAGTTAATCTTTTAAAGACCCTGAACTTATCAAAGTTAAAACGGCGATTGGTCATGTGAGGTCTGGCTTACAGGTTTGAATTAAGGAGTAACTCAGTGGATGTGCAGCCCTTGAATAGCACTTGATATTGAGGCTTGGCAGCCTTTGAATGCCTTGGTCTTCTGTTTTCTATCGCCTTTGATTCTTTTTTGGTGATTTCTGTTTCTACCATATTGATATGTGGTTGAAATTCGATTCAATCCATGATGCTTGGACCTTTATTTGATAACATCTGGTGTTTTGTTAACCCGGCCTGGCTTTGGATGTTAAGTTGCCAGTGTATGATGATCATATGTTTGGAGTCCTATACTCTCACATTTTTGGGGATGTTACCCTTTGTTGTCTAAGGCGTTGTAAGCCAGCAGCGTGAATAAATTACACAGAGTGTTGCACTCTATTGGGACTGTTGCCCATATCGCATATGGCCTGGTAAGCCGGCAATACACATAAGTATCACATGTATGATATTTATTTTATTATAATTATATGAGGTTTTGATAAATTGGCCCTGGTTATGGACGTTAAAGTCACCAGTGGCTTGTTACATGGGGCTTTTTTGACCCGCCTTGGGCTAAACTGCCAATGCACTTGTGCTCTGTTTGTATGCAGGGTTTATGACAATGTGCTTAGGCAAAGTCGATAATGAGTATGAGCAAAAACATTGGATTGTCAAAGAAGATCAAAACATCTCATCAGTATTATGCAGATTAACATGCGCGATGGCATGACAGATAATTGTTTTAAAGATAGCCTATTACAAGGCAACAGACAGCTCAAAAGAATAAGTGTTTTTGCAAAGTATCATAGCTGGCGGATGCTAAGTCGGTCGGTGGCTCACTGGTCTTGGCCTTGGCGAGTTGAGGGTTGTGGGTCGTCCAGCACCGGTTCATCCTCCTCCTCTTCACCCATTGGCTGGAATTCAGAGGTTGCCCAGTTGATCCCAGTCAAAGCCTTGAATGCAGCCCTGTCACTAATAAGTGTGGGCGGGTCAATGCCAGGAGCAAAAGTGTGCTTACGAATTGGAGGAGTAAGGTCCTGTGATCATGGATTAGCGCCTTGACCTTCTTTTTGTCAGCGTTGTAACCCGCCTGATAATGTGATAGGTCGGTATCTTCAGCTAGCTTGCTTGCTAGAGGACGCATTTCCCTTGCTATTGAAGCAAAGTCCTCTGCGCTGAAGGGAGATCCGTCCTCTTTCATGCTGGGGCAGCCGTTAGCCAAATCTTCCGGGTCAAGATGTGCTTGCCATGCTTTAGCCCGGGTTAGCACGGTGAGTGCACCGGCTCTCACAGCTGATTTCTTAAGTTCCTCGACTTGCAGGGGCAGCACAAATAGCTTCTCTAGTGTGTCCTTCATGAGGGTTGGGGGTTGTTTCTTATGCACAGCTGTGCAAATGGCTCATTGTGCGCCAGTATATAGTTGCTCTATAAGGGTGTTGGCGGCTTTCAACTTCTTGCGCATATCTGAGCCGAGGTGGGCGATCCTGGAGCCTATATCAATAAGTAAATCTATAAGCCAGATGAAAGATTCTTACAATGCTTTGGTAGTATCAACTTAAGATGAAGTTATTTACCGAAGATGGCAGCAGTCATGGCATTTACTTGATGTTTTAAACTGGCAAGTTCTTCAGCCACCGGCTTAAGAGCTACTTCTGCTTCTTCTACTCTCTTCAATAGAGATGATTTCTCTATATCCCAGCTTGCTTGGTCAGCCTTGAAGTCTTTCTTAAGCTTTTCCATATCTGCCAAGGCGGTAGTTAATTCTGCCTTGGCCTTGGAGGTTTCAGATTGCTGAGACTTGATGTTTTGTTGAAGATCGGCGACTTGGGATTCTTTGGTAGTAAGTTTGGCCTGCAGGATATAAATAATAGGCGAATTACAATCATTTTACTTAAAAGTCCCAAGCACAATACAAGTATTTCACTTGGCACTTAGGGGCTAATGCACATTGCTCTTTTTGAAGACAAGTTTATGATGACCCGGCTGCTTTATGATGACTATAGCCGATTCATGGGGGCTATATACTTGGATTTTATGGACAACTATGGTAATGAGACCTAGCTCATCTTGACAGATTAAGCCGGCCCTTCGGGGCTACAGGTGAAATTGAATCATTACTATTCAAAGTCCCGGCTCATCTTGATAGATTAAGCCGGCCCTTGGGGGCTACATATGCAGAGTTGAAGTATTACTATTGGAAGTCCCGGTTTATCTTGAAAGTATAAATCGGCCCTTGGGGGCTACTGGAATTGATCTACAAAGCTATTTAAAATCTACAACACATTCTATTCTATCATGTCCAGTAAACTTGGCGGCTAATGGAAGTATATTCATATGAAGAGAGCTGTAATGTTTACCTCAAAGCGCTCCTTCATCAGGTTCACTAAGCCGGCTTCAAAATCGCGACTTGTATGCAGGCGGTTCAAGTACCCAGAGTGGATCTCTTGGGCACTGAAGTGGGCGTAACTCTCTAAGTTGACTGACCATTTGCCTTGGTTAGCAATTGAAGTTTCTTCCTTGGCGCTGTGCTTGACCAAGACAGTAGGATTGCCTGGTGTTGTAAATCCAAGCCCAGTGATGACAACATCATCGGCCTTTTCTTCAGCAGGCTTTATGGGGCTTGGCGGCTTGGTGTTGGCTGGGTCAACATCCATTTGATCCATGGAGATGTTGTGGTCGACCATTGGCGGTTCATCGGTTATAGCTTCAGGGGCATGTTGGGCGGTCTCTGTTGACTGCTGCTCTGGCTCAGAAGGACTATCAGTGGTCTTTGTCGCCTTGGAGTTCTTGCTGGGCTTTGCCATAGCACTCTGAGTAGAGCACAAAGATGAGGTTAGTACAACAACTGAATATATGATTGAAAGCAGAGATTAATTTTTTTACCCAGGCACAGTCTTGAAGACTGGGACGTGAGTCCCCATTGAGTCGCCAGAGGAGGAATCAGAAGTTCCCTGATAATTTGAATCGGAAGGATTAAGAGGTTGTCTGTAAAGACCGGCCTTGGGATAAGTTAAGTTGGAATTCGTTGAGACCTCTGGACGGTGCTTGCGGAGAGCTGGAGTGTTTGGTAAGCCGGAGGAAAGGATTCTGCTTCCGCTATTCCGGGTTGTGCGGCGAGCTTCATTTTACTGCTTCTTCAAAATAAAGTTGGGATCCAAATAAGTCAAAGGATGAGAAAACCTTACTTTCTGGCTTGATTGTCTAGTTTTCTGTTTTGGCAGAGATTGTGAGCCAGAGGAAATAACAATTACCTCTTCATCACCCGCACGGTTGGCTTCCGCTTCCTCCTGATAACAGTCATTGTCAATGAGATGTACAAAAATGAGCCAAGAGAGTCAAGTTCTACCTCCGAGTCATCATCATCACCATCGTCATCCAAGTTTAGTAACTCGGAGGGGTCGTTCTTCTTCTTGGCAGGTTTTTTGGTAACATTGGTCTTGGTCCGGGTCGGCTTGGCCGGCTTATCCTGTGGCTTGTTCTTCCAAAACGGAGAATTGGCCTGTTGAGGTCAGATGATCATAAGTGGACAGAATTAATAAAAACATGATTCAGACTGGGAACATGGTGTGTAACACTTACAGCTGGCGGCTGGTTGAAGGTGTCGTAAGGACTAAGTCCGGTTTTACTGCATTCTGCCCAGCTTTCATTCAACAAAGTCTTGTTTGCTTTAGTGATTTCGGTATTAGATAATTGGATTTTGCAGTGGCGTTGGGGATCTTTCAAATTGCCGGTGTACTCGCGCATTAGGCCGGGGTGGCGGCTTAAGGGCAGGATCCTCCAGGAGACCCAGCACCGAACAACCATGAAGGCTCTGATCTTTGAAAAAGTGGGGGTGTACTTGGCCCGTTCCTTTGTGCTAATCCGATGTGGGAGCGGATGTGTGTTGCTGAGTCAGTGTTCACGATAACCCGGCAGAGGATTCTCACCTTGTGGAGATGTATCTTGGCAATAGAACCAAGTCTAGTTCCAGTCCTTGGGATGACTGGGCAGTTTGGCATACGGGAAGGAGGCCTCTTTCCATTTCTGAATAGAAACCCCGCCTAGTTCCAAACTAGGCCCATCGGTAAACTCTGTCTGCCGGTTTCAGTAATAAAACTCTTTGAACAGTTCAATAGTTGGCTCTTCTTGAGGATAAGCTTCACAGAAGACTTGGAAGTTGCAAATATTGGAGATGAAACTAGTCCCAATGTCTTGAGGATGAAGTTGGAAAAAGTGCAGCATGTCCCGAAAGAATTTTGAACCGGGCGGGGTAAACCCCCGGATAATATGATCAGTGAAAACAATTACTTCTCCTTCCTTGGGCTCAGGTGGATTTTTGAGGCCTGGAACCCTCCAGTGGATGTCATTTTTCTTGGCTAAAATGCCAGTTGCAACAAAACTGTTCAAATCTTCTTCGCTGACCCGGGATGATGCCCAGTTGCATGCAGTGAATGTCTTAGTCATTGTTGATGTTGATCCAAAAAGAAAATTTCATCAGGTTAAGATTATGATGTTAAGCCGGCCATTGGTTCAAGGGTAAGAACGATAAGCATGTAGTGTGTTAAGCCGGAGGATAGTGTTGAAGTTATGCAAGGCAATCTATTGGTGGCTTAAGAGGGGACTAATGGTACCACGCGGGTTATGGCTTATGAGTTAAGCCGCCTATGCAATTATCAGTTTTCATATCTATGAGTGAAAATTTTATAAGTGTTGGACAAACAGCTTTCACAGATCGGGGCTATAATTTTGGATCTATAGCAGTTCAAATAATGAAGAAAATTCTAACCCTAAGTTACAGCAGCAGAGCAGTTCATGTGCTCAGATGGGATCTCTCATGGAGGGGAGGCGTTCAAGTATCAAAAATGAGTGCTAAAACTAATGTTGCGCAAGATGAGCACTTAACCTCACATCAAAACTACAAAGACAGGGAGGAAAAAATAGGAACGGAGATGAACTCTAAAGAATTTGAAGAAAAGCCTAATGCAGATCTATGGTGAGGGAAGAGGAAGGCTTACCGAGGTTGTTGAACAGCGGAGGCGCACAGACGAGCTCTGGTGCGTTCAGGACGATGCAGCGGCCGAGGTTGACGCAGTGGACGGAGGTCGACGGCGGCGGCGGAGCTCGGGCGCTGGAGGTGTTGTGAGGAAGAGGACGAAGACGAGGAGGCAAGGTGGGAATGAAAGGGGCCCCTGGCCCTATTTATAAGGCAGAAGGATAAGTGGCATGCGCGGGAATCGAGGAGGCCAAAAAATATTGTGACAACAAAGATGCCTCGATTTACGGAGATTCACTAAAAGGGAAGGCATATTGAGATTTGAGCTTCGTATGATATTAATGTGATATGATGTCATGGCGGTTTCCCGCGATTCTGTGAGATGATGTCACGGCGGGTTATAATATTTCGTAAGGACTGACGAGGAAGGATTTTTTCTAAGTGTTGAAGATTGATATGAACATGTTCACATCAACCTGAGGCCTAATGTTGGGGATATAACTATTGGGTATGACCCGCCCAGGAGGGGCCGGGTGATACGTCTCCAACGTATCTACTTTTCCAAACACTTTTGCCCTTGTTTTGGACTCTAACTTGCATGATTTGAATGAAACTATCCCGGACTGATGTTGTTTTTAGCAGAACTACCATGATGTTGTTTTATGTGTAGACAAGAAAAGTTCTCGGAATGACATGCAAATCCACGAAGGGACTTTTCAGAATTAATAAGAATTTTTGGCGAAAGAATCAGGGCCAGGAGGCACAGGGCCTGCCCACGAGATAGCCCCCCCCCTAGGGCGCGCCCCCTATCTCGTGGGCCCCCAGACCTCCTCCGACCTCAACTCCAACTCCATATATACCGTCTCGCGGAGAAAATAATTAGAGAGAAACTTTCATCGCGTTTTACGATACGGAGCCACCGCCAAGCCCTAATCTCTCTCGGGAGGGCTGATCTGGAGTCCGTTCGGGGCTCCGGAGAGGGGGATTCGTCGCCGTCGTCATCATCAACCATCCTCCATCACCAATTTCATGATGCTCACTGCCGTGCGTGAGTAATTCCAGCGTAGGCTTGCTGGACGGTGATGGGTTGGATGAGATTTACCATGTAATCAAGTTAGTTTTGTTAGGGTTTGATCCCTAGTATCCACTATGTTCTGAGATTGATGTTGCTATGACTTTGCTATGCTTAATGCTTGTCACTAGGGCCCGAGTGCCATGATTTCAGATCTGAACCTATTATGTTTTAATCAATATATGTGTGTTCTTGATCCTATCTTGCAAGTCTATAGTCACCTATTATGTTTTATGATCCGACAACCCCGAAGTGACAATAATCGGGACACTTCTCGGTGATGACCATAGTTTGAGGAGTTCATGTATTCACCATGTGTTAATGCTTTGGTCCGGTTCTCTATTAAAAGGAGGCCTTAATATCCCTTAGTTTCCACTAGGACCCCGCTGCCACGGGAGGGTAGGACAAAAGATGTCATGCAAGTTCTTTTCCATAAGCACGTATGACTATTTACGGAATACATGCCTACATTACATTGATGAACTGGAGCTAGTTCTATATCACCCTATGTTATAACTATTGCATGAGGAATCGCATCCGGCCTAATTATCCATCACTGATCCATTGCCTACGAGCTTTTCACATATTGTTCTTCGCTTATTTACTTTTCCGTTGCTACTGTTACAATTACTACAAAAACCCAAAAACATTTATCTTTATTATTGCTACTGTTACCATTACTATCATACCACTTTTGCTACTAAACACTTTGCTGCAGATACTAAGTTATCCAGGTGTGGTTGAATTGACAACTCAACTGCTAATAATCAAGAATATTCTTTGGCTCCCCTTGTGTCGAATCAATAAATTTGGGTTGAATACTCTACCCTGAAAGCTGTTGCGATCCCCTATACTTGTGGGTTATCAAGACTAATTTCTGGCATCGTTGCCAGGGAGCATAACTCTATTCTCTGAGTCACTTGGGATTTATATCTGTTGATCACTATGAAGAACTTGAAAGACGCTAAGACCAAGATTTTGCCCTCAACTACGAGGGGAGATAAGGAACTGCCATCTAGCTCTGCACTAGATTCTCCTTCCGTTATTGATAGGCTTGCGACACCTAAACCTGCTACTGCTATGAATTCTGATATGTCGCATGTTATTGATGATGCCACTTCTGCTTTGCATGATGAAACTACTTCTGTGCGTGATACTACTTTGCCATTAGGTGAATTTCTTGATGAACAACTTGCTAGAGTTAGGGGGAATGAAAATGTTGAAGAACCTATTATTGATGATAGTGATGATGAACGTTCCCCCAATGATTATGTATTACCTGTTGTTCCTAAGGGTTATGTTATGAACAAAGAAGCTGCTGAAGCTATTCTTGCTTGCAATGATAGAAATGATCTTAAGAAATTATTAGCTAAATGGAAGCAGCAGTCTCTTAATGCTAGAATGAAACCCGATCCTACTTTTGCTACTTCACCTATCTGTGTTACTGATAAGGATTATGAATTCTCTATTGATCCTGGTATTATTACTTTAGTTGAATCTGATCCTTTTTATGGCCTTGAATCTGAAACTGTTGTGGCACATCTTACCAAGTTGAATGACATAGCCACCCTATTTACTCATGATGAGAAGTCTCGCTATTTATATATCCTTAAGATATTTACGTTCTCATTAAAGGGTGATGCTAATACTTGGTATAATTCTCTTGCTCCTGGTTGTGTGCGTAGTCCCCAGGATATGATTTATTACTTCTCTGCTAAATATTTCCCTGCTCATAAGAAACAAGCTGCCTTGCGGGAAATATATAATTTTGTGCAAATCAAAGAAAAGAGTCTCCCACAAGCTTGGGGGAGGCTTCTCCGGTTGCTTTATGCTTTGCCTGATCACCATCTTAAGAAAAATGAAATACTTGATATCTTTTATAATGGACTAACCGATGCTTCCAAGGACCACTTGGATAGTTGTGCTGGTTGTGTTTTCAGGGAAAGAACAGTCGACGAAGCTGAAATATTATTAAATAATATGCTGACTAATGAAAATAATTGGACTCTTCCCGAGCCAGTTCCTGAAGTAATTCCTGAACCAATTGAGCCAACTCCTGAGCCTATTCCTAAACCCACTCCGAAGAAGAGAGGTGTTTTATTCCTCAGTCCTGAAGATATGCAAGAGGCAAAGAAATCAATGAAAGAAAAAGGTATTAAAGCTGAAGATGTTAAGAATTTACCACCTATTGAAGAAATACATGGTCTGAATATACCGCCTGAAGAACCACATTGTCTTGATAACCGGACACAGGTAGTGCAGGTAAATTCTCTTTATAGATACGATAAAGTTGAAATACCCTCTACTAAATTTCATAGCCCATGCTTAGATGAATTTTATGACTTTATGGCTAGACAAGAAAGTTTTAATGCTTATGTTGGTAAAGAGTTAAAGAATAATGCTTTCGAGATAGGACGCGTAGGTGATAATCTGGCTAGAGTTAAAGATGAACTTCACCGTGTTAGCAAATCTGCTTCTATGGTTGCTACTCAAGCTGAGCAAGTACTCAAAGCTCAAAATGATTTGCTTGATGAGTTGAATAATAAAAATTACTTTACCGTTAGAGTGTCTACTAGAACTGGTAGAATGACTCAGGAACCTTTGTATCCTGAAGGCCACCCTAAAAGGATTGAACAAGATTCTCAGAATAATAATCTAGATGTTCCTAGTTCTTCTAAGAAGAAGAAAAAGAAGAATGATAGGACTTTGCAAACTTCTAGTGAACCTAATGTTGAAACACTTGAGAATCCCAATAATACTTCTATCTCTGATGCTGAAACACAATCCGGAGATGAACATGAACCTAATGATAATGCTAATAATGATGTTCATGTGGATGCTCAACCTAGTAATAACAATGATGTAGAGATTGAACCTGCTCTTGATCTTGATAACCCACAATCAAGAAACCAACGTTATGATAAGAGAGATTTTGTTGCTAGGAAGCACGGTAAAGAAAGAGAACCATGGGTTCAGAAACCCATGCCCTTTCCTTCTAAACCATCCAAGTCAAAGGATGATGAGGATTTTGAGCGCTTTGCTGAAATGATTAGACCTATTTTCTTATGTATGCGCTTAACTGATATGCTTAAAGCAAATCCTTATGCTAAATATATGAAGGATATCATCACAAATAAAAGAAAGATACCGGAAGCTGAAATTTCCACCATGCTTGCTAATTACACTTTTAAGGGTGGAATACCAAAGAAACTTGGAGATCCGGGTGTTCCAACTATACCATGCTCCATTAAAAGAAATTATGTTCGAACTGCTTTATGTGATCTTGGAGCCGGTGTTAGTGTTATGCCTCTCTCTTTATATCGTAGACTTGAATTGAATAAGTTGACACCTACTGAAATATCTTTGCAAATGGCTGATAAATCAACTGCTATACCTGTCGGAATTTGCGAGAATGTGCCTGTTGTGGTTGCAAATGTCACTATCTTAACGGACTTTGTTATTCTTGATATTCCCGAGGACGATAGTATGTCTATTTTTATCCTTGGTAGACCTTTTCTTAATACTGCAGGGGCTGTTATTGATTGCAACAAAGGCAATGTCACTTTTCATGTTAATGGCAATGAGCATACGGTACACTTTTCGAGGAAACAATCTCAAGTTCATAGCATCAATTCTATTGAAAAAGTTCCACCTATCATTTTTGGAGGTTTTGAATTTCCTCTCCCTACTGTCAACAAAAAGTATGATATTCTTATTGTTGGGGATTTTCATATCCTCGTTGAGGTAACTTAGTGTTATTCGAAATTTCTCCGGTTCCGTGTTATTCAGAATGAGTTTGTTAACAAGACTTGATCAACCTTGTTAGTGGATTCATTTTGATGACCACGAGATGGATGAAACTAGAAGGCACAACCTTCTGTACCCTCTTTTTACTTTCTGTTATTTAGATTAAATAAATAAAAATAGTATTATCCGTCTGTTTTCTGAATTATCCATGCAATAAAAAATAGTCCGAAAATAAAAGTGCTCCAAATGCCCAGCAAATTTAGTATGATTTTTCTCGAATATTTGAGGATTTTAGGCACTGAAAACACTGCAAAAGGGGCAAGCACCATGCCACGAGAGAGGAGGGCACACCCCACCTGTAGGGCGCGCCCTGTCTCGTGGGCCCCTGGTGACTCCCCTCCACTTATGCAAGCACCCACACACTCCATCTTCTACCCAAAAAAAATCCCCATCCAGCTCAAGCACGAGTTCTAGCTCGTTTTGCTGCGATTTTCGATCTCTTAGCTCAAAGCTCCTTTCACAAAACTGCTTTGGGAGATTGTTGCTCGGTATGTGACTCCTCCATTGGTCCAATTAGTTTTTGTTTTAGTGCTTTATTCATTGCAAATCCTTGCTATCTTGGTGACCCTATTCTTGAGCTTGCATGTTAAATTTTTGAGGTTCCAAGTAATTCTAATGCATGATATGGGCTCTAGGCACTTGTAGGAGTAGTTGCTATCAATCTTGTTTAGTTTTATGCACTTTTATTTTGAATTTACTAAAATTTCATAAATTTTCAGAAAAAGAAATATGCTTAGGAGAATGTACCAAGGTGGTTCCTTGGCAAAGAAAGGGCCAAGGATTGCTATACGTGAGCAAGACGTTGAATTTCCAAGGAATGCATATGTACGGGCTTGTGAGTGGCCATCCGATGATTTTATGAGTGAAGCAGACTTCAAGGAGGAATTTGACGCGTATGTGTGTAATGCTGAGCTGGAGGACTTCTTACAAGATAAGTGTCCTCAGTACTCTCAATTGACTGATTCCTTCGTGCGGAGGTTTAAATATAACTGTACGCGTAATTCTCCTAGTGTGCTATTTGATATTTATGATACATCTTACACCATGGACTTAGAGGATTTTACAACTGCTTGCAAACTCCCGCAATGGGGTAATATTAATGATCCTCCCAAATCTGAGTTTAGAGACTTCCTTGCGAATATTACTGTGGGAGAATCTAGGGATGTAGCATAAGCTACCATATGGAGCATTCATTTTCCTGCTTTACATTACTTTTCTCTCTTTATTGGTAGATGCATTAACGGTAAGGACAAGGTATGTCACATGTGTGCCCCTGATCTTTGTGTCCTCAAGAGTGCTATGTCAGGTTATAAAGGTTATAACTTGGGGGCAATTGTTGCACGTAGGTTGCAGAATAATAGTAGAAAGGGAAATTTCTTTGGAAGAATTTATGCAACCCGTGTGGCTAATTTTCTTGGTACAGCCCCGCGAGAACGAGATATGATAATGCCCCCTATTTATTTGGATAAAGAAGCTATGTTTAGTCATCATTTTCTTGAGAGGAATGTACAATTCCTCCATTATCGACTAATCTATGACAGAGGCAACGTCGTCCCTGTTACTCTTCCTGCTCCCTACCTTTTTGATTATCAGGCAAAAGGAAGATATGTTGTCACCAGAGAGGAAGCCACTGAATATGAGAGGGGAATGGAGGTAGCTCCCCAACACGCTGCTGCCCAGGAGGCCGTTGCCTCTGCATCTCAGTACAACCCCGGTTTCACTTATGGATATCAGCCAGGCGGTCCTTGGTATTAAACCAACTTAGGCCAAAAGCCTAAGCTTGGGGGAGTACATATTTCTCACCGACTTTACATTCATGCTCACACACTAGTTGTCGGTGCTCATACTCTTTCATTGTATTATCCATGTTATTTTAAATTCCCTTTTTCTAGTTTTCTTCTTGTGTGTTTGATAAACCTTGAGAAAAAAAAATAGTTAGTTTAATTTCCTTGCTTGTAGTAGAAATTAAAATGAAAAACCAAAAAGATTTCTAGTTCTTCTTTTTACTTGTTGGGAGCTTTCCCATGTAAATAGTTTTATTTTCTTTTCTTTCCTTTGGGGGTCGAGAAGACCATATTGAAAATGCTTAGTGGCTCTTATATGCCTGATTGTTTATTTAATTTAGAGCCCATATTACTTGTCTTCTCTCTTGAGTTGAATGCTTGCAGATTCCAGCTTAGTCCAATGCACGCACACTCTTATTATTATACACTTCGTTCGGTCATGCGAGTGAAAGGCAATAATGACGATATATGATGGACTTATTGGGATGAAAAAAGCTGGTATGAACTCGACCTCTCCTGTTTTTGTAAATATGATGATTCATCGTTCCTGAGTCAGCTATTAGGAAGTAAACATATTTGCAATGCCATTTAGAGATTATAGTTATTTGCGCCATGCTTGATTAGCTATGAGTTATAATGGTTTACCTTGCGTGCCAACATGCTATTAGAATGATTATGATGTGGTATGATGGGATGGTATCCTCCTTTAAATGAATTGAGTGACTCGACTTGGCACATGTTCACGCATGTAGTTGAATCAAATCAACGCAACCTTCACGATATTTATGTTCATGGTGGATTATATCCTACTCATGCTTGTACTTGGTGTAAATTAATTTTAATGCATGCTTACGACTGTTGTCGCGCTCTCAGTTGGTCGCTTCCCAGTCTTTTGCTAGCCTTCACCTGTACTAAGCGGGAATACTGCTTGTGCATCCAAACTCCTTAAACCCCAAAGTTGCTCCATATGAGTCCACTATACCTACCTATATGTGGTATTTACCTGCCGTTTCAAGTAAATTTGTATGTGCCAAACTCCAAACCTTCAAATGAAATTCTGTTTTGTATGCTCGAGCAGCTCATGTAACAACTAGGGCTGCCTATATCTTCCATGCTAGGTGGGTTATTCTAAGAGGAGTGGACTCCGCTCATCATTCACGAGAAAGGGCCAGTAACCAGGATGCCTAGTCCCATGATCCAAAAAGATCAAAGCAAATCAAAATAATTAAACAAAACTCCCCCAGGGCTGTTGTATGTTGGAGGCACTCGTTGTTTCGAGCAAGCCATGGATTGATGCTTGTTGGTGGTTGGGGGAGTATAAACCTTTACCATTCTGTTTGGGAACTGCCTATAATGCATTTAGTGTGGAAGATACAGCCATCTCATAGGTGTTGCGTTGACAGCGAAAGTATACCGCTCAAAATGTTATTCAATCTCTATTTTAAAATGGAGCTCTCGCACCTCTACAAATCCCTGCTTCCCTCTGCGAAGGGCCTATCTATTTACTTTTATGTTGAGTCATCATCCTTCTTATTAAAAGCACCCGCTGGAGAGCGCACTGTCATTTACATTCATTATTATTGGTTTATATTGGGTATGACTTGACTGGATCTCTTTTACCATGAATTACAATGTTTAGTCAGTCCTTGATCTTTAAAGGTGCTCTGCATTTATGTTTTGCGGTCTCAGAAAGGGCTAGCGAGATACCATTTTGTTATATCATGTTATGATTATTTTGAGAAAGTGTTGTCATCCGAGTTTTATTATTATGACTCCCTAGCTGATTATGCTATTGATGTGAGTAATTCTGAGACCTATGTGTTATTGTGAGTATGGTTAGTTCGTAATATTTGCCGAAACTTGAATGCTGGCATTTCATGTTTACAACAACAAGAGCAAACAGAGTTTGTAAAAGTTTTTCTTTATCACTTTCAGTTTATCAACTGAATTGCTTGAGGAC
The DNA here is from genome assembly GCF_002162155.2 of Triticum dicoccoides. Taxonomy (NCBI): domain Eukaryota; kingdom Viridiplantae; phylum Streptophyta; class Magnoliopsida; order Poales; family Poaceae; genus Triticum; species Triticum dicoccoides. The sequence continues at coordinate 389,765,987 of NC_041383.1, read as the reverse complement.
AAGCAAAGGTTTAAGCTTGGGGGAGTTGATACGTCTCCAACATATCTACTTTTCCAAACACTTTTGCCCTTGTTTTGGACTCTAACTTGCATGATTTGAATGAAACTAACCCGGACTAACGTTGTTTTTAGTAGAACTACCATGATGTTGTTTTATGTGTAGAAAAGAAAAGTTCTCGGAATGACCTGCAAATCCACGAAGGGACTTTTCAGAATTAATAAGAATTTTTGCCGAAAGAATCAGGGCCAGGGGGGCCAGGGCCTGTCCATGAGACAACCCCCCCCCTAGGGCACGCCCCCTATCTCGTGGGCCCCCCGGACCTCCTCCGACCTCAACTCCAACTCCATATATACCGTCTCGCGAAGAAAAAAATCAAAGAGAAAGTTTCATCGCGTTTTACGATACGGAGCCACCGCCAAGCCCTAATCTCTCTCGGGAGGGCTGATCTGGAGTCCGTTCGGGGCTCCGGAGAGAGGGATTCATCGCCGTCGTCATCATCAACCATCCTCCATCACCAATTTCATGATGCTCACCGCCGTGCGTGATTAATTCCATCGTAGGCTTGCTGGACGGTGATGGGTTGGATGAGATTTACCATGTAATCAAGTTAGTTTTGTTAGGGTTTGATCCCTAGTATCCACTATGTTCTGAGATTGATATTGCTATGACTTTTCTATGCTTAATGCTTGTCACTAGGGCCCGAGTGCCATGATTTCAGATCTGAACCTATTATGTTTTCATCAATATATGTGTGTTCTTGATCCTATCTTGCAAGTCTATAGTCACCTATTATGTGTTATGATCCGACAACCCCGAAGTGACAATAATCGGGACACTTCTCGGTGATGACCGTAGTTTGAGGAGTTCATGTATTCACCATGTGTTAATGCTTTGGTCCAGTTCTCTATTAAAAGGAGGCCTTAATATCCCTTAGTTTTCACTAGGACCCCGCTGCCACGGGAGGGTAGGACAAAAGATGGCATGCAAGTTCTTTTCCATAAGCATGTATGACTATTTACGGAATACATGCCTACATTACATTGATGAACTGGAGCTAGTTCTATATCACCCTATGTTATAACTATTGCATGTGGAATCGCATCCGGCATAATTATCCATCACTGATCCATTGCCTACGAGCTTTTCACATATTATTCTTCACTTATTTACTTTTCCGTTGCTACTGTTACAATTACTACAAAAACCCAAAAACATTTATCTTTATTATTGCTACTGTTACCATTACTATCATACCACTTTTGCTACTAAACACTTTGCTGCAGATACTAAGTTATCCAGGTGTGGTTGAATTGACAACTCAACTGCTAATACTCAAGAATATTCTTTGGCTCCCCTTGTGTCGAATCAATAAATTTGGGTTGAATACTCTACCCTCGAAAGCTGCTGCGATCCCCTATACTTGTGGGTTATCACCGGGTCATACCACTGGCTGTTTATAATGAGAAGTCCCAAGAAGATGTTGAAGATGGCGGTTCATGAAGCAAGCTTATTGAAGGCCCAAGACCCGGAGGAGACTTGAGGCCCACGGGCATAAACCGCTATATGTTTAACTTGCATGTTAAGGAAAGTGTAGTTCTGTCACCGAGCCGAACACGTTGTGTATGAGCCGGTCGGGACTCTGTAAGCTGCCGGGCATCAGCCTATGTATATAAAGGGGTGACCCAACGGCAGGTTAAGGCAGGAAACAACAAGTCGAGAACTAGGTAAAGCGTATTCGCTCCCTGGTAATCGAAACCCAAGCAATACAACCGAAAGCAGGAGTAGGCCTTTACCTCGTTGCGAGGGGCCGAACCTGGGTAAACTCTCTATGTCCCTTGTCCCGTTTTAACCCCTTCAAGCTAACTATGTTGCGATGGCTCCAAACCTAAGTCCTTATGCTAGGGCATCTGCCATGAAAATTCCACGACAGTAAGTTTGTATAAAACCATATGCTTTGATCACCTCATCAAAGCATATATTCCAACTCCGAGATGCTTGCACCAGTCCATAGATGGATCGCTGGACCTTGCACACTTCGGTAGCACCTTTAGGATCGACAAAACCTTCTGTTTGCATCATATACAACTCTTCTTTAAGAAATCCATTAAGGAATGCAGTTTTGACGTCCATTTGCCAGATTTCATAATTATAAAATACAGCAATTGCTAACATGATTTGGACTGACTTAAGCATCGCTACGGGTGAGAAAGTCTCATCCTAGTCAACCCCCTGAACTTTTCGAAAATCTTTCACGACAAGTCGAGCTTTGTAGATGGTGACATTACCATCAACTTCTGTCTTCTTCTTGAAGATCCATTTATTCTCAATGGCTTGCCGATCATCGGGCAAGTCGACCAAAGTCCATACTTAGTTCTCATACATGGATCCTATCTCAGATTTCATGGCGTCAAGCCATTTATCGAAATCTAGGCTCATCTTAGCTTCTTCATAGTTCGTAGGTTCGTCGTGGTCTAATAACATGACTTCCAGGACAGGATTACCGTACCACTCTCGTGCGGAACGTCCTCTGTTCGACCTACGAGGTCCAGTAGTAACTTGATCTGAAGTTTCATGATCATCATCATTAGATTCCTCTCTAGTTGGGGTAGGCATCACGGGAACGGTTTTCTCTGATGTGCTACTTTCCAATTCGAGAGAAGATACAATTATCTCATCAAGTTCTACTTTCCTCCCACTCACTTCTCTCGAGAGAAACTCCTTCTCTAGAAAGGATCCATTCTTGGCAACAAAGATCTTGCCTTCAGATATGTGGTATAAGGTGTACCCAATTGTTTCCTTAGGGTATCCTATGAAGACAATCTTCTCCGATTTGGGTTCGAGCTTAGCAGGCTGAAGCCTTTTGACATAAGTGTCGCAACCCCAAACTTTAAGAAATGACAGCTTAGGTTTCTTGCCAAACCACAGTTCATACTGTGTCATCTCAACGGATTTTGATGGTGCCCTATTTAACGTGAATAAAGTTATCTCTAATGCATAACCCCAAAATGATAGTGGTAAATCGGTAAGAGACATCATAGATCGCACCATATATAATAAACTACAGTTACAATGTTCGGACACACCATTACGATGTGGTGTTCTAGGTGGCATGAGTTGTGAAACAATTCCACATTGTATGAAATGAAGGTCAAACTCGTAACTCAAATATTCGCCTCCGCGATCAGATCGTAGGAACTTTATTTTCTTGTTACGATGATTCTCCACTTCACTCTAAAATTCTTTGAACTTTTGAAATGGTTCAGACTTGTGTTTTATCAAATAGATATACCCATATCTACTCAAATCATCTGTGAAGGTCAGAAAATAACAATACCCGCCACGTGCTTCAACACTCATCGGACCGCATACATCGGTATGTATTATTTCCAATAAGTCATTAGCTTGCTCCATTGTTCCAGAGAACGGAGTTTTAGTCATCTTGCCCATGAGGCATGGTTCACAAGTATCAAGTCATTCATAATCAAGTGACTCCAAAAGTCCATCTGCATGGAGTTTCTTCATGCACTTTACACCAATATGACCTAAACGGCAGTGCCACAAGTATGTTGCACTATCATTATCAACTTTGCATCTTTTGGCATCAATATTATGAATATGTGTATCACTACGATCGAGATTCAACAAGAATATACCATTCATCAAGGGGGCATGTACATAAAAGATATTTCTCATCTAAATAGAAGAAACATTATTCTCTGATTTAAATGAACAACCGTCTCGCAATAAACGAGATCCAGATATAATGTTCATGCTCAACACTGGCACTAAATAACAATTATTGAGGTCTAAAACTAATCCCTAAGGTAGATGTAGAGGTAGCGTGCTAACGGCGATCACATCGACCTTGGAACCATTCCCGGTGCGCATCGTCACCTCATCCTTAGCCAATCTTCGTTTATTCTGCAGCTCCTGTTTCGAGTTACAAATATGAGCAACTGAACCAGTATCAAATAACTACGTGCTACTACGAGCATTAGTAAGGTACACATCAATAACATGTATATCAAATATACCTTTGTTCACTTTGCCATCCTTCTTATCTGCCAAGTATTTGGGGCAGTTCCACTTCCAGTGACCATTCCCTTTGTAGTACAAGCACTCAGTTTCAGGCTTGGGTCCAACTTTGAGCTTCTTCCCGGGAGTGGCAACTGGCTTGCCATTCTTCTTGAAGTTCCCATTCTTTCCCTTGCCCTTTTTCTTGAAACTAGTGGTCTTGCTAACCATCAACACTTGATGCTCCTTCTTGATTTCTACCTCCGCGGCCTTAAGCATTGTGAAGAGCTTAGGAATTGTTTTATTCATCCCTTGCATATTATAGTTCATCATGAAGCCTTTGTAGCTTGGTGGTAGTGACTGAAGAACTCTGTCAATAACACTATCAATCGGGAGTTCAACTCCCAGCTGAGTTAAGTGGTTATGATACCCAGAAATTTTGAGTATGTGTTCACTGATAAAACTATTCTCCTTCATCTTGCAGCTATAGAACTTGTTGGAGACTTCATATCTCTCAACCCGGGCATTTGATTGAAATATTAACTTCGACTCTTGGAACATCTCATATGCTCCATGATGTTCAAAACATCTTTGAAGTCCCGGTTCTAAGCCGTAAAGCATGGCACACGGAACTATTGAGTAGTCATCAGATCGAGCCTGCCAGATGTTCATAACATCTATAGTACCTAATGCAGCAGGTCTATCACCTAGCGGTGCATCAAGGACATAATTCTTCTATGCAGCAATGAGGATAATCCTCAAGTTATAGACCCAGTCCGTGTAGTTGCTACCATCAACTTTCAACTTAGCTTTCTCTAGGAACGCATTAAAATTCAGGGGAACAGTAGCACCGACCATTGATCTACAACATAGATACACAAAACTATTAAGACTAAGTTCATGATAAATTAAGTTCAATTAATCAAATTACTAATCAACTCCCACTTAAATTAACATCCCTTAGTTTATCAAAGTGATACATGATTCAAATCAACTAACCCATGTCCGATCATCACGTGAGATGGGGTAGTCATCAATGGTGAACATTTATATGTTGATCATATCTACTATATGACTCATGTTCGACCTTTTGGTCTCTAGTGTTCCGAGACCATGTCTCTACATGCTAGGCTCGTCAAGTTTAACCCAAGTATTCTACATGTGCAAAACTGTCTTACACCCGTTGTATGTGAACGTAGAGTCTATCACACTCGTTCATCACGAGGTGCTTTGAAACGATGAACTTTGGCAATGGTGCATACTCGGGGAGAACACTTTTATCTTGAAATTTAGTGAAGGGATCATCTTATAATGCTACTGCCGTTCTAAGAAAAATAAGATGCATAAAGGATAAACATCACATGCAATCAAATATGGGACATGATATGGCCATCATCATCTTGTGCTTTTGATCTTCATCTCCAAAGCATCGGCCTGATATCCATCGTCACCGCTTGACACCTTGATCTCCATCGTTGCGTCGGGGTCGTCTCGCCAACCATTGGTTCTACAACTATTGCTAATGCACAATGATAAAGTAAAGCATTTACATGGTGCTTGCATTCCATACAATAATTAAGAGACAACCCTAAGTCTCCTACCGGTTGTTGATATTACAAAACATGATCATCTCATACATCAACATGTATCACATCATATCTTGACCATATGACATCACAACATGCCCTGCAAAAACAAGTTAGACGTCCTCTACTTTGTTGTTGCAAGTTTTATGTGGCTGCTACGGGCTTCTAGCAAGAATCGTTCTTAACTACGCAAACACCACAATGGTGATTTATCAAGTTTTCTGTTTTAACCTTCTTCAAGGACCGGCGTACTCAAATTCGATTCAACTAAAGTAGGAGAAATAGACACCCGCTAGCCACCTTTATGCAAAACTAGTTGCATGTCAGTTGGTGGAACCGGTCTCATGTGTGTGGACATGTAAGGTTGGTCCGGGACGCTTCATCCCACAATACCTCTAAATCAAAATAAGACGTTGGTGGTAAGCAGTATGACTATCACTGCCCACAGCTCTTTGTGTTCTACTCGTACATATCATCTACGCATAGACATGGCTTGGATGCCACTGTTGTGAAACATTGCATGGAAAACAAAAAAAATCTATGCGCATGCAAGATCTATACATGGAGATGCATAGAA
>NC_041383.1:389743484-389759458 GCF_002162155.2 Triticum dicoccoides | reverse complement strand
CGTACCCTCGTAGACCATAAGCAGAAGAATTTAGTAATGTGGTTTATGTAGTCGAACTTCTTTGCGATCCAACCAATCGAGTACCGAACGTACGACACCTCCGCGTTCAGCACACGTTCAGCTCAGTGACGTCCATGCCTTCTTGATCTAGCACGATGGCGTGGTGATGGTGGTGGTGATGTTATCCCCGCAGGGCTTCGCCTAAGCACTACGAAAATATGACCGAGGGACTAAACTGTGGAGGGGACGCTGCACACGACTAAGCAATTGTCGTGGTTGATGTGTGGCGCCCCCCTCCCGCATATATATAGGTGGGGGAGGGAGGAGCAGCCAAGGAGGCGCACCCAAGTGGGGCCGAATCCCACTTGGGGTCCTGCCCCTTGTCGCGCCCCCTTGCCTTTCTAGGCAAGTGGGGAAAGGCGGGGATGGGTGCCCCCCCCCTTTCCTTTCTCCCAAGTGGAGGGGAAGGCATGAGGGGCTAGCCCTCCCCCCTTTCCTTCCCTAGGGCTTGCGGCCAGGGAGATGGGTGCGCTAGCCCCCTTGTGGGCTAGTGTGTCTCTCCCCTTGGCCCATTAGGCCCATAGACCTCCCCGGGGTGTCCGGAACCCCTTCCGGTGCCTCGTTGACTACCCGATGCACTCTGAAACTCTTTCGGTGTCGGAATATCATCGTCCTATATATCAATATTTACCTCTGAAACATTCTGGAGCTCCTCTCATGTCTGTGATCTCATCCCGGAGTCCGAACAACATTCGGTCACCAAATCATATAACTCATATAACATTATATCGTCAACGAACGTTAAGTGTGCGGACCCTAGGGGTTCAAGAACTATGTAGAAATGACCGAGACACCTCTCTGGTCAATAGCCAATAGTGGAACCTGGATGCCCATATTGGATCCTACATATTCTACGAAGATCTTTATCGGTCGAACCTTATGACAACATACGTAATTCCCTTTGTCTATCGGTATGTTACTTGCCCGAGATTCGATCGTCGGTATCTTCATACCTAGTTAAATCTCGTTACAGGCAAGTCTCTTTATTCGTTAATACATCATCTTTCAACTAACTCCTTAATCACTTTGCTTGCAAGGCTTCTTATGATGTGTATTACCGAGAGGGCCTAGAGATACCTCTCCAATACTCGGAGTGACAAATCCTAATCTCGATATATGCCAACTCAACAAACACCGCCAGGGATACCTGTGGAGCATCTTTATGATCACCCAGTTACGTTGTGATGTTTGATAGCACACAAGGTATTCCTTCAATATCCGGGAGTTGCATAATCTCATAGTCGAAGGAATATGTATTTGACATTAAGAAAGCAATAGCAATAAACTGAACAATCAATATGCTAAGCTAACGGATGGGTCTTGTCCATCACATCATTCTCCTGATGATGTGATCCTGTTATCAAATGACAACACATGTCTATGGTTAGGAAACCTTAACCATCTTTGATCAACGAGCTAGTCTAGTAGGGGCTTACTAGGGACACGGTATTTGTTTACATATTCACACATGTATTTAAGTTTTCGATCAATACAATTCTAGCATTAATAACAAACCTTTATCAAGATTTAGGAAATATAATAATAATCATTTTATTATTGCCTCTAGGGCATATTTCCATCAAAGTATACCAGACAAGTTTGGGTCGATTCAATATGATCATTCTTCTAATGTCATACCCTCAATGTTGTTTTAGGACTATCATTACACCTAATGATATCCTAAGATCTGGAAAACATGCTCACCAACAACACTTGAGCCAGTATTAGACGCGAGACTAGGAACCTATTGTTTACTGTTTATCATTCCACATGTGCATGAGTTTTCCACTCAATCACATATTCCAGAATCATATTAGTTATAACATAGAATGTAAACTCTTAACTATGAAGATGGAAATATAACAATGCAAATATTAGTGCGTTTAGGGCATATTTCCAAAACCTCCTCCATGGGCTCCTACTGATGCTCTCCCTCCTCTTCCTCCTTCGCCTCCTCCTCCTCCGGCTCAAGCGAGTCCGAAGGCAGACAAGCTGTGATCTGGGCAGCGCGCCTCACTCGGGTCTCCTCCTGAATCTGGAACTGATGCTCTGTCATTAGCATAGCGTACATGGTCTTATTCTGTCGGGCCATGGCAGAGACGGACAGCGAGGGAAGAGGGATATGGAGAGATATGGATGGGCTCGGCCTGGTAGCGTGGAGAGAGAGGAAGAGGATGTGGCTAGGGATGGGGAACGTCGTTCGGCTTAATTAACCGGACTTTGGGCTCGGGCGGCGAGCTAGAGCGGTAGCGTGCGGTTTCCTGGAGGAGACACCCGTCGGACCGTTGGGTTTCCTGGCAATTTTGAGTGGGACCCGGCCGTCAGTCCAACATGACGGACGCGCCCGGTCGTGGCCGGGCCTCACCATATCTGCCCTAGGTTTGGGCTGGATATGAGGGGTGTCGGCCAGCCTACGCGTTTGAGGCGCTTGTTTGTGTCGTGTTCTTTGATCGATCAGTGACCAGGCGGCCCACCTGGGTGTTTAAGACCGGTTAAGGCTCCCGACTGTAGATGCTCTAACTAGTTATGGCTGTGAATGTTTTGCTTCTTTGTGAGATGTCAACGGAATGATCCGGACCTGTCTGTGGACAATAATACAAAAGTCGGCCATCCAACCATGCTTCGTAAAACTTTCGCCTTTATTTTTTCAGTTTGCAAGCTCAAAATAAACAACATATATCAAATCATAGTTCTACTTTTCCCTTTAACCACCTACATATGCTTAATCAAATCTTTCTTGAGTTGCTTAATATAAATTTTATTGATGCATTTGAACAAACTCATCAAACATGGTCGGATTCTGATGTGAAGTTCGATGGGATCACCCATTTTCTCAAATTTCAGACCTGTGACAACAATTTATCCCTCACCCTCCACGATCACGTTGTTCATGATCACACAAAATATGTCATAACCCCCCCCCCCCATAAGGTCTCTAAATTTTTGTTTAGCGGGTCCATGGACAGCTATAAAACGGGTCTGGAGCACTCCAAATCACATACTTTCTAGTTCCTTGTCTTTGGGAAAAGTGAGACCTTTTGTGACCAATTGTCACAGATATGGTCTTGAAGAAGGTAGCCCACACATGATAGATACCGTTAGCCAGATAGTAGTCCACGTTGTACTCAGGCCCATTAACATTATAGTTGCAAGGAGGAGCTTGCCCTTCAGTCAACATTGCAACAATAGAGACCGTTGCAACACATTGATGTCATTCCGAGATCCAGGCAATGCCAAAGAAAGCGTGCCAAATCCATAGGTCATGTGATGCAACTGCTTCAAGAATGATGGTGGGCTTCTTAACATGGCCCTGATATTACTCTCGTAGAGCTTTTGGATGGTTATTCCATCTTTAGCGCATGCAATCAAAAGATCCAAACAAAATTGGCCACCCTCTTGCTTCATACATTGCCAAGTCCCTCTCAGTGTGTGTGAAGTTGGTTCTCTCCAGTACTGAGGTCCAAACACCTCGACCACTGCAATAGAAAATCTAACCATGGCATCTCCGCATGTGATCCCATACATCCAGAGTTACTCGTCCCACGAATCTGCGGTCGTCCATATGCAAGCATCTACAATGTAATCATGCACTTCTGATAACCAAAGAATCCAATCCTTTCTAGGGAATCTTTTTCAAAGAAGAAATAGTCATCATAGGACCAAACGTCATTGTAGAGGCGATCGAAGACACTTTTCACATCTCAAAGTGACGGCAAAAATTATCCGCAAATAAGGCATCAGGGGCAAAGTAGTCATCCATCAGCATCAAATGGCCCTGTTTTCATGGTTCTAAAATTTGATAATAAGAGAGGTGTATGAATGAAGCTTGATCTATCGAGGCACAATTGGGCGACACAAGAGATTATACAGATTCAGCCCCCTCAATAATAGCCTTAATCATGTGTTTGTGTGTGGGTATTCTTGCGTGTAATTGCGTATATGGTTCGCATGTATGTAATTGAGTGAGAAAGATCCTCCCGAGGTACCTGGACTCCGCCTTATATAGGGATGGTTGTAATGACCTGCCTTTTCAGTTTATAGTCTCCTTGTGTTTCTTTGCCAGCCCCTAGATTGAATCATTGGCAAACATGATACAGATATAATATCACACATAAATACATCATTTTATTACATGTCATGATCCAGAAAGCAAATAGTCTTACAAACTCTGGCCATAGGCTAGCCAAATAAATAGTCTTACATAAGCAAGCAGAGCTCTCTAATAGCGGAAATGAAAGCAAATTTTTGATTGTTGTCTTGGTAAGGCTCCATCAACACCACGGGGAAGCACATTTGAGTGGAGGCACAAAACCCTATGTAAGTCACTCCTCATAATAGTCACCTGCAACATGATACGTTGTAGCCACTAGGGTCAATACATTGAATTTATTGGCAAGTTTCCACAGTTGTTCATTAGTCCCATCTCACCTACATGCATATTTTGGTAAGTGGAGTTGCTCTTTCCAGGAAATATGTTTTTCCAACTTTATAGTAGGTGATCTACTATATATGTAAGTAATAGGTGAGTCAACTACATCACACAATTTCCCTAGACTAGATCCACTGGTTAGCCCATGGCCTCACACTACACATGGCACAATTGGTAGTCATATTCCCTTGCTTCAACCCGTCAAGTTTTAGTTAAGAAGAGGTGATGCATCAAGTTGACAGTTATTGGCAAAGTTGCTCATAGTTGTTCAGAACCCGTGACCAATCAAGTGGTGTCCGTTCAAGTTAACCCAGTGCATGGCATTCATAAGCAAGGCAAGAATAAATATATTTTAAAAAGTTGAGTTTTAAAAGGTACATAATTGTGCGATCCTGACGGACGACGTGTCTGGACACCACACAAAGTTTTCAGAGACAAAGTCAAGTGAACCCAAATAGAGGGCACGCTCGGGAATTAGTCCACCACTGGTGATTGAAGAGAAAGCCATTTGCACCATGGCTTGATAGATGCTAGCCCCAAGGTGGGCTCCAACTGTCATGGTTCTAAATTTGATAATAAGAGAGGTGTGTGTGAATAGAACTTGATCTATCAAGGCGCAAATGGGTGACACAAGAGATTATACAGGTTCAGGCCCCTCAGCGGTAGACATAATAGCTCTAATAATGTGTGTGGTTATTATTGCATATAATTGTGTATAGGGATTACAAGTATGTCATCGAGTGAGAGAGCTTCGTGCTAGATACCTGGACTCCACCTTATATAGGGATGGCATTGCCTAGGTTTACAACATTCGGGTGTGTTATGACATTGTTAACTCTGAATGGAAACTTTCTTTTAACTGTGCACCAGAAACTCACACTTGATGGCTTCGTTGTAATGGTAGGGTAATGTCTTGATACGTCTCCAATGTATCTACTTTTCCAAACACTTTTGCCCTTGTTTTGTTCTCTAACTTGCATGATTTGAATGGAACTAACCCGGACTGACGCTATTTCAGCAGAACTGCCATGGTGTTAATTTTTTGTGCAGAAATAAAACTTCTCGGAATGACATGAAAATCCACGGAGCAACTTTTTGGAATTAATAAAAATACTGGCAAAAGAATCAGCATCGGCGGGCCCACACCCTGTCCATGAGGGTGCAGGGCGCCCCCCTAGGGCGCGCCCCTACCTCGTGGGCCCCCTGGGACTCCACCGACCACAACTCCAACTCCATATATTCACTTTCGGGGAGAAAAAAAATCAGAGAGAAGGATTCATCGCGTTTTACGATACAGAGTCGCCGCCAAGCCCTAATCTTCCCCGGGAGGGCTGATCTGGAGTCCGTTTGGGGCTCCGGAGAGGGGAATCTATTTTCATCGTCATCAACAACCATCCTCCATCACCAATTTCATGATGCTCACTGCCGTGCGTGAGTAATCCCATCGTAGGCTTGCTGGGCGGTGATGGGTTGGATGAGATTTACCATCTAATCGAGTTAGTTTTGTTAGGGTTTGATCCCTAGTATCCATTATGTTCTAAGATTGATGTTGCTATGACTTTGCCATGCTTAATGCTTGTCACTAGAGCCTTAGTGCCATGATTTCAGATCTGAACCTATTATGTTTTCATGAGTATATGTGAGTTCTTGATCCTATCTTGCAAGTCAATAGTCACCTACTATGTGTTATGATCCGGAACCCCAAGTGACAATAATCGGGACCACTCCTGGTGATGACCGTAGTTTGAGGAGTTTATGTATTCACTAAGTGTTAATGCTTTGGTTCGGTACTCTATTAAAAGTAGGCCTTAATATCCCTTAGTTTCCAATAGGACCCCGCTGCCACGGGAGGGTAGGACAAAAGATGCCATGCAAGTTCTTTTCCATAAGCACGAATGACTATATTCGGAACACATGCCTACATTAAATTGATGAACTAGAGCTAGTTCTGTGTCACCCTATGTTATAACTGTTGCATGAGGAATCGCATCCGATATATTATCCATCACTGATCCATTGCCTACGAGCTTTTCAAATATTGTTCTTTGCTTAGTTACTTTTCCGTTGCCACTGTTACGATTACTACAAAACTGCTACTGTTACTTTTGCCACCGTTACCGTTACTTCCATACTAGTTTGCTACTAAATACTTTGCTGCACATATTAAGTCTTTCAGGTGTGGTTGAATTGACAACTCAACTGCTAATACTTGAGAATATTCTTTGGCTCCCCTTGTGTCGAATCAATAAATTTGGGTTGAATACTCTACCCTCGAAAACTGTTGTGATCCCCTATACTTGTGGGTTATCAAGACTATTTTCTGGCGTCGTTGCCGGGGAGCATAGCTCTGTTCTTTGAGTCACTTGGGATTTATGTATGTTGATCACTATGAAGAACTTGAAAGATCAAAGAACCAAGATTTTTCCCTCAACTATGAGGGGAGGTAAGGATCTGCCATCTAGCTCTGCACTTGATTCACCTTCTGTTTTGAGTAAACTTGTGATACCAACACCTGCTATTGATTCTGATATTTCGCATGTTAATGATGATGCCACTTTTGCTATGCATGATGCTTATTATGAAACTACTTCTATGCTTGATAATACTGTGCCATTAGGTGAATTTCTTGATGAACAACTTGCTAGGGTTAGAGAGAATGAAATTATTGAAACTGATAATATCGATGAAAGTGATGATGAAGATTCTCCCCCTAGATATGAATTGCCTGATGTACCTGAGGGTTATGTTATGGATGAAGAAACTGCTAGAGACCTTTTTGCTTGCAAATATATATATATATATGTGATCTTAAGAAACTGTTAGCTAAGCTTAAAGAAAATTCTCTGAATGCTAGAATGAAATATGGACCTGCTTTTGCTACTTCACCTATTTGTATTTTTGATAAGGATTATGATTTCTCTATCGATCCTGAGTTAATTGCTTTGGTTGAATCTGATCCTTTTTATGGCTATGAATCTGAAACTGTTGTGGCACATCTCACTAAATTGAATGATATAGCCACCCTATTTACTCATGAGGAAAAAATTCGTTATTACTATATCCTTAAGTTATGTCCATTCTCATTAAAGGGTGATGCTAAGATATGGTTTAATTCTCTTGCCCCCGGTTGTGTGCGTAGTCCCCAGGATATGATTTATTACTTATCTGCTAAATATTTCCCCGCTCATAAGAAACAAGTTGCCTTAAGGGAAATATATAATTTTGTGCAAATAGAAGAAGAGAGTCTCCCACAAGCTTGGGGGAGGCTTTTCCAATTACTTAATGCTTTACCTGATCATCCTCTCAAGAAAGATGAAATACTTGATATCTTTTATAATGGACTAACCGATGCTTCCAAAGACCACCTGGATAGTTGTGCTAGTTGTGTTTTCAGGGAAAGAACTATCGAGCAAGATACCGGATGCTGAAATTTCCACCATGCTTGCTAATTACACCTTTAAGGGTGGAATACCAAAGAAACTTGGTGATCGAGGAGTACCAACTATACCATGCTCCATTAAAAAAAACTATGTTAAAACTTCTTTATGTGATCTTGGAGCCGGTGTTAGTGTTATGCCTCTCTCTTTGTATCGTAGACTTGATTTGAATAAGTTGACACCTACTGAAATCTATTTACAAATGGCCGATAAATCAACTACTATACCTGTCGGTATTTGTGAGGATGTGCCTGTTGTGGTTGCAAACGTTACTATTTTAACAGACTTTGTTATTCTTGATATTCCCGAGGACGACAGTATGTCAATTATCCTTGGAGACCCTTTTTGAATACTGCAGGGGCTGTTATTGATTGCAACAAAGGCAATGCCACTTTTCATGTTAATGACAATGAGCATACGGTACACTTTCCGAGGAAACAACCTCAAGTCCATAGTATCAATTCTATTGGAAAATTTTCAACGATTACTATTGAAGGCTTTGAATTCCTTCTTCCTACTGTCAAAAAAAATAATATGATATTCTTATTGTTGGGGACATGCATATCCCCGTTGAGGTAACCTAGTGTTATTCGAAAATTCTCCGGTTTTATGTTATTCGAAAGAAGTTTGTTAACAAGACTTGATCAACCTTGTTAGTGGATTACTTTTGATGAGCATGAGATGGATGAAGTTGGAAAGCAAAACTCTCTGTACCCTCCTTTTACTTTCTATTATTTAGATGAAATAAAGCAAAAATAGTATATTTTTTGTCTGTTTCTGAGTTATCCATGCAATAAAAAATACCCTGAAAAAAAATCTCCAAATGCCCTGAAAATGAAGTATGATTTTTTGTAGAATATTTAAGAATTTCTGGCACTGAGAACCAAGGTAGTCAGAATCCCGACTCGATTGCTAGAATCCTACGACTTCACGACCCTACGGAAGCATGTCGATCCAAGTCCCACTATGAATCCGGATCAGGTAGAGTCCATGTTGAGTCGCGATCCAAATCATAGAATCCAGTACAAAACTGCGGAATCCCGACTATGCTATGGACTATTCCCGATTCTACTAAATTATCTAAGTCATTTGTTTAGTTGTAGCAGAATACTATGCCATCATTCAGACCCTTTTTCACATGCTCATGGCCCTTTATTCCCCTCCCAAGCCCAAACGCTAAGTCACCGACATCTTTTATTGGACTATCAGAAACCCTAGATCAAACTGAGGATCAGGCTTGTCGACAGATGAAATTAGCGTAAGAAGGAGGATGCGTCAAGATCAAAAGGAGAAGGAGAGAAACATCCGTCAAGGTTCAACACTATGGATTAGCTATACAAGTGATCGACTATTCATGAACTCTTAAAAAACCTCCTAAGTAAATTTCATGTACAGAAGATTTAAAGGTTCTATATATTTCCATCTCATATGTGTTCCATACATGCAAGCTAGATTGTAGGATAGCCATGAAAAGAAGTGGAATACAACTAGCATTGATGTATACGTTTTTTTCTCTATATTTAGTGTTAGAACTCTATAGAACCCATATAAATTTCTCGCGTGGATACAAAATATCTTATTTGAGAAAATCTAGTAGAATCCTCGATTCCACGACTCGATACTACGACTCGATTCTGTCTAAGGAAAATCGATCCGACTTCGAATCCCGACTCTGACTACCTTACTGAGAACACACCAGGGGGGCCACCATTTGGCCATGAGGGCATAGGGCGCGCCCACCCTCCTAGGGCGCGCCCCCTTGCCTTGTGGGCCCCACGTGGACCCCCTCCACTTATTCCAGCACCCACTCACTTCATATTCCTCCAGAAAAAAATTCTCCCATAGCTCAAACCCATGTTCTAGCTCATCTTGCTGCCATTTTCGATCTCCTTGCTCAAAGCTCCATTCACAAAACTGTTTTGGGGGATTGTTCTTTGGTATGTGACTCCTCCAATGGTCCAATTAGTTTTTGTCCTAGTGCTTTATTTATTGCAAATTCTTGCTGCTAACGTGACCCTGTTCTTGAGCTTGCATGTCAAATTTATATGCTCCAGAGTAGTTTTAATGCATGATATAGCCTCTTGGCACTTGTGGGAGTAGTTGTTGTCAATCTTGTTGAGTTTGGTGCACTTTTATTTTGAGTCACTAAAATTTTCAGAAATTTTTCAGAGAAAATGATGAAAAGATTGTTGAGGGGCTCTTCAAGCCGAAGCTCGAAGGATAAGCAGAATGAGGAGAACAAAAAGCCCAAGTACAATCTTCCTCGCATCGCGGAAGTCCGCCCGTGCGAATGGCCTTGTGATACGTTCTTGAGGGCCACCGAAATTCATGATGACTTTTATTACTTGGCTGAGATTGCATGCCTCACTGACTTCCTCCACGACCAGCACAAACAGTATCTCCTACTCATAATACTTTCGTGCAAATTTTTTATTTCCATGCTAAGAAATCACCACCTTCAGTGGAGTTTCACTTATATGATGAGGTTAAGGAGATGTCACTCCATGATATTTGTCGGGTCTGCAAGACACCCTTAGTGGGCAGCATCGAGGAACCGCATCGTACTGATGTGGATGAGTTAATTGATAGAATTGTTGTAAGGGAAACGAGGAAAGTTTCCGATGCACGAATTACTAGTGTACATTTTCCTGTTCTACGTTACTTTGCGATATTTGCTAGTAGATGCTTAATTGCTCGCGGGAATAGTGGAAATCTTAGTGCTCCTGATCTTTTTATTTTGCGCCATGCTTTGTTTTGTGATACAACTTTCAGCTTAGGCGCTATTGTCGCTAAACGGTTAAGTCTAAACCGTACAAAGGGCCCCATCTTTGGTGGTATCTTTGCTTCACGCCTTGCTGAACATTTTGAGATACCTATTAGGCATCATGAGAAAGAGGAAAAGTTGCTGCCCACTATTTTTCTAGATTATAAGAGTATGTTAGCACATGTGTTTATTGTTAAAAATAAGAAGAAGATGCTTAAGTATAATTTGATATTTGATAAAACTCACTGTGAGACTATTATCTTGTCTGCACCCTCTTTGTTTAACATACTTTCAGACACGTACCTCATCCTGCCCGAGGCCATTTATGCATACTGGAGGCTGACACCAGCCCCAGAGCCTGAACCTGAGCCACAACTTGACCCATATAGACAGTCTGTTTATCAGTGGGATCCGGAGGAGATCGCTAACCAGTGGCACCCAGAGGATCCTCCTCAGTACACCGAAGAGAGTAGCTTCGAGCAGTGGCCATAGACCAACTTAGGCCAAAAGCCTAAGCTCGAGGGAGTACGTATTTCTCACCGACATTACATTCATGCTCGCACACTCATGCTAGTTGTCGGTGCTCATACTTTTTCATTGTACTATCCATGCTAGTTTATTTTCTTTTCTTGCTTTCTTCTTGTGTGTTTGAAAAACCTTAAGAAAAACCAAAAATAAATTAGTTGTAGCTTTTAGCTAGTTTACTTTTCATGCTTGTAGTAGTAATTAAAAGAAACCCCAAAAAGAATTCTCGTTCTTCT
Source organism: Triticum dicoccoides (assembly GCF_002162155.2). Classification (NCBI taxonomy): domain Eukaryota; kingdom Viridiplantae; phylum Streptophyta; class Magnoliopsida; order Poales; family Poaceae; genus Triticum; species Triticum dicoccoides. Next base: position 389,748,007 of record NC_041383.1, on the reverse strand, counting down.
TTTGCTTGTTGGGAGCTTTCCCATGTAAATAGTTTTATTTCTTTTCTTTTCTTTGGGGGTTAAGAGGAGAAGACCATGATGAAAATGTTGAGTGGCTCTCATATGCATTATTGTTGATCTAACCAAGAGCCCATATTACCTTGTCTTCTCCTTTGAATTAAATGTTTGCAGATTCCAACTTAGTCCAATGCACGTGCACTATTATTATTATCCACGTCGTTCGGTCGTGCGAGTGAAAGGCAATAATGACGATATATGAGGACTGATTGAGATGAGAGAAACTGGTATGAACTTGACCTATCTTGTTTTTGTAAATATGATTAGTCCATCATTCCTGATTAAGCCTATTATGAATGAAACATGTTTGCAATGATAATTAGCGATTATAGTTGCTCATGCCATGCTTAATTAGCTAGGAGTTTATAATGGTTTACATTGCATTCCAACATGCTATTAAAACGGTTGTGATGTGGTATGATAGGGTGGTATCCTCATTTGAATGATTCGAGTGGCTTGACTTGGCACATGTTCACGCATGTAGTTGAAACAAAATCAACATAGCCTCCACGATATTTATGTTCATGGTGATTTATATCCTACTCATTCTTGCACTCATTGTTGATTAATCTTAATGCGTGTTCATGCTGTTGTCGCTCTCTAGTTGGTCGCTTCCCAGTCTTTTTCTAGCCTTCACTTGTACTAAGAGGGAATACTGCTTGTGCATCCACTTCCATAAACCTCAAAGTTATGCCATATGAGTCCACCATACCTTCCTATATGCGGTATTTACCTGCCGTTCCAAGTAAATATGTATGTGCCAAACTCTAAACCTTCAAATGAAATTCTGTTTTGTATGCTCGAATAGCTCATGTATCAACTAGGGTTGTCTATATCTTCCATGCTAGGTGGGTTATTCTCACGATGAGTGGACTCCGCTCATCATTCACGATAAAATGGCCGGTAACTAGGATGCCCAGTCCCATGCTTAAATCAAATCAAAATAAATGCAAACAAAACTCCCCAAGATTGTTGTTAGTTGGACGTCACTCGTTGTTTCGGACAAGCCATGGATTGATGTTTGTTGGTGGTGGGGGAGTATAAAACTTTACCATTCAATTTGGGAACCGCCTATAATGTGTGTAGCATGGAAGATATCGAGATCTCTTGGTTGTTATGTTGACAATGAAAGTATACCGCTCAAAATATTATTTATCTTTGTTTCAAAACTCGTGCTATCGCACCTCTGTAAATCCCTGCTTCCCTCTGCGAAGGGCATATTTATTTACTTTTATGTTGAGTCATCATCCTCTTATTAAAAGGCACCAGTTGGAGAGCACCACTGTCATTTGCATGCATTGCTATTAATTTACATTGAGTATGACTGGATCTCTTTTACCATGAATTACAATGTCTAGTCAGTCCTTGATCGTCTGGGGTGCTCTGCATTTATGTTTTGCGGTCTCAGAAAGGGCTAGCGAGATACCATCTTGTTATATCATAGTATAAAGTGTTGTCATCCGAGATTTATTATTATTGCTCGCTAGTTGATTATGCCATTGATATGAGTAAATGTGAGACCTAAATGTTATTGTGAATATGGTTAATTCATAATCTTTGCTGAAAACTTGAATACTGGCTTTACATATTTGCAACAACATGATCAAATAGAGTTTGTAAAAGTTTTTCTTTATCACTTTCGATTTGTTAACTGAATTGCTCAACGACAAGCAAAGGTTTAAGCTTGGGGGAGTTGATACGTCTCCAACGTATCTACTTTTCCAAACACTTTTGCACTTGTTTTGGACTCTAACTTGCATGATTTAAATGGAACTAACCTGGACTGACGCTGTTTTCAGCAGAATTGCCATGGTGTTATTTTTGTGCAGAAATAAAAGTTCTCAGAATGACCTGAAACTCCATGGAGTTACGTTTTGGAATTAATAAAACATATTGGCAAAAGAATCAACATAAGGGGACCCACATCCTATCCACGAGGGTGCAGGGCGCGCCCACCCCCTGAGGCGCGCCCCTGCCTCGTGGCCCCCCTGGACCTCCACTGACCTCAACTCCAACTCTATATATTCACGTTCGGGGAGAAAAAAATTAGAGAGAAGGATTCATCACGTTTTACGATACGGAGCCGCCGCCAAGCCCTAATCTTCCTCGGGAGGGCTGATCTGGAGTCTGTTCTGGGCTCCAGAGAGGGGAATCCGTCGCCATCGTGATCATAAACCATCCTCCATCACCAATTTCATGATGCTCACCGCTGAGCGTGAGTAATCCCATCATAGGCTTGCTGGACGGTGATGGGTTAGATGAGATTTACCATGTAATTGAGTTAGTTTTGTTAGGGTTTGATCCCTAGTATCCATTATGTTCTAAGATAGATGTTGCTATGACTTTGCCATGCTTAATGCTTGTCACTAGGGCCCGAGTTCCATGATTTCAGATTTGAACCTATTATGTTTTCATGAATATATGTGAGTTCTTGATCCTATCTTGCAAGTCAATAGTCACCTAGTATGTATTATGATCCGGCAACCCCGAAGTGACAATAATCGGGACCACTCCCAGTGATGACCGCAGTTTGAGGAGTCCATGTATTCACTAAGTGTTAATGATTTGGTCCGGTACTCTATTAAAAGGAGGCCTTAATATCTCTTAGTTTCCAATAGGACCCCGCTGCCACGGGAGGGTAGGACAAAAGATGTCATGCAAGTTCTTTTCGATAAGCACATACGACTATATCCGGAATATATGCCTACATTACATTGATGAAGTGGAGCTAGTTCTGTGTCACCCTATGTTATAATTGTTGCATGAGGAATCGCATCCGACATAATTATCCATCACTGATCCATTGCCTACGAGCTTTTCAAATATTGTTCTTGGCTTAGTTACTTCTCTGTTGCTACTGTTACGATTACTACAAAACTGCTACTGTTACTTTTGCCACCGTTACCGTTACTTCCATACTACTTTTCTACTAAATACTTTGTTGCAGATATTAAGCCTTTCAGGTGTGGTTGAATTGACAACTCAACTGCTAATACTTGAGAATATTCTTTGGCTCCCCTTGTGTCGAATTAATAAATTTGGGTTGAATACTCTACCCTCGAAAACTGTTGCGATCCCCTATACTTGTGGGTTATCATGTCTATTAACAGTAATGTCCATCCTGATTGCGCACTAAGTCCCAGCCGGGTGAGCCCCCCTTGCGTGCGTCTAGCCAACTGGTCTCCTATGTAATCATTCATCCAACTGACTGAGCCCACCCGATGGATAACCTCACCACTTGTGTCTTGTTCCTACTCAGCACTCAATGACTCTTGATCGATACCTTGAAATTGAGAATATGCTCTTCCACACGCTCCACGTCTGCAAGGACCACCTGCATCATTGTCGTTTCATTCGTATAGTCCTCCTCGTCGGACGACTCAATGTAGTGCTCGTATATGTACTCCATGTCCGAACACATTGCTTTAAAGAAGGGACAGAAAATTTAGCATGGGCATTTCACCAAGAAAATTGCGTGGTGTGGTGACCCCGTAGGGGTGGATGGTACCTGCATGGCAGATGGGCGAGAGGTGAGGACCGGTGACGGAGGACAAGCGGTATGGCGTCCGGGTGTAGCCGTTGATGGCTCCAGTGTTGGTATTGTTCTAGTGTCCATCGAAGATCAGGGCGACCGCCGGATCGATGTGTTACTTGGGCTACAAGCTCTCGGTATGGGACTAAGAGGTTGCTTGAGGTGGCAGATCCGGGAAAACCTAGCCGTAGGGTACTTCTAGAATCCCCTCCTACCTTATATCTCTCATAGAGCTAGGGTTACACCATTCACCTAATAGACTGAGGGGACGAGTCCATGGGCCCCCCAAGGGCTATTCTTCCTTCTAGATCCCGAGTTGTCCGCCCCCTCTCCTGGGCCCAATCCGAGAAGAAGTAGACCGGCGTTGTTTTCCTCGTCAGTAGCCCCGAGTTCCGCGTCTCCTTCCTACTAGGGAAGGTGTTCGGGCCTTCTTGAGGTCCTGCAAAAAAGGAAACATGCAGGAAAAAAAAGGTGAGAGCCTAGAAGTGCTTCTCCTTTCAGTCGAAGATGTCGTGGTGGTTTTTGAGCTATTATGTGTAAGCTTAGTGATATCTGATGACTCCCAACATGTGAGATTTTGGCTAGTGACCCATTGTAGGACATACCATGAATTTTTTCGGAGCTCTCATAGACACCTATGGACGGGGTTGCCAGTCCCAGCTTGTGCCCTAGAAGTACACCCCACGTCTCTGTCAGGAACTGAGCTCCTAATCACAACATCTGATACCCCTTGATTGGGTTACCGCTCGTGACCATGGAGGGCATGTTGTGACCATTCTTCACTCAGGTGTACTCGGAGGACACAGGGCTGCAGAAGTGAGTCGATGATACCCATGTATTCCAGTGTCAGAGGGCCTAATGAAGCAACTCTCGGTTAAAGCCTACGGAGGCACGTTGTTGAGGCATCGTGCCTCCATCGAGTGATGACCAATGT
>NC_041383.1:389718483-389743136 GCF_002162155.2 Triticum dicoccoides | reverse complement strand
GGGGAGGGAATGAGATGATGCGGATCATGGGAATGGGATTTACCCAAATTCTGGTACTTTGGGATGAGGTGACCCTACTCTTGCCTCTAGTGTTCATATTGTTCTGGTGAAAGGGAGATCACGAGGAAGATGTATTACTTGGGCTACAAGCTCTCCGCTTGACGACGGAGAGGTTGGTAGAGGTGGTAGGTCCAAGAAAACCTAGCACTAGGGTACTTTTAAGAATCCCCACATGCCTTATATCTCTCGCGAGGCTAGGGTTAGATCTTTCACCTAATGGGTTGAGGTCGGTCCATCGAAGTCCATGGGACTCCCGGAGCCTCTTCTCCCTTCTGCATCCTGGGGCTGCTAAAGTTTATTTGTGCATACCGTGTATAGCTGCTCTAGCCATATGGATTGTATTCCGTTGTTGTAATGGATACAACTTGATTGTATCCTTGATTGACAAGGAACCTGTACATGTACTTATACAACGATACGAGCAAATTGCTATATTGTGGTGTTTCCCTCCATACCTTTCTCGTTCACATGGTCATCAGTCCTCGTCTCCTGGGCCCAATCGGAGCAGAAGTACATCAACGGTGTTTCCCTCATCAGTGGTGTCACACTTAAGTTGAAAAGATGCGTATTAAATTATTTATATAACAATTGCTTCTTCTTTTTGTTGGTTTGACACATTATGTGTAGTTTAGGATTTGTGAAATAGGATCGTGAAATGCACAAATAGCCAAGTAAAAAGCTAAAAATTTGGATTTGCAAAATAGGATCGTGAAATGCATAAATAGCCAAGTAAAAATAAAACTAGAGGGACAACTGACAACCGTTTAATGTTGGCAGAGTGTGCATGAATCTTTCTTAAATGTTTTTTAACGATTTGCCTAAGAATCAACCAAATGTGTGTCATCATCCTAATAGTGTTTCCTTTTCATCTTGCTCCTCCGTTGTTATCGATTGAAGATCGCAGACCACCTTTGCCTGGTGGTATCATTTTCCTTATCCACGATCTTTACTGTTCGTGCTAGGTTTATTTATTTGTTCCGAGCCAAGAACCGTAGAACAAATTTCCGTATATATATAATGAAAAAGTATATAGAAGTGCATATAAGAAAAAGAAAGGATGACTTTATTCATAGATACACACCCGGAAAAGATAAAATTAGCCGGACTCGTGCGAGCCAAACTTGGCGTGCGAAAAATAAGAGGAAAACTGGGCGCCGGCCCACGTGCAGTGAAGTCACAATACTCTACTCACTTCACCGAGGCGGATGACCGACGGACACTAGTAGCAACACAGGGGCAGTTCTGTCAAGAGTTTCTTCGGTTGCTCCTTGTTCCTACTGAAAGCCTGGACGGAAACAAAATTGAAAGCAGCCCGGTCCCGGAGGAAAACAAACAAAATTCAGCGCTGGTGGCCGGTAAGATTTGAGAAAGCTGCTTCTCCTGCCTACCTACACAGCCCTCGCTTTCACAGCACGGTACGCGCTGCCCACATCGAACGCGTGTCGCGCGACTTCCGGCACACACGTCTGGCCGCTCCATCGACCAGTGCACCATCCACGTACGCCTCACCGTCGATACTGATGAACGCGTACAAAGTGAGGGCCGTACTTCCAAAAAGAAAAGATGAACGCGTACAAGCTCGGTCGGTCCATTTCGTGTTCCAACTGTCCGTATATAAGAAGAAGAATGTGTGGACACCCGTGTCCCGATTTGCCCTGCGGAATCGAAGAGATCCTAATAAGAACTAAAGTGCCAAACCCTAACCTCAAGTGGTAGCCTTTGTAATCTTCCCCAACCCCTAAAGTTAATACTCCCTTCATCCAAAAATACTTATCGAAGAAATGCATAAAAATGAATGTATAAAACTAAAATACATCTAGATATATCCATTCCTCCAACGAGTATTTCTGAATAAAAGAAGTATGAAATTGAATCATCTATTTTAAAACGGAGGAAGTAGTGGATTGCACTCGTGGACCCGTGTGGCGTGGGTATGCTACCAACCCAGCCAGCCAAAGTCGTCAAGGAAAACGGGAGCCGAGCTGGAGCGACGATAGGCTTAGGATACGAGAGACCGGCCCACGTGCAGTGGCAGCGGGATGCATGCCGTTGCCGTTGCCAAGGACAGGCAGGCCGACAGCAGGGGCAATTTGGTCACGAGAGAAAAAGTAGAGTAAAGAAAACCCAGTAGATAAAGAATGAATCTGGTTCCGAGATATGGTACTTTCGCTTTCGCTGGACGGCGCCAGCCACGTGGGGACGCCCCGCTGCCGACACCCCCCTCCCCCGGACGCGTCGCGCCAGAACCAGTAACCGTCTCTCTCATGGCCACGACGCGCATGACGACGAGCCCCAAACGGTTTCTACGACGGGCACGCCTCGCCACTCGGACGATGCCCCTTCTCATTTCACCGGCCTGGCCTAGCTTAGCTGTCCCCATGTTTGTCTTTCATCATTAAATTAAAGGAGCACTCGTATCATTCCATCATCTTCTTTAAATTTCTTTTTGTCTTTCCTTTGATTCATGTGTATCAGCCCTGAAAGGAGGTGTCATGTCTTTCTCAACACGGATGGTCTATGCATGTCTATATACATCTTCGCGTATCGTACTCTCGCGTCTTGCAATCCAAATATATACTGTATGAAATATATGCTGGCAAATGGGCATTGTTTAATTGCCAACTGAATTGAACTGACCTGACCTGATCTGAACACGGATGGTGATGTGTTATCCCATCTGGAGTGCAGTCGTGCAGACAAGCCAAAGTTGTGTTGTTTCTTTCTCAAAATAAAACGATTAGCTAAGTCCCTCTTCTTTCAGGCCAACACACGATATACTTTACTCAAACGAAACGATGTTTACATGTACAGTGACACAACCAAACATGACAAACATATTCATAATTTTTTTTTAAACAGAGGCAAAAGTTTTGCCTTTTTCATTAATTAAGAAGAAGGTAGTTGCCTAGTTAATTGATGAAAAACCAGGCAAAAACCGATACATCGAAAGCCAAAACCCACAAGACTCAAAACCAACGGAGATATCAGAGATGGCACACAACAACAAGCCATCTCGCAAAACCACAAGCGGACTACTCCCAAAAATGACAGCCACCGGAGAATCAAACGCGTGTTGACGACTAACATCCTGTAGGGTTGTCCCCCAAGGGGGCACTGGTCCGCTGGTTGACCTTCTTGATCTTCTTCGCATTGACCAGGCGACACAAACCTTGTATGATTGGAGTCAGACCTATGAGCAGCTCGGCGAAGTCATGCAAAGTGCCCTCGCTCTCAGTCGCCAAGGCGCATCCCTCAACAACATCCCTCACTTCGCCCGCGGTAGAAATGGCCACGCTACACTCAGTGGCCATGCTGCCCTCGACACCTTGGTCCCCATTTTTTGCCACCAACGGTGCAAATGCAGTCAACATCGAGCCATGAGCGTCCAAGGCAGGGAAGCAGGGTCCCTGCAAAGAGGCTTGGAATGACCCTTTGTCATCACTGGAGACCTCCGCCTGCTCCAATAAGCTGGTTGCACGGGCCACCAACAAGCTCAAAGGGCGAAGCGCCTTCGCCACCATGGATTGCAGCTCAACAGCAAAAGGTGCAAGCAAAGCGTCAGCGGACCTTGCCACAACATCATAACCATCACAACCTTCACTAGGATCTTCAGAAGACATCACACACTCTGGAGGTTGGGCGTTCGTTGCGGGGGCAACAACGGAAGCCCAAGAGCGTCGGGATGAGGGAGGAGAAGGCGGAGCTGGGGAGGCACGCTGATGCGGAGCATCTTCCATCATCCCCATGGACTCTACTTCGACCACACTTGCTCCAAGAGGACCCATGACAAGAGCCCGAGCACGTGCCATCCAATTCGAGGTTAACTCTCTCCTTGTTGAACTTCCCTTTGACCCATTTGAGACATGGCTACTACCTCAAAAAGAGACACTTTGTGTGCTCAGGTACCATGTAAGCAGCCAAGGAGAAGGAGTGGTGCAAGATGGACATCAAGATCAAGGAGGCATTCCATCCAGCCTGGAAGGACCGGTACAACCGCCCAACCACCGCCTGAGCAGAACAACCGGCCAGCCACCGCCCAACAACCGGCCACCATTCTGTGATCAAGCGGTGCAAGGCCGGTACAGCATCGGTTCTACCGGTTTCTGCCCAAAGACCGGAACAACCGCCCCGACATCCGGTACAACCGCTGGATCCTTCGACGTCCACCTCCAGAAGCCAGCGCCCGACCTTCCAGCGGTAGTACCGCCTTCCTCGGCCGGAACTACCGCCCCTCATGAGCTCTCTGCGGTGGAATGCCTGCGCGCAGTGCGAGGGGTTTTCACCCCATGTATCCTCTCCCCATTACCCCTTCGTGGCTTAGCACTATATATACTCGTCTCCTAGCTTCGTATTAGGTTTAGCTTTCATTTAGCTCAATTAGAGATAGAGCTTCGCTCATCCACCGGATCTCCTCCTCGTGAGAGACCGCGGCCTCCTCGGAGAAGATCCTATCGGATTCAAGACCCCCTCGTGGGAAGATCCCCTCGTGGATTTCAAGGCCTCCTCACGGAGAAGAACGGTTCCTTTGTATCCTTACCTTTGTTGATTGTGGATCATATGTATCTCTTTGTGTTCGGTGATCTAGCACTTGTGTGATTGATCTCTTGTCGGTTGAGTGTTTCTCTCGTTCCTCCCCGTGTTTTCCTCGTGTTCTTTCGCGCGTTCTTCGTGATTCCCCGTAGGATCCACTCCAAACGTGAAAGATCGTCCACCTAGGGTTCCGCCCTACATCATCTTGGTATCATGAGCCACGTTGATCACGTTTTTGGAGCCCCTACCCCGTGTTTTCTAGCTTGATTTTGTTGTTTTCGTCCTAAATCCGACAATCCCCACCAAAAGTAACCCCCAATTTTTTTTGTGATTTGTTGGTTTGATGATGTTTTGTTGATTTTGATCCGTGGATTTGCTTGGTTTCAAGTGGATTTAGCATTCTCCTGAGTTTCCCCTCTTTCCATCCACGAAATCCACCCAATTTTGCCCCGAAATCATCCATTTCCGCCACAAAATCGCGCCCCGTTTCGTTCTGTGTCGAATCCCGACACGAGCGGTACAACCGCCCCCCTGAGCGGTACCACCGCTGAGTTCCGCAAGCGGTACAACCGCCCGTCCGAGCGGTACTACCGCCCAGGCCAATTTCAGCATTCTGAGTTTCACCATTTTCAGCGTAACTTCCACATCCGGAGTCCGATTTTTGCGTTCTTTAGCTCGTTGAGAAGCTATTAACATCCCCCATCCACCTCCACTTTCCGCTTCCACCATTGTTGCTTTTGGTCTTTGAGAATTTGAGTTGTGGTTCCCGTGTCCTATTGTGTTTCGGCTATATAGGTACGGTTCGACGTCAACATCACCACCGCTCATCTTCGCCAAGGACTCATCATCGTCAAGGACGGTAACCTCGACGACATCTTTGTCATCTCTTGCAATTGCATTGATAACCACATAGCCTTACTTTTGCGTTGCTTACCCATCGAGACTAGCCATTGAGTATTGTCGGCAACGTGACTTGTGCACATTAGTAATCATACTCCATAGCATACATACCATACCATAGTGGTGCATATCTTGGGATCCAGTTGTCTGTCACAAAGTTGTCATCGCATACACAATTGCTATCTTGGTTCGTGAAGTTTGCATAAGAAAAGAGCTCAAAAGTGAAGAGCCACCCAAGCTTTTAAGCAAAGAGCTTATAAGCGAGAACCATAGCATCATACAACATTAAGATTGTCATATCCGATCATCTTGGATCATAGCACCGAAATATCATACATATAGCATACTTGGAATAGAGATCGTTGCATTTTTGCCTAGTAGGTTGTGCACAAGTTTGCGTATTCGCCTATTATGCAATCGTGCTAGCGTCTCTCTAGTATTGTGCAACAAGAGCATTTCGTGGTTTCCACATTTTGCCTCACTTTTGGTTTGCACAATCCCACTTATCTATTTGCGTGTGTGTTTCCGTGTACCTCTACTTGCTTGGTCTACTTGTTACATTTGCGAATTTGCGAATCTTTTTCAACATCTTTGAGTCAAACTAATGATTGCAATCAATTTTGTGCCACCATCCTAACCAAGCTCCACCATAAGCTTTTACTTGTGTAGGTGTGAGAACCGACAAGAATTGGGACCAAAAGTGCTATTTCATTGTCCGCATTTGAGTGAACTTGATTCATCTTCAACATCGGTCAAGGTACATTTGGTACACGTTCTTTTCCTTCTACCACTTACATTTTGCTTGGTATGATGGATATGCCAAGTTCTTCTACCACTCCACCTCTCATCGAGAACGGCGACGACATGTCATCATTCGTCACAAAGAGCCACCTCTTTGGTGCTCAAAGGGCGTTACACCAAGAGCAACAAGCTATGAACAACCGCATCGACAACCTTGCCACCGACTTGTGACTCTCCGAGCAACGTACAAGAGACTACTTCGACAACAAGTTCGACTCTCACAAGCAAGAAAATGATGCAAGAATGGACGAGATCCGCGCCTTGATGAGAAACCAGCATCATTCCACTTCTTCCTCCTCAAGACGGAGCCGCTCGAGTCGACACTTCGATGACACCTTCTCCGGCTCAAGTACACCGTCATCGACCATTCTTCGACGAGCAGAGCATCAAGACCGTCATGCATCTCGCAACCCGCTACATGACAAGCATCCACAAGAGCAAGTCGATGAGCAAGTCCCTCGTCCTCAATCACACCAAGTGGCTTTTGCTCAAGCTCAAGATCGGCAACGACTACGGTGCCAAGAAGAAGAACGAGCGCGTCTACACCAAGAAAAACAAGACGCCGAGGCTCAACGTCTTCAACAACAACAACGAGAAGCGCAAGCTCTTGAGGCGCAACGTGCCCTTCAAGAATCAAGTCGAGCCATGGCCAACCGCAATCGCGAACGGTGCAATCAAGAGGAAGCTCTTCGAGAAGAAATCCAAGAGAGGAACTACCAACCGCGTGTGCAACATCAAGCTCCACAAGCACCTCAACTTCAAGATCAACGAGAACAAGTTGACCATGGACTTCCTCCACGCCAAGAGCAACATGAGGATGATTACCCTCCATGTCAAGGGCGTCATTATCACCATCGCCAACAACACAATGAAGAGCAACGCTATGGCAAGCTCAAATTCACAATGCCCAAGTTCAATGGAAGCAATGATCCCGAAGAATACCTCTCACGGGCATTGATGGTCGACAAAATCTTTCGTTTGCACAACTATGAGGAAGAGAAGAAGATCGCTATGGCATCACTTGAGTTCCAAGACTATGTGCTCATATGGTGGGAACAAGTCCTTGAGCGTCGGCAAGCAAGAGGTGAACCTCCAATCACCACTTGGGCTCAAATGAAGGATGTCATGCGAGCACGTTTTGTGCCAACCTACTACAACCGTGATCTCTTCAAGAAGCTACAACTCCTCAAGCAAGGAACAAAGAGTGTTGAAGAATACTACAAGGAAATGGAGATTGCCATGATTCGAGCCAATGTCACGGAGGATGATGAGCAAACAATGGCACGATTCTTGAATGGACTCAATCATCCCATCAAGAAGATCGCCGACTTCCAACCCTACTCCAACCTCATTGAGCTCGTGCATCAAGCTACAAAGGCGGAACGTCAAGTGCAAGACGACTTCAAGTATGCCAAGTACTCATCCAAGACATACGGCTTCTCCAACAATCAAGCTTCAACAACTCCTCCAACATCTATGTCAACCAAGCCTTCTCCAAGCAATGACGACAAGTCAAGTTACAAGAAAACTTCGTCAAGTTCAAGTCGTCTTCCTCCTAATACAAGCAACTTCAAGCCGCGCGCTTCATCATCTACTCCAACCGATGAGACCGTCAAGGCAAGCTCCTTCAAGTGTTTCACTTGCGGCGGCCGAGGCCACAAGTCCTATCAATGCATGAACAAGCGCACCATGATCCCGAACGAAGATGGCACATATGACTCCATGAGTGAAGAGGAGATGGAAGCCCTTGAGAAAGTGGCCATGCACCGGCGCGTGAACGAGGATGAAGATGATCAAGTCTTTTGTGATGAGGATTCGAGCCCCGCTCTCGTTGTCCCCAAAGTCTTGACACTTCAACATCAACAAGAAGAAGACCAACGATGCCACATCTTCCACACTAAGGCCGGCATCAATGGAAGGTCCATCAAGGTCATCATCGATGGAGGTAGTTGTCACAACTTGGCAAGTGAAAAACTATGCTCCAAACTTCAATTGGTCAAGAAGAAGCACCCGCACCCCTACAAGGTTCAATGGCTAAGTGACTCCGGCACTATACGAGTCGAGCATATGGTCCAAGTCTCCTTAAAAATTGGTGCATATGAGGACACTTTGGAGTGTGATGTGGTACCAATGACCGTTTGCCACCTCCTTCTTGGTCGACCATGGCAATTCGACCGTGGTGTCATCCACAATGGGCGAACCAATCACTATAGCTTCAAGATGAAAGGTAAGGAGTATGTGCTACGACCTATGTCTCCTAGTCAAGTGATAGCCGACAAGCAAGCCACCCACCATGGAGAGAAGAGTGAGAAAGTGACCCACCCAAAAGTGAGTGAGAGCCACAAGCCAAATATGAGCGCCTCTTCACCTAGAGAGAAAAACCTCATCCTATTTGCCACCAAAAGTGAGATAAGAGAAGTGTGTGAGAACCCATCGAGTGTGATGCACTTCGTCCTTGTGTGCAAAGATGGAGAGCCAACAACTAACACCTCTCACGAGTTACCTTTAGTGTTTCAGTCTCTTTTGCAGGAATTCAAAGATGTCTTCCCCGATGAGCTACCTCCAGGTCTACCTCCACTACGAGGCATTGAGCATCAAATCGACCTCATCCCCGGAGCGCCACTTCCAAACAAAGCCCCATACCGTGTCAATCCCGAAGAAACCAAGGAGATTCAACGACAAGTACAACAACTCATCGACAACGGTCATACTTTCGCCATGCTCTCCAAGAACTACTTTTGGCCCAAGATGTTTCGTGATGTCTCACGCTTCACCAACCGTTGCTCTACATGTCGCAAAGCTAAGTCAAAAGCTCAATCCCATGGTATTTACTTGCCCCTTCCTATTCCTTATCAACCTTGGGAAGACATTAGCATGGATTTTGTACTTGGTTTGCCTAGAACTCAAACTGGCAAGGATTCCGTCTTTGTTGTTGTGGACAGATTTTCTAAGATGGCACATTTCATTCCTTGCAACAAGATAGACGATGCTTCACATATTGCCAATCTCTTTTGTAGGGAAATCTTGCGACTTCATGGATTGCCAAAGACGATTGTATCGGATCATGACGTCAAGTTCTTGAGTTACTTTTGGAAGACCCTATGCGCCAAGCTCGGAATCAAGCTATTGTTCTCTTCGGCATACCATCCTCAAACCGACGGCCAAACGGAGGTGACAAACCGCACACTCTCCACTCTACTTCGCGTGTTGATCAAGAAGAACATCAAGGAGTGGGAGGCGTGTCTACCCATCACCGAGTACGCCTACAACCGGGCAAGACATTCCACGACCGGCAAGTCCCCTTTCGGGGTCGTCTACGGCTTCAACCCTTTGTCCCCATTGGACATTCTACCTCTTCCTCTACAAGAGCGAACCAACCTCGACGCAAGTGCTCGTGCAAGCTACATCAAGAAGATGCATGAAGATACAAGGCACACCATCGAGCGCCAAGTACAACGACTAGCGACCAAGCTCAACATCAACAAGCAACCCATGGTATTCAACATTGGTGATCTAGTGTGGCTACATCTTCACAAGGACCGCTTCCCCAACGAATGCAAGTACAAGCTTCTACCTCGAGCCGACGGGCCCTTCAAGGTGCTAGCACGCTACAACGACAACGCCTACAAGATTGAACTCCCACGAGACAAGTACACCGTGAGCGACATCTTCAACGTCAAAGACCTCTCGCCTTTCCATGGTGATGAAGATTTTGATCCGAGGTCGGATCTTTCCCAAGGGAGGGGAGATGATGCGGAGCATCCTTCCATCATCCCCATGGACTCTACTTCGACCACACTTGCTCCAAGAGGACCCATGACAAGAGCCCGAGCACGTGCCATCCAATCCGAGGTTAACTCTCTCCTTGTTGAACTTCCCTTTGACCCATTTGAGACATGGCTACTACCTCAAACAGAGACACTTTGTGTGCTCAGGTACCATGTAAGCAGCCAAGGAGAAGGAGTGGTGCAAGATGGACATCAAGATCAAGGAGGCATTCCACCCAGCCTGGAAGGACCTGTACAACCGCCCAACCACCGCCTGAGCGGAACAACCGGCTAGCCACCGCCCAACAACCGGCCACCATTCTATGATCAAACGGTGCAAGGCCGATACAGCACCGGTTCTACCGGTTTCTGCCCAAAGACCGGAACAACCGCCCCGACATCTGGTACAACCGCTGGATCCTTCAACGTCCACCTCCAGAAGCCAGCGCCCGACCTGCCAGCGGTAGTACCGCCTTCCTCGGCCGGAACTAACGCCCCTCATGAGCTCTCTGCGGTACTACCGGCCCCATGACCGGTACTACCGGCCTGCCTACGCGCAGTGCGAGGGGTTTTCACCCCATGTATCCTCTCCCACTTACCCCTTCGTGGCTTAGCACTATATATACTCGTCTCCTAGCTTCGTATTAGGTTTAGCATTGATTTAGCTCAATTAGAGATAGAGCTTCGCTCATCCACCGGATCTCCTCCTCGTGAGAGACCGCGGCCTCCTCGTAGAAGATCCTATCGGATTCAAGACCCCCTCGTGGGAAGATCCCCTCGTGGATTTCAAGGCCTCCTCACGGAGAAGAACGGTTCCTTTGTATCCTTACCTTTGTTGATTGTGGATCATATGTATCTCTTTGTGTTCGGTGATCTAGCACTTGTGTGATTGATCTCTTGCCGGTTGAGTGTTTCTCTCGTTCCTCCCCGTGTTTTCCTCGTGTTCTTCCGCGCGTTCTTCGTGATTCCCCGTAGGATCCACTCCAAACGTGAAAGATCGTCCACCTAGGGTTCCGCCCTACATCACACGCGCATTGCGGCGAGCTCTGACGGAAGGAATGCAACGATGACGACAGTCTCTCTCACGGTGCCCAGAGCGCAGGCAAGCGAGGCATCGAATCGGGTCTCGACAAGAGGCAGCCTTGTGGTCTAGAGCCAAGCAACGGAAACAACAGCCGAAAACAAGACCAGCAAAGCCGCCCGATGTGCCGACAAATCCCGATAGGAGCTGCACATATCTCGTTCTCAGGGCACAACGGATAGGTCAGCCTACGAGTAAAACCAGCCCTCGAGTTGCCCCGTGGTGGCCCCGCAGTCTGCCCGTTTCGGACCAACACTCGAAGGAGCACTAGCCCGGGGGGGTTAAAATAAATATGACCCTTGAGTCTGCAGAACCCAAGGGAAAAAAGGCTTAGGTGGCAAATGTTAAAACCAAGGTTGGGCCTTGCTGGAGGAGTTTTATTCAAAGCGAACTGTCAAGGGGGTCACATAAATCACCCAACCGTGTAAGGAACGCAAAATCAAGGAACATAACACCGGTGTCGGTGTCAACACCGGCGGATCTCGGGTAGGGGGTCCCAAACTGTGCGTCTAGGCGGATGGTAACAGGAGACAAGGGACACAATGTTTTACCCAGGCTCGGGCCCTCTTGATGGAGGTAAAACCCTACGTCCTGCTTGATTGATATTGATGATGTGGGTATTACAAGAGTAGATCTACCACGAGATCAAGGAGGCTAAACCCTAGAAGCTAGCCTATGGTATGATTGTTGTTCGTCCTACAGACTAAAGCCATCCTGTTTATATAGACACCGGAGAGGGGTAGGGTTACACAGAGTCGGTTACAATGGTAGGAGATCTACATATCCGTATTGCCAAGCTTGCCTTCCATGCCAAGGAAAGTCCCATCCGGACACGGGACGAAGTCTTCAATCTTGTATCTTCATAGTCTTGGAGTCCGGCTAATGATGATAGTTCGGCTGTCCGGACACCCCCTAGTCTGGGACTCCCTCGGTAGCCCCTGAACCAGGTTTCAATGATGATGAGTCCGGCGCGCATATTGTCTTCGGCATTGCAAGGCGGGTTCCTCCTCCGAATAATTTATAGAAGATTGTGAACACCACGATAGTGTCCGGCTCTGCAAAATAAATTCCACATACCACCGTAGAGAGAATAATATTTACACAAGTTCAATCTGCTGACGTATTTTGTGGCGTGACATCACACCACAACCAAGCCTTTACTCGAATCGTTTTTATTATACCACCTCCGCGCGTCTAGCGAAGCGGTTTCCTTGGCACGTCTTGTCGAAGCAGAGATCGTGTTCCCCTTATTCCGGGATTCCCATCAATACGGACGTGGGTAACCCAACCGCGCCATTGATTGTGGCGCTTGGGAGATAAGCGAGTTTTATCAGGCCGTGGGGACGCATGGTTTCGTCCACCCATATAAGGGGATAAAGATATACCCTTTTACCTACGCTTTCTTCCTCCTTTGCCTATCCATCTCTGTGAACTCGAGCTCCAGCGCCCAAGTCCGCACCCCTCACCTCAACCTTCTCCAACTATGTCCGGAGCGGGAGGCAAGTGGATGGCCTCCTCCGTTACGGAGGGGCACATCCAGAAGCTGCAGCGCCGGATACCTGTCCAGCGACATTGCGCACCGGCTCCCCGATGAGAGGGAGCTCATCCCCACCCCCAGGCCCCATGAGAGGGTAGTATTTCTTTCCCATTTCCTCCGCGGACTGGGCTTCCCACTTCATCCCTTTGTCCGGGGGCTCATGTTCTACTATGGCCTGGATTTCCATGATCTGGCCCCGAATTTCATCCTCAATATCTCGGCGTTTATCATCGTGTGTGAGGCCTTCCTTTGCATTAAGCCCCACTTCGGCTTGTGGCTCAAGACCTTCAGTGTCAAGCCGAAGGTTGTGAAGGGCAGCCAAGCGGAGTGCGGAGGCGCCATGGTGGGCAAGATGCCCAATGTTACTTGGCTTGAGGGCACCTTCGTGGAAACCATTAAGGGGTGGCAATCGGGGTGGTTCTACATCACCGAGCCGCGTGACCCTGAATGGGCAGCGGCCCCCGAATTCAGATCTGGCATCCCCATACGGCTCACCTCCTAGAAGGAGAGTAATCGGATATGGGGCGATTTAGAGGAGCTGACCGGACTTCAAGCCTGCATCCAAAAGCTAGTGAAAAGGAAGCTCAAGCTTGTCAACGTAGTCCAGGTCATGCTCATCCGCCGGATTCTCCCGTGCCAACAACGGGACTTCAATATGTGGGAGTTCGATCCGGTGCCGCACCATACTTTGACCGGGCTCTTCAACACTACGTACGAAGAGGCCTGGAGGGTGTTGTTTAAGGGCGCCGAGGCTCCTGCATCCGCCACCGAAGATCGCGGATTCAGCTCGCAGCGTCCGGCTAGCGAGGTAAGCGATTTTTCCCTTTACGGGACGCTTGTTTTCCATAGTTTGACTCTATGCGGGATCTAAACTCCCTCTCCTTTGACAGGACTGGATGAAGAAGGCCGAGCAGGCTATCTGTCCGGCCCCTTTGCCGGAAGACCCAGCGGATGCCCGCTTAACGGGGTTGCTGGCTCCGGCACCCCATGTGGTGCCGGAGAAGAAGGCCAAGAAGAAGGCCACGGGCACTCGAAAGAGTTCCCGTTTTCAGGTGTCATCGGATGATGACACCGAGGCGGACTCCTCCCACGAAGGCGAGGAGGAGAAGAAAGAGGCCTCTCCCCCAGCAGGGGGAGGGAAGAAAAGGAAGGCCTCCCCAACGAGGGAGGCCGAAGGGTCCAAGAAGGGAAGGACTCTTCCCCCGGACTGCTCTGCCCACGCTAGTGACGATGACGAGGATTGGCCTCCAAGGGCCAAGCCCCTGGCGAGATCGTAAGTATCCGGGCTCCCGAATAACTTCATGATTTTTATTTTCGCCACATGGAGTCTTTCTAATGCCGCATACAACCCTGCAGTCTGCCCAAGGAGGATCTTCCCGCTTCGTCGAGCGGGTCCTTGGGTGCGTCGGATATGGATTCCCTTCCGACCGCCTCCTCCCCTCGTGATGTGGACGATGCCGAGGTGGGATCCCGGGAAGTGACCCGCCAGGAGGAGGAGGCCCCGGAGGTGCCGCAGGGCAACCTCCCGGACTTTGCACCGGACTCCGCACCGGAACCTGTAGTGGCTCCGGAGTCCGGCGGGCGGCCCCTTTGTAAGAAGGGCAAGACCGTGACGCCGGTGGCCTCCGTCCAACCGGAGGCACCGGATAGCTTGCTGGAAGCGCTCAACGACGCTTCCATTGAAGAGGAACACCGCACCGTCATGGGTGCGGTGATTCAGAAGGTTCAGCTCACCAAGAGCGGGCTGACCGAAGCCTGCAGCAGCCTTCTAACAGGCTTTGAGGTAAGAATTGTGATATGTGTAAAATAGTACCGCATAGACAGTAGCCCCTGATGCTCGGTTCGGTGTTCGGAAAGAAAAACCGGACTGAGGATCTAAAAAGATATACGCAGGAGTCATAAAAATTATGTCAATATGGGATTGCAGGCTGTGCTGCTGACCTCTGCCGCACTGACTGCGGAGGTCAATACTTTGAAGCAAAGCCTCGAGCGGTCCGAGAACGAACTCGACCGTGCCAAGAAGCAACTCGACGACAAGGAAGGTGAGTAACACCTTATTAAAATTTTACCTTACAGAAAAGGATTTGGTTGCAAGAAAAATGACAAGGATAACATGGGTATTGCAGGGGCCACGAATGAGGTGGCGACCCTGAAGGAGGCGGTGTCCGTGGCCGAACGTAATGCGGCCACGGAGCGCACCGAGCGAGAGAAGCAGGAGGCGCGGCTGGCGGAGGTACAGCAAGAGCTCCAGGCTCTCATGGAAAAACATGAGAGTTTGGAGCGCGACTCGAAGACTCGAGAGTCCGAGCTTGCATCGGCTCTTGAGAGTGCCAAAGCCGCTAAGGCCGAAGCCTACAAGGCCCTCCAGGAATCGAGGCATTGAAGAAAATAGCGGCGGGTAAGGCATTTTTCATGCAGAGTAAGCATGTGAGTGTGAATTACCTGTCACTTACCCGAATTCGGAGCTCTCCAGGAGCGTTCGCAGATCTGCCCTGCAGCGTGTCCGATGCTGCCGCTTTCTACAGGGCCGAGGAGGGGAGCTCGACGGAGAAGGTCTTCTGGTCTCAGTATGCTGAGGCCGGACATCCGGTGCCCCTTAGCGACCAGCTGAAGCAGCTGGTCGAGCTCCACAACGTGGCCGAACAGGCCATGAAGGGCCTCATAGTTCGGCTGTGGTCTAAGGAGGCCATGCCTGGGAGCTACTTCGGCCTGGTGCGGCGGCTGGTGGATGTGTGTTCATGGGTTGAAGTCATCAAGCACTCCGCCTGCATTGAAGGTGCCCGTCGGGCCCTTGCCCGCGCTAAGGTGCACTGGGGCAAGATGGATGCTCAGAAGCTTGTGACGGACGCGCCACCGCTGGGCAAGGAGTATCGCACGCCCGAGATGTATTATAAGAGTGTCCTGAAGGGTGCCCGCATTATTGCGGGTGAGTGCTCCAAAGATGTAATATTTGAGTAGACTCGCATTTTGTTATCCTGTGCGCTGAAAACTTTGTTCATATGCGCTAAGCAACGCTTGTTAATTTAAAATATTACCTTCTGTGCGGCTGTTTATCAAATCTGAGAGATGGCAAGTCGTCGGCTTCAGCCCCCATGCCACGAGTGTTGGGGTGTTCGGGATAAATTTGAGCACTCTTGTTCCCATTTTTGGGTCCATCTAGGGAGGCGCTCAACACAACGAACAAGACAACCAGACTTATAATGCTTGAACACTCTCACTTAGCCATAGAATTCTATAATGTCGGCGAAGCCCCTAGTGTTCGGAAGGCCGAATTTGGGGCGCTATCCACGCCTGGGCCGGACAAAGCCGGCTCCTCGCTCTAAGCGACATAAGTCTTTAGGGACTCGCAAAAAACCTCTCGAACAGCGACCGGCTCTCGCCTCATCATGACGGTCAGTTTTAGCTTTCTCCACTGAGGCGCTCGCCCAGCTCAACTGGGGCGCAATCGCAGTGGTTCTCCCAGTGCTACCTTAGCCGATACAATGGAACATAAGGTACCAAAACATGGGAGCCGGTCAAACCCAACTATTGACCCAAGACATGATTCGAAGTCGATGCATATAATGCTATAAGTTCGGGGTGCCGCACTGGTGGAAGTGTTCGGACCATGATACGGGAAACATAAGCCCCTTGTGTATTTAGCCGTACCAAAGTGTACGGATACAACATGTCATAAATGAACATATGTATAAGAAAGAAATGCAATTGTAAGCAAAAAGGTGTTGCATTGTTTATTCAAGAGATACTGCTGTGAATGCAGAACGATACAAATGGTGCGATAAGCAAGGGATGGGACTATTAAACATGTCCCCCTCCAGGGGTAGGCTGCGGAATGGTGTATAAAACAGATTTAATGCTCGTAATGGAGACCACCTGGATATTCGTCGTAGCCTTTCTCCTTCCCTGGTTGTTGCATCGTGAGTTCGGCAGGTCTGCTGCCGGACAAGGCCTCTGATGAACGGAGTCCTGTGGGTACAAATAAGAAGAAAAAAAAAGAAGGAAAAAAAGAACGACACACTTGATAGCCCCTGGTGTGGTTAAGCCGCATTCTGGGCCTATCGTGGTCGTGCCCCTCCCCCCATGCCCATGGTATCTCCAGAGTGTAATGATGTACGCGAAGGACCTGTCTTGAAATTTTGCAGGGGCTGGGGTTGGGGCCGCACTGCTACGCGTGCTTGGAACGTGCCAGGTGGTCTTGTTGTAGGTTACTCCAGGCGCGTTTAGCCGTGTCCGGTCGCTTAACGGCCGGACTCGAGAATTGCCTTGAGAGGCTGCACTGTACTTCTGCCGCGAGAGCCAGTGTCTGTTCCTCCGTTCGGAGAGAGCGTTCCGTGTTTCCGTTGACCGTGATGACTCCTCGAGGGCCTGGCATCTTGAGCTTGAGGTATGCGTAGTGCGGCACCGCGTTGAACTTTGCAAACGCGATACGTCCGAGCAGAGCATGATAGCCGCTGCGGAACGGAACTATGTCGAAGATTAACTCCTCGCTTCGGAAGTTATCCGGGGATCCGAAGACCACTTCCAGTGTTACTGAGCCTGTACAATTGGCTTCTACACCTGGTATGACGCCTTTAAAGGTCGTCTTGGTAGGTTTAATCCTTGAGGGGTCTATGCCCATTTTGCGCACTGTATCCTGATAAAGCAGGTTCAGGCTGCTGCCGCCGTCCATCAGGACTCTGGTGAGGTGAAATGGGTCTAAAACCAATGCGGCGAATCCGCCGTGGCGGATGCTGGTGGGGTGGTCCCTTCGGTCAAAAGTGATCGGGCAAGAGGACCATGGGTTGAACTTCGGCGCGACTGGCTCCATCGCGTATACATCCCTAAGTGCACGCTTCCGCTCCCTCTTGGGTATGTGGGTTGCGTATATCATCTTCACCGTCCGCACTTGTGGGGGGAAACCCTTCTGTCCTCTATTGTTCGGCGGCCGGGTCTCTTCCTCGTCATCGCTATGCAGCCCCTTGTCGTTGTTTTCAGCAATTAACTTGCCTGCCTGCTTGAATACCCAACAGTCCCTGTTGGTGTGGTTAGCTGGCTTGTCGGGGGTGCCGTGTATCTGGCATGAGCGATCGAGTATTCGGTCCAAATTGGACGGACCCGGAGTAGTTCTTTTGAATGGCTTTTTGCACTGACCGGATTTAGAGCCTCTGAATCCAGCATTGACTGCCGTATCCTCGTTATTGTCGCTGTTAATGCGGCGTTTGTTCTTGTTGCGACGCGACCTGCCATTGTGGTCCTTGATATCCGGACTGCCAGAATTTTTGCTGAGGTTGTTGCTGCGGGCTAGCCAGCTGTCTTCTCCCGCGCAGAAGCGGGTCATGAGTGATGTGAGGGCTGCCATGGATTTTGGCTTTTCCTGCCCCAGGTGCTGGGCAAGCCACTCGTCACGGATGTTATGTTTGAAGGCCGCGAGGGCCTCTGCATCCGGACAGTCGACGATTTGATTTTTCTTAGTTAAGAACCGTGTCTAGAATTGTCTGGCTGATTCGTCTGGCTGCTGAATTATGTGGCTTAGGTCGTCAGCGTCTGGTGGCCGCATATACGTGCCCTGGAAGTTATCAAGGAATGCGGCTTCCAGGTCCTCCCAACTCCCAATTGATTCTGCTGGTAAGCTGTTAAGCCAATGCCGAGCTGGTCCTTTAAGCTTGAGTGGGAGGTATTTGATGGCGTGGAGATCATCACCGCGGGCCATGTGGATATGAAGGAGATAGTCTTCGATCCAAACCGCGGGGTCCGTTGTTCCATCATAAGATTCAATATTCACGGGTTTAAACCCTTCGGGGATTTTGATGATCCATTACTTCATCTGTGAAGCATAGTGGGTGTGCGGCGCCTCTGTATTGGGCTATATCACGACGAAACTCAAAAGAGTTTTGTCTACTGTGTTCGGCCCGGCCGGACTTGCTGTGTCCGGCGCGACGGTTGTCGTCACGTGTCATGGGGCGCCCCCGCGATCCGTAGATCGATCTTGATTGTCTTGCCTTATCCTCCAATATGTCTCGCAAGTCCGGAGCGTTCCCCTGTGGTCTTGTGCTTTTCGAGCGACGCCGGGGTACGGTTCTGATGGAGGGCCTAGAGGCCTCTCTGTCGCGGCCACGGGGTGGCCGGTCAGCCGTATCGTGCTCTGGTGATGCGGGTTTATATGCCTCCTCTAATCGGGGTAGCAGCTTGCGTTTGGGGTAGCTTTTGGAGGGGCGTTCGGGCTCATGCTCTTCGGCCGCAAGGACTTCGGTCCATCTGTCGGCTAGCAGATCTTGATCAGCTCTAAGTTGTTGCTGCTTTTTCTTGAGACTGTTTGCCGTGGCCATAAGCCTGCGTTTAAAACGCTCTTGTTCGGCGGGATCCTCAGGCACGACAAATTCGTCGTCGTCGAGGCTTTTCTCGTCTCCGGAGGGAGGCATGTAATTATCATCCTCTACCTCTTCGTCTGCCGCTCTCTCGTGAGGGATGGCATCTCCGTCCTTCTGTGCTGAATCTTGCTGTAGGGGGTTGTCTTCGGCACTGTCTGGGGTGTTATTATCTCCGGTGCCGGAATCTCCATTCTTGCTTTGGCGGGATTTAGAGAGGCGCCGCTGACGCCGGTGTTTGGGTTGTTTCTTGGAGGGGTCATCCTCCTCTGTTCCTCTGCCGTTCCCATCCTTTGGGATATCCACCATGTATATGTCGTATGATGAGGTGGCTTTCCAGTGCCCGGTAGGCGCTGGTTCTTGGTCGTCTCCGGCATCATCGTCCATACCGTCGATGTCTTCGGAGTCGAAGTCTAGCATGTCGGTTAGATCGTCGACAGTGGCTACTAAGTGGGTGGTGGGTGGGCTTTGAATTTCTTCGTCGTCCGCATCCCAACCGTCCTGACCGCAGTCCGGCCAGGGCTCTCTTGATAACGAGAGATACTTTAGCGAACTCAAGATGTCGCCGAAAGGTGAGTGTTGAAAGATGTCCGCAGCGGTGAACTCCATGATCGGCGCCCAATCGGATTCCATTGGAGGGGGCGCGGGAGGTTCGGAGTCCGGCGAGGAGTCCGGCACCTCGAAGTCACGAGCTTCATGAGGGACAAGGTCAATGTTCGGCTCTATCGCCGTAGAGGTTGCAGCCCCCGAGGCGGTGTCTAGCCACCCGTCCTCGATCTGCGCAGCCGGCTCCGAATTGAAGATCGGAGCGGACTCGTGTGAGGCCTCCAGGGCACTGTCCGGCTGCAGAGCTAAATCATGCCCATCATGACAGTGCGGCGTGCTCGGCAGTGGTTCAAATCCATCGAAGATCAAGTCTCCCCGGATGTGAGCCATGAAGTTCAAACTTCCAAATCTGACCTGACGGCCAGGGGCGTAGCTTTTGATCTGCTCCAGGTGGCCAAGCAAATTGGCCCGCAGTGCAAAGCCGCCGAATACGAAGATCTGTCCAGGGAGAAAAGTCTCGCCCTGGACTGCGTCGTTGGTGATGATCGAAGAAGCCATCGAGCCTATCGGTGACGACACAGAGGAACTCTCAATGAAAGCACCAATGTCGGTGTCAAAACCGGCGGATCTCGGGTAGGGGGTCCTGAACTATGCGTCTAGGCGGATGGTAACAGGAGACAAGGGACACAATGTTTTACCTAGGTTTGGGCCCTCTTGATGGAGGTAAAACCCTACGTCCTTCTTGATTGATATTGATGATGTGGGTATTACAAGAGTAGATCTACCACGAGATCAAGGAGGCTAAACCCTAGAAGCTAGCCTATGGTATGATTGTTGTTCGTCCTACGGACTAAAGCCATCCGGTTTATATAGACACCGGAGAGGGCTAGGGTTACACAGAGTCGGTTACAATGGTAGGAGATCTACATATCCGTATTGCCAAGCTTGCCTTCCACGCCAAGGAAAGTCCCATCCGGACACGGGACGAAGTCTTCAATCTTGTATCTTCATAGTCTTGGAGTCCGGCCGACGATGATAGTTCGGCTGTCCGGACGCCCCCTAGTCTGGGACTCCCTCAACCGGTATGACGGAAACTAGGGCGGCAAGAGTGGAACAAAACACCAGGCATAAGGCCGAGTCTTCCACCCTTTACCAAGTATATAGATGCATTAATTAAATAAGAGATATTGTGATATCCCAACATAATCCTGTCCATCATGGAGCAATCTTCAACTTCACCTGCAACTAACAACGCTATAAGATGGGATGGGCAAAAGCGGGTAACATAGCCAAACAACGGTTTGCTAGGAAGGGTGAAAAAGGTTAGAGGCTGACACGGCAATATGGGAGGCATGGTAAACAAGTGATAGGTAGCACAACATAGCGATAGAACAGAGCAACTAGCAAGCAAAGATAGAAGTGATATCGAGGGTAATAGTCATCTTGCCTGAAATCCCGCAAGGAAGAAGAACGAGTCCATGAAGAAGACAAACGAACGTAGTCGAACGAATCCTCACAACTCCGGAACGAAACCGAAGCTAACGAGAGAAGCAAACCGGAAAGAAGCAAACAATATGGTAAACACACAAGCATAATCATGGCATGATGCACAATCAGGTATGATGCATGTCCGGTTTTAAAAGGCATGGCATGGCAAAGTGCACAAACAATACTACAAGTTAAGTGGAGCTCAATATGCAACGAGTTGCATATTAACGGAACACCACATCAATTATTTAGTTCTCTCTCGGTTATGTACCCAACAATATTAAATGTTGTTAACCATGGCAAGAGGTGAAACATAATTGAACTAACTATTTAGGCAAGTTTAAATGAGGCCGGAGACAACAAACAACAATTCCGGAAAATCCCCATATGACATTTAGCAATTTAATGCAAACACAATTTTAACCATTTAAATGTTGTTAACATGATGCGGATGACATATGCAAGTTATATGCAATTTTTATGAAAACGTTGACATGATCATGATACGAGGCATTTGGTCACCATGGCGGAACAAAAGGGGTGCCACGGCAACGATAATGAAAATGGTGCCACGGCAACATATCGTTTCCGGTAGCTCATGGAGATACCGGTGCAAAAGAAGTGGGCGTGAGCGTGTCATGCAAGGATGGTGGGGTGCTCCCGGATTCCGGGTTCCCACGGGACGGCGGCATGGCAAACGAGGAACGAGCAAAGACAACTCGGACATGGTGCAAACATATGGTACATCTCATACATGCAAGGGCATCTCATCGCGGTCATCTCGGGTTATACCTTCGAAGCGTGCGTTTTTGGAGCGGTTCGAGTTTGGAGCGGTGTAGAGGAAGTAGGCGTTCACGGGACGTCGTGGAAGTAGTGGTACACGTTTCGTAGTTGTTCGGGGTCACGACGAGGAACTTGACGTCCACGGAATCTTTGAGGGTCGACGGTAGTGGTACACGGGCCGTAGTGGAAGTAGTCGTTCACGTTCATTTTCGGAGAGGTACTTGAAAAATCCAACATCTTCGGGGCGACGGTAGTGGTACACGTGGTAGATGAACTTGGCGATCCGAAGGGGTACTTGGTGTTGACGGTCCTGTAGTCGTACTAGGCATCCGGTGAACTTGGCGAAATCCACGAAGGCGTCCTTGGGCGTTCCTGGTTGCCGCGTCTTGGCATATCGAAGGGGATCTTGGCGTCCATGCAATCGGCAACGGAGGTGCACGAAACCAGCGGCAGAGGACAAGCCGGATCTGGACAGGGTTGAAGACGAACGGCGAGGGCGCAACACTCTAGGAGGCAGTAGGGCGCGGGGACGGCAGGGGCTCGTCCATGGCGGCCCTGACCTCCGGAGCACAACGGGGCGGTGAGGAGGGGTTTCTCCGACGAGCAGTGGGATGGAGCGGGCGGCGAGACTTGGCGGTTGAGGACACTGGTGGTGTAGCGTGAGGAAGGAGAGGCCGGAGCGATGTCGAGCCGAAGGACGGTGAGGAAGAGGGACCTCCTCTCCCTGGCACGAGGAGGGAGACGTGAGGCAGGGGGCGCCGGAGTTGGCCTCCAGTGGCGGCGCGGGAGGCCCGGCGCGGCGTCGGCGAGAGGGTGCAGCAGCTGCTGCTGCCGGTGGCGGCGAGGTCGAGGCGGTTTGGTGGCAACGAGGAGAAAGGAAGAGATGGGATCCAGCGATGCGGGGTCGTAGTGAGGCGCTGAGGAACAACGAGGCTGGGGAATGATCGATGGGAGTTGGGGATCCAGCAGAGGGGGTTCGAGCGATGGGTTCTGGCGGTGCGAGGGGAGAAGGCGCTCGGGGAGATGGGGATCGGGCGCTGCGGCGCTGGATGGAAGGAGATGGGGATCGGGAGAGGGTTCGATCGGGCTAGGGTTTAGGTAGGCTGCGGTTGGGCCTTGGGCCAACTAGTGCAACTACTGGGCTCCTTCTCTCCTTCTCTCTTTTTCAGATCTCTTCCAAAAACAGAAAAGCAAAGAAAGAAAGGGAGAGAAAATAAATGAGTGGACAAGAATTTAGTCATGGGGATAATTTTCCCGGATTCGCATAAATGCGCTTGTTCCAAGAAAAATAGAAAGGCCATGTTTGAAAGATTTAAATTCAAACTCATTTGAATTTAATTCAAATGGGTTTGAACTAGGACTTGATAAAAGGATGGTCCAAAAATGTTCGGATTTTTGGTGGAGCTCCGGAAAATGATGAAAGAAATTATGGGCAAGGTTGGAGACCAAGAATTGAGATAACAACGGCATGGGATATATTGCAAGTGGGTTATGGTTAATTCCTAATAAATGGAATAATTTTATTATAGCTCCCTAATAATAGTAGGAGACTTTGAATATGTTTTAAAGAGAAATCACCATGTGAATATCCCTCGATTTAAATAGATCAATGATCTATGCAATTTATTTAGGTGAGTTTTAAAAATTAAATGACATGCTGGCATGATGACATGATGCAATGCAAAAAATAAAAGAGCAAGCACAAATGAAACAGACGGTGATCACGAAAATATGGAAGTCTTCTGGAGCGTCGGTCTCGGGGCGTCACATGCAACAAGTATACCAAGCAAGTAGTTGTACACGGAAACACACACGCAAATAGATAGATGGAATTGTGCAAACCAAAAGTGAGCCAAAATGTGGAGTCCACAAAAATGCTCTTGTTGCACAATACTAGAGAGACGCTAGCACGATCGCACAATAGGCGGATACGTAACTTGTGCACAACATACTAGGCGAAAATGCAACGACCTCTATCCCAAGTATGCTATATGTTTGGTATTTCGGTGCTATGATCCAAGATGATCGGATATGACAATCTTAATGTAGTATGATGCTATGGTTCTTGCTTATAAGCTCTTTGCTTATCTTTCCTTCCTTGCTTAAAAGCTTGTTTGGCTCTTTCACTTTCGAGCTCTTTTCTCATGCAAAACTTCAGGAACCAAGATAGCAATTGTGTATGCGATGAAAACTTTGTGACACAAAAGATGATATCAAGCTACTCACCACTATGAGATGGTATGTATGGTATGGAGTATGATCACTAAAGTGCACAAGTCACGTTGTCGGCAATACTCAATGGCTAGTCTCGATGGGTAAGCAACGCAAAAGATGGGCTATGATGGTTATCAATGCAATGGCAAGGTATGGCAAAGATGTCGTCGAAGTTACCGTTCTTGGCGATGACGAGTCCTTGGCGAAGATGAGCGATGGTGATGGTGACTTCGAACAGTACCTATATAGCCGAAACACAATAGGACACGGGAACCACAACTCAAAACTCAAAGACCCAAAACGTGTCAACGCGTGTCGGAGGTGGTAATGATAAGTAACGATGGTGCGTGCGGAAAGCGGTGGTGGTGCGAGCAGAAAACAAAAGTCGGGAGCTGCGCGAACTTTTTGTCTAGGCCAGAAGTTTCGGGCAAGACGGAAGGTCCGGGGTCCGAAAGTTCCAGGGACGACCGGAATGTCCGGGGTCCGGAAGTTTCGGGGACGGCCGGAAGTTCCGGGGGTCACGATTCTGCCAAGAACAGAGACTTGGTGAATTGTGGATTTGGGCGGAAAAACTTCGGGAAAATCCCAAATCCGAGGGAGAA
>NC_041383.1:389704613-389718196 GCF_002162155.2 Triticum dicoccoides | reverse complement strand
GGTGGGGAAGCTAGATCCACACGTTGCAAAGCCGATCCGTGGATCAAATCCAACAAAACTTCATTGCACCAACAAATCACAAAAAAAATTGGGGCTATTTTTGTGGGGATTTTCGAATTTAGGACGAAAACAACAAAATCAAGCTAGAAAACACGGGGTAGGGGCTCCAAAAACGTGATCAACGTGGCTCATGATACCAAGATGATGTAGGGCGGAACCCTATGTGGCCGATCTTTCACGTTTGGAGGGGATCCTACGGGGAACACGAAGAACGCGCGGAAGAACACGAGGGAAATCACGAGGGGAAACACGGAGAAACACTCAACCGACACGAAATTGATCACACGAGTGCTAGATCATCAAGGCACAAGTAACACAAGATTCAAAATCAACAAGGGGTGATACAAGAGTAACCGTTCTTCTCCGTGAGGAGGTCTTGATTGTCTTCTCCGGATGGAGGACTTGAATCCGGATGGATCTTCTCCGAGGAGGTGCGGTCCCTCACGAGGAGTAGATCCGGTACGGATGACCAATGCTCTATCTCAAACGAGCTATCACAATGCTAACCCTAGAACGTAGGTAGGAGAAGAGTATATATAGTCTACGGGGCGAAAGGGTACACGGGCCTCGGCCCAAGTGGCTGCACGCAGGCAGGGCCGGAAGTTCCGGGCGCCGGAGGTTCCGAGAAGGGTCCGGCCTAAGTCGAAAGTTGTCGCGGGAGGAGCTGGGCTGGCGTCCGGGGGCCGGAAGGTCCGGGCTAGGTTCCGGGCGGGTTCCGGGCTAACTAGAGAGTTGGCACGCTCGGCCTGGTCGAAGTCGTCGGAGGCCGAAAGTTCCGGGTCGGTCAGAGGTTCCGGGGGCCGGAAGTTCCGGGCTCTGGCCGGAAGTTCCGGGCTGTCCAGAGAGTTGACGCTAGTCACTTCTTCTTCAGCTTTCGTCTCCGTGGCTTGAGCGTTGTACCTGATCACACATAGTATCTCGGACTTAGGCAGTAACCATGTTTCACTGGAAGAAATGGGAAGCTTAAGTAGGAGTGATGTCACCTTGGATTGAATAGCACAAGCCCTTGCTCTTGTCATGGGTCCACTTGGAGCTTGGATGGTTGAGGTAGAGTCCATGGGGATGATCACGGGATGCTTCGCATCACCTGTGGTGCTTAAACTTGTCACCGATATTCACTTTAGTGTATGAACTTGAAAAATACATTGAAATAGTTCTAAAACTTGACACGGACATGCAAATACAATGTTGATCCCATTAGTAGACATAAAATACGCTGACGTGACACCGTACTTTCATTAGCATGCACATGTGGCATGCCAGCATAACATGGCCCCCCTGAACAGAATTATGTGCATAGCATGTCTCTATGACCCATGGGTCCCACCTGTCGGCACAGAGTGAAAATGACGGGAAAAATTGGTGTTTGCTGCGATTCGAACGAGCGAACTGTAATAGCCACATCGCCAACTTATTTCACATTAGCATTTTTGAAGCAAACAACTAATGTATTCTTTTTTTTGCGGGTAAAAAAAACAACTAATGTATTCTTTTTTTTGCGGGTAAAAAGAAAAACTAATGTATTCTAGGTAAACAAGCACGTGTTAGTTTAGATGGCCTGCGGTTAGTGCAGTCCATGTTGCATATGTTAACTTTCTTTTATTTTAGAATTCAATTCGTGTGTTATAAATATTATACATACAAAAAATTATTTAGCAAAATTTTCAAGTAATTTTTAAAAATATTCACATATTTATTTTGAAATATCCTAAATAAAAAAGTATTTTTGATTATAAAATGGTTGTACAATTTAGAATTATATAAATACTTTCTTTATTATAATTCATAAATATTATTTGTACACAGACATTTTAATAATTACATGTACATTTTCTGATTCACATTTTTAAGAAGTTTTTAACAATGTAAAAATATAGATAAATATGCAAATCTTAAATTTTAAATTTTAAAAAATATTCACTCCCGACTATATTTTAGTTATATTAAATTATGAATATATGACACAGCGGGAATGTCATTCATTTCTTTCCAAATCGAACCATGGGGAGGATGCCTTGGAGGATTTGGCATGCCTTCCTTGAGAACAAAGCAAAATCACATACACTAATTATCTTTCGTTTTTCATGCAAGTTGGGGCAAGTAGTTGGTTCAAAACATAAAGTAAGGCGAAAGAAAGTTGCATCCCCACAGAATAAAATCTGCACTTGCCTATTATGCAGATAGCTATCTGGAAAGCTCGGTGTCTCAAGATTGTGTGCTTCGCTTCGCTGGGTAATATCTGTTTTTTCCCCTCCTGCTACCGCCAACGGCCAACCAGTTGGTGATAGCACGTCATTTTCAAAATAGCGTTGTCGGACATGTTCGTGTAGCCCACCGTAGAGGGCACAATGAAAGCAACCTTTGAGCTAACAACAAATGCTCTTAAACATGTACTCGATCGTGAGTTTAATCATTCGTATTCATATAAATCACTCCATTCCCAGTCAAAAGGAAAAATCACTCCATTCCAAAATAAATTAGTTGGATCTGTTCAGGTGTTGCAAATGTCGAGATGTTTTCAATCGTGAAATGACTGAATCGTTTGCAGTTTCGGCTTGTATTGGAAACATGAACCAAGGGCCCATGTTTTTTTGCGGGATAATACTTGTATTTTTTTTGCGGGATAATACTTGTATTGCTCAAAGCTAAAAATTACAATCATCACTGGCAATACCTAAAAGTTCGTCCGGACCCGACCCAAGCCACACAACAGTTCGGCATTGTGATCGTCCATAGCTTGCCAGGAAATTACTAGCATTGTTTTTGCTACACACAATATGAGTAATACAAGAATTACGCTCGATCAAACTATCTTTGATCTCTTTAATAAGAAAAGCATATTTAGACCTATTTGTATCTCCACTCTGAATCACCTTCCCTGCTTCTAAACTGTCTGATTCAACACCAACAGGTAGACTACTCCATTGCAAGGCAAGTAGTAAACCCTCCCGAATTCCCAGGATTTCATATTCGAGCACATCATCACAAGCAAAGAGATGTCTACATGAACTGAAGATGATGCTGCCACTATGGTCTCTAAGAATCATACTTGTTCCCGCCACACCATTAAGTACTGAACCATCCGTGTTCAACTTCACCCGCCCATCCACTGGAGGAGTCCATGGGCTATGTTGTTGGCTCTTTGTACTGTGTGTCGTTCCCATGAGAGGAAAACACGCCTGAACAGGGTACTTCCCCTTAGTGTGGTCAGCTTGCGGATGTGCAACAATGGAATTCAACGAAGAAACATAGCTTGATAGAAAACGGCAGGAGACATCGACCAGCGGGGCAGGTTTGTAATGGACTATCTCGTTCCGGACATACCATATCTGCCAAAAGAGCATCATAAAGTGAAGCCGTCTTGGTTCAATCAAGTCAGCAATTGCTTGGACAAACCATTCTTTCCCCGTTGGTAGAATTTTTGTAACATCTGGAAGGTCCCATTCTGAAGCCATTGCTCTCCATAAGCGCTTAGCATTGATGCAGGAGCAGAAAGTGTGGAATGAGTCCTCTTCGCAGCAACAAATCGGACAGTTAGGACAGTTAGCATTTATCTTCAAATTCCATTTATGTTTGTTTTTCCAAGTAGCAAGGGAGTCTGTTGCTAACCTCCAAGCAAAGTTAAGAACTTTCGGTGGAGCCGGAGTAGACCAGATGCAATTCCAGCATGCACGAGCTCTGTCTGAGTGATAATTCGAAGTTGCAACAAAACTATTAAACAGATCATCTGACGCGAGCTTATATGCCCTACGTACTGTGAACAGTCCTGATTTTTCCGGTGCCCAAGCCAGGAAATCTTCACCGAGTCGGGGGGATGGACGGGTTTTTAAAATTTCACAAATGTTCACGGGCAAAAAGAACTGATGTATTTTCTCACGGTCCCATAAACCGTTGTGATCCAGCAGCTCCGACACCCACTTAAACCTGCACCTTCCCTTACAAGAGATCGGGCCACCCGTTAGTTCCCGCACCCACCCATCTATCCCTCCAAATACTCACATTCTGGCCATTAGCAATCCTCCATACTATCCCCTTCTTCAAAAGTTCCAAACCATAATTGATGGCTTGCCATGTTGATGAAGGGTTGCCGGTGAAAACCGTATCCTCAAATCTGCCACTTGGGTAGTATTTGCCCTTCAAGAGTCTAGAACAGAGGCTGTTCGGGAATGCAATCTGCCACCATGCTTGCCTAGCAAGTAGTGCTTGATTAAACAGACGGAAATCTCTAAAGCCTAACTAATGGCTTGCCATGTTGATGAAGGGTTGCCGGTGAAAACTGTATCCTCAAATCTGCCACTTGGGTAGTATTTGGCCTCCAAATCTGCCACTTGGGTAGGTATTTGGCCTTCAAGAGTCTAAAACAGAGGCTGTTCGGAAATGCAATCTGCCGCCATGCTTGCCTGGCAAGTAGTGCTTGATTAAACAGACAGAAATCTCTAAAACCAAAGGCCCATGTTTGCTTAATCTCGTTCAGAAAATGAGAAGGGAACCACTCAAAAAAATGAGAAGGGAGAATAGCCGAAATGCCGCTAGTTGAAAACATAAGTGCCGAAAGCACGGTCGGCCTAGGAGAACTCGGCTCCCCAGACTTCGGTGGCAAGCGCCAGTTTGTTATGCAGACCCTCCATTTCATATTAGAGCATCTCCAACAAGCGCGCTAAACAAGCGCCGCGCCGTAAATTTACCCATTTTAGCGCGCGCACAATCGCTAGTGTGTCTCCAGCGGGCGCGCAATAACCGCGCGCGCGGCATATAGAGTTGGGCCCGCGGTCCGAATCGCTATCGCGCGCTGCGTATTTGGGGCGCCCTCTTCCGTGCGCGGCACACACGAGCACTTGCGCCGCACTCTCTCCCCTGCGCCACCTTCGCCCCGCACGCGCCGACGCCGGCGAGCTGACCCGATGGACCCACGCGCCGGCACTCCCCTCACCCCATCCTACAGCCGCGAAACCTCCAGCGCGCCGCCGCCGCCACAAACCCTAGCGCTGGGAGCATTGGCCACGCCTCCGCCGGAGCTCCTCCGAGCATCGGCCTCGCGTGCGGCCTCTTCATGCCGCCGCGGATGACCCCGGCGGCTGGTGGCGTCGTGCCGGCACCCGCCTCGACGGCTCCGGCACCTCGAAGCTCCCAAATGCGTCGAGGCCGAAGAAGGGCAAGACATCCGCGAAGAAGAACAAGGCGGCGGATGGCTCCGGCACCTCGAAGACGCCGAGGAAGAAGCTTGCATGGCGTGTGATGAGCGCGGCTACCGAAGCGCCGGCGAGCTCACTTTTTGAGCCGGCGGTCGACGCGCACAATGTGTTCGACGATATGCCCCAAAGGTAAAAAAATCCCGAACTTTTTTTCCTTCTTTATTTTTTGAATGCATACATATAGATAGCTTATTGCATTGTTCTATATACTTTGTAGTGTGAACGATGATGCATACATGTCAACTATGGGTGTTGGCTCGAACAATTCGCATTGGTCTCAAACCAATGACATGCATTTTGAAGATCATGAGTTCGAGGTGGACGAGGATGGCGAGGGCATTGTCAACGCACCGAAAGGAAGAGCGGGCAATTACACCAACGGCGAAGACATCCTACTATGCAATACTTGGTTGCAAGTGTCGAGGGATCCATCCGTTGGAGGTGATCAAAGTAGACATGCTTATTGGCTCCGGATGAAAGAACACTTTGATCTTTGCAACATGAGTGGAATTGACCGCTCCACACGATCACTTCACTCCCGGTGGTCGACCATCAATAGGGATTGTCAACAATGGTCGGCCGCACAAAAAGCGGTTGACAAGTTGAACCCAATTGACACCAATGATGATGATAGGGTAAGTGTGGTTTCATCATTCCTCATGTTCACATCATGCTTGTTGTTGGTGTTTCTTGTGCTAACTTGTTTTGTTTTCATGTAGTTGAACATTGCACAAAACTTGTTCAAAGGAGAGGAGAAGAGGACCAAGAAGGGGAAGATCAAGAAAGGAAGGCCATTTACCTTGCCTCATTGCTATGAAGTATTGAAGGATGATGAGAAATGGAAGAAGCGTGAGGATATTGATGATTTGGATTTGAGCAAAAAACGCAAGCGAACAATTGATTTGGAAGATGATGATGAGGATGATGCATCAAGTGAAGATGGCAAGAGAAGCCCCACCCCAAACTCGGTTTCATACTCGAAGCCAAAACGACCGGATGACACGAAGAAAGACAAAGAAAAGAAGAAGAGGAAAGGAGATGATGAGATCAAAAATACTATGGAAGCAATTGTCAACGCAAGAAGAGAAGCCAACGAGGTTAGGAAAATGGCAAGGAACCAAGATGCCGCGGCCGAGGAGAGGAGGTTGGCGGCCGAGGAGAGGAGGTTGGCGGCCGAGGAGAGGAGGGTGGCCGCCGAGGAGAGGAAAGTGGCATTGGAGGAGAGGAAAGTGGCATTGGAGGAGAGGAAGATGGCCATGGAGGAGCGAGCTAAGTTGTTGGAATGGGAGAATCACTTGTTCTTCTTGGACACATCTTGGTTCAATGATGCGCAAAAGGAGTATGTCAACCTTGCCCGTGAAGAAGTCTTGATCCAAAAAAGAGACATGATTCGCACAATGGGTGGCGGTGGCCTTGGCGGCATGGGTGGCGGTGGCGGCATGGGTGCCGGTGGCCTTGGCGGCATGGGTTTCATGGGTAGCTTTGGAGCTACCATGGGCGGCATGGTTCCATGGGTGGCTTTGGAGCTACCATGGGCGGCATGGTTCCATGGGTGGCTTTGGAGCTACCATGGGCGGCATGAGTTTCATGGGTGGCTTTGGAGCTACCATGGAGACCATGAGAGGCTGGGTGGCTTGGACGGCATAGGTGGCATGGGTGGCATAAGTTTTGCGTCTCTTATTGGGGGCATGGGTGCACCTCCGGGCGCCGGTGTGCCACCTTCGCATGAAGATGCCGTTGAAGATCTTGGCAACACCTTCCGAGCTTCACGTGACGAGGATACGGCGAGAACAATAAAGAGGAGGAAGAATCGTCTTCAGAGGAGTCAGATGAATCGGAGGAAGAGGATGAAGACGAAGACGAGGACGAGGCTTGATTCTTGTGTCTTTCGTTTGTGTCATCATAAACTTGGTTTGCATGTTGAACTTGGTTTAATTATGTTGTAGGCATGAATTTGAACTTGTGGGCATGAATTTTTGGGCACGAACCTGGTTGGAATGATGTTTGTGATTCAATATATGCCATAAGTTTTGTGTTGAAGTGTGAAATTTGTGCCCAAAATAAGAACAAATGTGTGCACCGGCTGCTCGCGCACTACATTTTAGCGCTACTGCTGGAGCAAGCGCTACGCGACATGTCAAACCCGGCGTTGTGCGCGCCACAAACCGAATTTTAGCGCCTGCGCGTTGGGCGCTTGTTGGAGATGCTCTTAGCTGTCAGCTGACTTAGTAGTACCAAATCAGCGACAACTAACAGGGTAAAGCAAGGGTGCTGAAGCAGTCTGATGACTTGCGTCCTATCATCATACTACAGATAGGAAGTGTTTCACCCGGAAGGGAGGATACCAAATGAAGGTGGAGTAAATGACTACAGACAACAATTTAAATTACGGTTAACTCAGCCAAATGTTGTTCACTGGCACAAATCTTAGTCTTATAGACGGTAGATCCAGAATTTTAGTCTCACCAAATCTTCCAGAATAGCAATACTATATATATATATATAAACACAATAAAAGAAGAACCAACAGCTTGGCAACAAGTCCATCTACAATCTACAATGCTCAACTTATTCCGTTTGCGCCTTCTGAGCTCTTCTGCTATGTCGAGCTCCAAGCCTAGTCTTGCAAATAGCAAACTAGATCTCTTCAGATTTGCATCAGTCAAACTATTTTTTAGCTGTATCCAAGTTTAGCGAATGTACGCATGTACCAGCAGCGCTTCAGTTAGCACTTGCTGTGTTTTGGCCTTTTCAGCAGCTTGTGGCTAGGTGCAGCATGGTCATCCTGCAAAACATGTGGTGAAGAATGTCAAGTATACTAAACTAGGAAATCTGCAGTACCGTACGAGCAGGTGCACCAGCTTGTTGTTTTTTACTCCCTCGGTCCCGTAATATAAGAGCGTTTTTGACACTGTGTCAAAAACACTCTTACATTACGGGACAGAGGGAGTAGCTGTTTTCTCCAACTCCAACCAGGTTGGTTTTCACAAAAGCATCTCTAAGAAATGGAAGCCTGACATATAATTGTTGACTAAATTCTCACCTTATACAGTGACGCCGCAGAATCAGACCTCATGGCTTGATATTGGTTCTGGCCAAGAGACTGGACAGTCTCAAGTGCATCTACTGTAAGCTGCCAGCCACAAAATGCTGCACTATTTGTGCTGGAACCAGTATTCATAGTGCAAGCAATGGCAACATATCCATTTACCCATGGACAATAGTTGTTGTGATGCTTAATTGGATCAAATTCTGGAAGACCCGTTTCATAATCATTCTCTCCATTCGTTGCTCCTGAAAACAAAATGACAAAACGTAAATAGCATATTCACATTAAGATAAAATTATCTGAATGACACAAAACACAAAATTCAGCATCGAAAAATTAATCAGCATCCGAGTATAGGTCCTATACAGGACCACAGCTTGGCAGTCATTTGACCAAGTATGGGATGCCAAACTGCTACTGGCTCAACTATCAAGTCATCAACATCTTGAATTCTTAATGACAAATATTTTAGTCTGATAAATAAATTACCCCAATGATGTATACTTTTCAGCTCAGAAGCACCTTATATAAGATTTGATTAATATGGTTCAACAAAATCAGGCATATGTAACATGTAAGCACAGAGAGAATAGTTAGATGCTGAAGTACCAAGATCATTTCCTGGGTCATACTCGTCCTTGGTCAGCATTTTACCAGTCTGAGTCACTTCATCTTTAGATAAATCAATGCCAGAATAAACTCTTGCATTGCAAGAAAGGGAATGTTGTATGTTACTCTCCTGGCCTCTGGCATGGCTCATCTTCTCTCCACTCTCGACCGAATCAGCTTTAGTTGAACCACTGTCAACTCGACCCACTAACCGAGATGCCATATCGTGGCTATCACCCTGAGGCTCTTCTCGACCAGCATCTCCAGGGACAAACTCATCCATTATTCCAGGTCCAGGAGCTGACTCACCAGTATGCCCCATGGTTTCAGTAAGCTCGGGAACTGGTTCCACATCTCCGACAACACTCTCAGTTTTATGTTCAGAAACCTCAACTCCATGAATTTCGGCTTCATGACTAGCACCCATCCCAACACTGCCTCCGCTAACTCCAATGCTAAGTTGATCCCTAGCAAAAGCAGGAGCTGTTTCTGCATTGAGGACTTCTTCCCCTCCATTCATACTACTCCCTCCTATATCTCTTGCATTACTGTCAGCAGCAGGCTGTACAAAATTGCTTTCCTGTGCTTGGTTGCTATAATTGAGATCCAATGTGTCACTCATTCCACCACTCCTGAGTGCACTTGAAGGCTTCTCAACATCATCACCATCACATGGATGGTATTCAACACTCTCCATTGAATTTTCCTCCGCACCGTGAATAATATTCATTGCAATAACAGAAGATGCCCTCATGGAGTCTCTAGCAGACGAGTTGCGAAGGATAGATGGACCCTCTTTAGATGGCTCAAATCTGTTGACATCTATATCCAGCTCAAGACTTAAATTTCTGCTGGGACCAGCTCCGGAAGAAGATGGACGATTGACATCAAAAAGATTAAAGCCACGAGGCCTTTTGTTCCGAATATCTGAGTTTTGTACAGCATCATCAACTTCATCACCGTCGCGGTCAATTACAGTTCCTTCTATACTGTCAGCAGGCTGAAGCCTGTTTATTGGCTTATCAGCTGTACTCCCACCTTCCTCCAGATTACGCTTCCTCGAACTGGGGCCACGAGATTCAAATGAGGCTGCATAGCCACCAATCTCACTCCCGGTAGGCTGACCGATCATCAGATCTATTCCCATCCCCTCATTCTTGAAATTTTCAGGCATTGAGAGCATCCCAGAATGGGTTGGTGGCAATCCTCCTGCCATTGTCAGATTTAGGTCAACCGGAGCATTTGACAATGATTTTCCCTCAACAATGCATGCCTCATCACGTCCTTCAGCAACCCATCCATTGATCCCACTCGTAGCACTAATTCCACGTGCCAACATGGGTTTAGTCCCTGCATCAGGTGCATCAATGTTGCCAAGATTAAGATGAGAAGGACGTGGAACGGATCTGAAGTCCCAGATTCTCACTGTAGCTCCACATAAGCTGCAATCCAGCAAAGGTGACCTCATGCTGCATCCAGAATCTTTTACACGTAGTTTGCCTTTCCCCTTATCTTTCTTGACTGATGTAGAGTATGAATTTTGCTGATGCTCAGGAAAGCGGGAGCATTTATCTGGTTCAGCTGAGGCTGCATTTTTTGCAGAGTGGGTTGAATTTTCTTCCCAGTCTTGTACGTTCGGAAGCCATCTAGGTTCCCATCCACAAAGGCTAATAAGCTTCTGCGCCTGGATACATTAGATGTATTGACCTAGATTAAGTAAAGCTAAAAGTTCTGCGACAATAGTAGCAACAAAATGGTCATCATGAAGAGCATAAATGAAAAGAGATATACTTGAGAGTAACTGCAGGTTTCGTCTTGATGATTGACATCAATTCCTGTTGTACCATCTGTTTTGTAACCCAGCTCCCCACACAGAATTGCGATTGATTGGGATAAGACATGTTCAATCTGCTGACTCCTAGTGAGTTTCATACTCTCTATTGCAGACGAGGCAATAACAGGGAGAGATATAAACTGCAACAGCCCCTCACAGCGGTCTTTAAAACCACCAAGAAGAGCTGATGGTGTGAAGTGGAGCTGCACCAAGCTATCAGCACAGCTATTCCCTCTCCAGGGACAATCATTCTGGTGCGATGCATCAAGCTGTTCAGCAAAGGCTTCTCCAGCATTTGCAACTAGAACAAAACAATAAGGGGAAGTTAGGTTTCACAGCCCAAAATGTGTCGAATTGTACAGAACTAAGAAGTTCAGCTAAACTAAATATGGCATAAGTAACATCTGTTGGTAATTCGGAGTATTCCAGTTTAACTTAAACTTCTACTGTAGTGGTGAGAATCTAAACTAAACAAAAAATTTCCTCACGTTCCAATGCAAGAGTTACATACACATTGTTGGTTAAGAGATGCACAGTACAACCGATGCTAGAGACAAAATTTCGGTCAGCGTGAACACTTGTACCAGTCAAATCAAACCTCTCTAATTCAGCTAATAGGAAAAATATTCACACAAAAAAAAGGAAGGGATTAGATATCCCCTATTGCACAATTTGCATCGAACTAGCAAGCATGACTATCTGAAAGAACACAATCATGCCATACATCCACGCAATTACTGTTATCATTTACTAAAGGTAACACATTCATGGTTTAACATTATGCAATATATTTGCACAAGTCAGACCTAAAACAGGACCAGTTAATTCGAAACTGAGAAGGCCAGTGACAAAATTTACTGACACGGGACATACCTTCAGCAGGGGACCAGGATGTCAATGCAGTAAATATCAGATGTGCGCCACATGAGTCGCATTCAATTTTGTCCACACCAATGTTCACCCAGCCCCTTTGAGCACAGGCCAGTGAACTAGCAGCCTGTAAAATTGAACAAATTAATGCTCTTTTCTAAACAAACTGTGATGCCATTTATCGTGCGTATGATTCTCCCTCTAATTTTTTGTAACTTAGAATTTCCAAAAGATGATTAACATATGCATCATTTGATTGAATGGAGCTTCAGTTGGGAAAACATGACAATTTTCCTACAGACATCTTAACTGCACATAGGCATGAATAATGCAAGCACACAGATGCTGAAAGGTACGTTAAAAATGTCTTATTCAGCACCACCAAGACCAAAAAAAAAAGCAGACTTACAAGAAAATCATCACTACTCTCTCTGTTTTGCTGTAACTATACATGGCATTGGGAGTCCCTGTTTCAACACAAGTCCGCTGAGGGAACCAAGAGTGCAGTTTTTGTCTCTTTGCAATTTTCCATTCTCTAATGATTTGGAAGAGTTCAAGTGATTGTAGCATGTTTGTATGCATGCACATTTCTCATTTTCTCTCACAGTCACAATAAGTGTCTCCTAACTTGGTCTGTGCAAATAGTGTCATAGTGGGCTGTGGACACACAGAGCAAAAGAGAAGAATATCGAGGGCACAAGTGATAATTCAATTCGAAATAATTGTTAGATTGAGATTGAAATGACCAACATTACCACTTTTAAGTGTTTTATCATTATTCAGTTATTCTAAACATTCCTCTGAGAAAACTTTTGTTCTAAACTGAAAGGAAATACCATCACCTTACTGTAACCAACAGTACACTCGGACACAAATTTAAAGTTACACGGTTTAAGAGAGAAGAAGCAACCTTTGGTTTAGAAGCCCATGTTGAAGGCTTAAATGTGGCCAGTCGATGAAGTAAATCTCCTCGTTCCCATGGTCTATATGATGGTTGCGAAAAATCCATAGCAGCACCAACAGCATTAGTACTAAGAGATGGCTGAGCAGCATGTGAAGCAACATGGGACGATGACCCAACTTTAGATAACTGCTCGCTGCCTAACCAATCTATGGTAGCTACATTTGTTTGCGCGGGAGGAGATGAAGCACCGGCAGAACTGAGAAGCAAAAGGAAGAGCTTTAGTGCAAGCAAGCAATCTACAATATATGTGTATCACAGAGTACACTTAAAGAACTAAACATAACAAATTTACAATAGGCTTCACCCCTATTTGTTCAGGAAGATAATCAACACTTAATGTATTCACCATAACTTCATGTTTTTTTTATGGTGTAACCTGTACCTTTTCTTTTTAAGGGGCAAATCACATACTATGGAGAACTGACATGTGCAACAATGTTCATCATGTTATTAAATAGCAAATCGGCTATAATAAATTAGGGAAACCCCAAATTGGTTCATTTCCATATTTGGGACTTTGCAATTTACAATGCAATCAGAATAACAGACAGTAAATGCTTTGGAAGTTGGCAACAGAACACTGAAACCAGACCCAGAATATGGAGATCAACTGTTGGCGCCTAGCCAGTACACTCGGTGAAGCTGTGCAAAACCCAATTTATACCATGAGTGCACAAATCAACATCAATCTGCAAGCTGATACCCTCTGTAGCCATCGCAAGGCACCCCCACGACAGAAAGCCCATGCCACCAGAAATCAAGCTCTGACGAATTCGCTGGCTCGGCGAGAAGATAAGCTCGCTAGGGTTTAGTACACGCCCTACTTGGACCTATGTACCCACCTAGCTCGAAATTTCCTAGGGCTACAGCCCCCTCTAAAAGAACAAAATTTCTTAGCACGGAGCACCTTGCCGGCATCCCAAGGCGGCGCAACCTCCGATTCGGAGCCTGGCAAAGCAGAGCCACAGGGCACAAACCTAGCACCCAATCGTGCGACGGCTAGAA
>NC_041383.1:389639032-389704283 GCF_002162155.2 Triticum dicoccoides | reverse complement strand
GGGTCCGCGGGCGCCGCCGACGAGCTCCTGACCTCCTCTCTCATGGCGGGCGCCGTCGACCTCGATGCGGGTTCCAGCCAGGTGAGGTGCGACCGCGTCGGAATCGAGCTCAGTGGGAACGAATGGTGCGCGTGTTTATCGTGGTGGATCTCGTTGGGTCTATAGGCCTACTGGCTATCGTTTGGGCCTTCGGCTTTGTTGTTTCCATCGTGCCATATGCCAAGTCCGTTTTCACCTAAAAAAAAGAACAAAATGCCAAGTCCGTTTATTCTGGGATGTTACTACTAAAAACAAAACCATTCCCTCAAAAATGAAATATAAAAACAAAACCAAAAAAAAGTTTATTCTGGGATGGTTCTCAAGAAAGATATCGGATTGTCTCTAAGCGCATATATTTCCTGCTTCATTTGCATTCTTGCTGCAAAATTTATTAAACATCTTTTTTTTTCGGGAGAAAATTTATTAAACATCGCGAAGATAAAGGAACCAAAAACAAAACAAGCTCGTGTAGGAAGCCAAGGGATTTATAACTAGGTCATATTTTAGTTATCCAACGTGCGGTAATACTTTATTATATATGCGAAGTAACTAGCGTTGTGCCGGCATGTGGGAGTAGTCCACTCAAAATGATAGATAGAGTACGACCCATTTAAGTAAAGAGATACGAGGGGAGCTATCTTTTTTTCTCCGATGATCCTCTCTTACATCAGTTGCCGCAAAACCTCACAAGGGAAGTTCAACTTAGGGCCTCCACTTCTTACCTTTTCACTTCCTACCGTTGATTTCATGTCTGCAACTTCGATTATTCAAATGTAAAAGGACACTATTATTGACATCTACATGAGATTACCTAAGACTTTCACGTCGTAAGAATAATTTAGCTATGCCATGAAATTGCTAAAAACATCGTCAATAGGATTATGCTCTAACTGAAAACTCTAGTCTAGTAATAGCGCCAGCAACCCTCACCCACAAAAGAGAAATTCCATGCATGCATCTAAGTATCTAACGGAATCTTACCCTTGGTAAAACGCTGAGATCAAGCAATGTTATCGGGTTGTGGTTGCAGACCGGGCTTCATATCTTCCGTGTTCTTCTCTAAACTTGTCCTTCTCCATGCGTATGGCAACAGACGCTCGCTCCTTTCCAAACCTTAGCTAGTATTGATTAGACGACACCGACACCACCACAAAAAGTTGATGGAAGAAAGGAGTTCACAATCGACAAGATTAACACTGCGCGAGGGCACACAACTTAGTGGTGGCGGGGATTAGTTTGGCTTAGGGTTAGCTGTCAGGTGCATGTGGATGTAAGGGTGAGACATGATAGGTAAACCCACAAGTAGACATTTATTAAAATAACTTCAAAATGTATCAAAGCTGTCTCGAAATACAACAGAAAGGATCGAATTTATCGAACTCTCCAAAATTCATTTCAACTACTAACGCATAATCTTAGTGTGATTTTCACTCTCTCGAAAAGACACACTTAATCATAGTTTATGAAGTCAAAACTTGGTCACATCCACTGACAATTGGGTTGTGCCACAATTAATGTTTTGCCGGGGTATTTTAATGGGTTGATTTATAAAAACGTTTCATGCTTGTGGCCTGCATGAGTAACATGTTACCTTGTGGACCCCAATAATGCACTAACGTCAGCTAGGGAGGTCACCCAAGTGAACTATCTGTCCCTACGGGAGGTCATCCGAGCGAACGCCGCTATCTAGGAGTGTTCCCTCAAAAAGCCACTCCGGGCCCATGTTCGAGAATTGCCATGCTAAAATAGATGTATTTTACCATGCTATTGTATAAAGATTTTTCATTCTATTGTATAAAGATTTGCCATGTTGTAAAGAAAAAATTGACATGCTAGGAGAAAAATTGTCAAGAATTTGCCATGCTGCAGAGTAATTGCCATATGTTTCCAAAGATTTGCCATGCTGCAATATGGAGAATTGCCAGCCTAAAAAGGAATTTTCTAACTTGTTTGGATTTGCCATGTTGGCAGAATTTTTTGCCATGCTACATCTGAAGGATTTAGAATTTGTCATCCTGAGCAAATCATTTAGTGCCGCTAGCTCATAGTTCGCTTAGAGGGGTGGGTATGGCAAACAGTGATTGCCACATGTCTTGCTTTGAGGACACAGAAATGGACGTGTTCGCTCAAAAAACTTCCTCGAGCCGACGTCAAATTGTCAGCATTTAGGTATTTAATTGGACCTCCTCTTACCAT
Source organism: Triticum dicoccoides (assembly GCF_002162155.2). Classification (NCBI taxonomy): domain Eukaryota; kingdom Viridiplantae; phylum Streptophyta; class Magnoliopsida; order Poales; family Poaceae; genus Triticum; species Triticum dicoccoides. Next base: position 389,702,048 of record NC_041383.1, on the reverse strand, counting down.
GAAAGGGAGAGTGTTGTAGCAATGCATGCCATGCTTTGTAGAGCAGAACATGAATGTCGTCTCTATTAACACAGATGATAATGCCAATTACTCCATATTTCCTACTAGGTTAAAACCAATGCAACTTTGCACACCTTTTCATCCATAAACTCGGATCTTTGTTTACAACCACGACTAGAACATGAAAAAACATCCACATGCCTTTCCTGAGGTTCCTGACTAGTTTTATCTTCTACTATCTCCTAACATTTAGATATGATCACGGAGACCTCCGGTGCCGGGTCTCGTCACCTTCGGCTATGCTACCCTCTGGCTTCCACATGACGTCCTTCAGGCCATTCGAGATACTATGGTAAAACTGCACAGGACGTGAATATCATGCAACAGATTAGTCTAAAAACCAACAGCAAAATTCATCTTTTTTGAAACAGTACGAAGTTCCAAAGTAATTTCACTGCAATATCTCAGCTTGAACCTCACCTTGTGGAATTCGAGGGTATCGCCATTCGACTTGCGGAGCTCCACCATGTAGAGTGAGGGTGTCACTTCAAAAACCTGAGGTTATTACAGATGGAACCATGTCAGTCCATATACCATGCAAGAATAGTGCAAAGCAACATATAACAAGGCAAAGCGATTCTCTCAACAACAACAACAAAAAAAACAAGGCAAAGCGATACTATGAAATAAAATATACCTCTGTTGCAATTGCCAGCTGACCTTTCCTTCCAGGATTCTCTCCTTGCAACTTGAGCTGATTTGATTTAATTCCAGAAAATTGTCATCAGGATAATGTTCAGGTAAAATGGAAACATGCTGTAATTGTTTTTTTTATCTGCTAATATAATAGGCACCTTGTAGTTGCGCTTCTGTACATTGAAGCCCATGGGTCCTGCTGCTGCTTCAATTTTCGACAATATTTCGTTTGCTGGAAGCCTCGACGCAAACCGTGTTTCACGTTTAACAGAATCCTATTTATAGCAAGATTTTAAATTAAAAGGAATCCCATTGTTATAAAACTCTTAATTCATGAACAATTTGAGATGTTGAGCATACCGTTTGCTTCTCAAAAAGTGTGCCAAGATTGAGGCCCTGGGAGGTAGAGATCAACTCGAATGCATTCATCACTGCCGGTCTTTCTTCACGTCTCTCGACAACAAGCTGTGCTGGGTCCTGGATCATTACAAAAAATGTTACCAAGTCCATCCACCGGATTAGGACACATGTTGATATAACATGGTGAGAAAATACTTACCCCAGATTCGTTGAAAATAGAGTTAATGTCATCCAGATTAACTTCTGCTGTCTCAAACCTAGGAGGCTGATATCCTTTCTTGAACCACTCATTGTTAATAACCTCAGCAATAGTTATTCTCTGCACAGGGCAATAACAATGACGTGAGCTATCTCTCAGATATAAGCTTTGATAAAACAAACTGACATGATACCAACGAACAGATGAACATACAGTGTTAGGATTAGGATCTAGTATCTTCTTGATGAGCTTCTTCGCGCTCGTCGAGAACCAAGATGGGCAACTGAAGTCTGCTTTGTATATCTGCATGAACAAGCAGGTTATCTTTCAGGCACTTAATTATTCTGGTAACATCGACCAAGCACTTGGATCATATTAGTAAAAGCATTTTTTTTCGTCGCAAAAAGAGGAACTTGCTTTTGACAACAAAAAAACAGCAAAAGTAATTCACCTTCTTGTAAAGCGCCATGAGATTTGAATCTTCAAACGGAAGGTAGCCTGCCATGAGGACAAAGAGAATCACCCCACATGACCACAGATCAGCCTTGGCTCCGTCATAACCTTTGTTGTTTATAACCTGTACGCCCAAGAGAGTATTGAAAAATGAGAACAAAATATTCACTTGAATGGAGAGAAGTAGATAATTAATTTAAGGTGTGGATGCAAATGAATAACCTCGGGAGCAACATAATTGGGAGTTCCACAAGTCGTATGCAACAGCCCGTCCTCCTGCAAGATAGCAGAAAGATATGCAGAAATAATCGTCAGATTCTATCGGCTGATCCGCAATCACGCTGTCAGATAAATAGCAAAACATAAAAGAAGCCAGGCCCGCTGGAAGGAACACTGAATTTTCCATCACAATGGTTTTTTTATTTTTTGAGGGAAACAGCAGGACTCTGCTGCATATTTTTATTGATTTTAAATAAATAATACAAGGTTCAAGATGGAAAAAGAGAAAGCAGTCAATTAGCTTACTCTGACTTGCTGCGATAGGGCGCTGAGTCCAAAATCGGACACCTTGAGAGTACCGTTAGCATCAAGCAGAAGATTTTCAGGCTGAAACGTGGAAGAAGAAAATGGTATCAGACCACTTTTTGTTTCTTCGCATAGGGCAGATGAGTAACCACCACGGCACCGGCCCGCCACGATACCTTGAGATCACGGTGATAGACACCTCTGCTATGGCAGTAGTCGACAGCGTTGATGAGCTGCTGGAAATATTTCCTGGCGTCGTCCTCTTTGAGCCTCCCACGCGAAGCCTAGACCACGATCACCGCAAAAGTAAGCATATAGGCAGAGTGGGAAGCAAAGCATAACCCAAAATGTTGAGCAAGGTATATACTCACGATTTTGTCGAAAAGTTCGCCACCTGTGACAAGCTCCATGACTATGTATATCTTTGTCCTGCTGGCCATCACCTTTAAAGGACACGCCAATTAGAAGTGGACATGGTCATTTACATACATAGTCGAAAGGCAAAAGGTACGTAGTTTTAACCAGAAATCAAAAGATAACCAAAAAAAAATATAATTTCCTCATGCGAGGAATATGAGCAAATAATTAGTAGTCCACTGTACTTTGCTTAAAATGAAGATGATGATTTCAGGTTGCGCTAGTACTACTAGTCTATACCTCGTACATGCGGATGACGTTGGGGTGCCTGATGAGCTTCATGGTGGAGATCTCGCGCTTTATCTGCAGAAAGAAGAGGTGTATCATTCAGAGGCCAAACAAAAACAAAAGTGAAGAGCCAAATTTGATCACGGCCGCCAACTAAACTCTGCGCTTTCCAACCAACGCGCACGAGACGCCCGCCAAGCCTTGGTCTTGGTCTTGGTCTTGGCCTCGGCCTCGGCCTCGGCCTCGGCGGGCGCATTGAATTGAATTGAATTGGCGGTAGAACGCTATTCTGGAACGCCGTTGCTGCTGCCGGTTTCACGGATTCTCACGTCTAGGCGTTCCAGCAAGTCCAACTAGTAGTACTACTAGTAACTCTTTCGTCCAATGGTTTTCACCAAACATTTTTTTAGAAAAAAAAAAACAGCCCTATAAACCTCCCCTTTTTTTTAACAATAACAATGCTTGATGATCGAGAAAGATGATCAAGGCTATGCCTCCCTTTTAGTACAACAGAAATAATCTGAACAGGCCATGGTTTTGGATTGGGAAGAAAATAATCTACAGTTTTTCTTTTTCTTTTTGGCCTTGGCTCCGAAGAAGAAGAAGAAGAAGAAGAAAGACAAGATGGAAGATGGAAGTACCTGCGCGATCATCTTGTGCTTGAGGACCTTGTCCTTGTCGAGGATCTTGATGGCGACATTCTCGCCGGTCTCGACGTTCCTGGCGAACTTGACCTTGGCGAACGTCCCTTCCCCCAGCGTCCTCCCCAGCTCGTACCTCCCCACCCGCGTTCTCCCGCCGCCGCCGCCGCCGTGCGCGCTCATCTTCCCTCCCGCGCTCGAATCAACCATTCAGCCAATACCCACCGATTAAAAGAATTACCCGATAAACAGATCTGTTCCTGCGGGCGACTAGGACCTCTTCTTGTCGCAGGGCCTCCACTGCACGAAGAGCTCCTTGTTGTCCTCCCCTTGCTGCCGATGCCGCATGGAGTCTGGTGGTAGTTTGTTCTCAGCGAACTCGTAGAGTCGCAGGCATGGGAGTGGGATCAAGATTCAGGAAGAGAGGCAGTAGTAGTGGCGGTTAATGGCGGAACGGTAGGGGAGAGAGGAGAGGAGGGGGGATGGTGGTATGTATAGGCGGGCGGAGGCGGAGGCGGAGGCGGAGAAGAACGAGGGGGTGCGAGGAAGAAAGCGCGGTCCCGCCGCGTGCGTGCGTGCGTAGTGACGTCTCACGAAGGTGCGGTGCGGTGCGCCGAGCGTCGCGCGTGCGGGCGACCGGGCGAGCTTTCCTACAGCCCGCCTCTCTCTACTGTTCACTGCCGCAACTAGAGTTTGCTGCTCTGTCCGTTCAACGACTTTGCCACGATCTTCAAATTCTCTCTATATATATCTTCAGTAGTTCAATCGTAGTATTTCTTTTTCCAATCGTAGGTATATTCCACAATTAATTAATGGTCCTATATTTTTTTGCGGGGTGCTATTTATATTTGTTTGACGACCCCAAATAATTTCAGTATTACTACATTATCACTCGCGGAGTACTAGTAGTAATTTAGAACGAATGACCATGTATTTTACTAGTCGCAAATTATTCTCTTGCTCATGTTCGGGGTGGGCCCAGGAGAAACAAATTGCTGGGACCACATGCAGAAATGACATTTTTGTGTGTGTGTGTGTGTTTTAAACCCGGGAGAGATTCCACTTGTCATTTGAAGTGTACACATGGTAAGAGTTTTGATTTACTTATTTGTTGCAATCGATTTAAGGTTGGTGGCGTACTATAATGCACACTTAGTTTTATGCGTCCGTCGTTTTGTTTTCAACGGGGCGGATAATGCCATCATTTTTTTCCCCAAGAGCTTGTTTGTACACTTGATGATATCATAGAAAAGCACATGAAACAAATATATGACACATGGGTGGCCCGGCAGTGCACCATCTGTATTCCACCACTATAAATTAGCGTTGTCCCTATCCTTTCGAAATCTTGCAATATTTATGCTCTATTTTTTACTCCTCGAGGAAGTGGCCGAGGTACACGCGTATTCAATTTTGGCTATTTCTCCATATACCTTGACTTCTCCTTTTGGCACAACACGATGACGCCTTCTTGTTTTGGTTTGTGTTGGTTTACAGGCGACGCCAAATAGTAGTGACCGCAACAAAGAGGAATACGACGAGCGCAACCGTGGATGGCTTGCCAGTATTGCATTTGTATTTTGTTGCTACCAGTCTTTATAACGGTGATCTTGATATACTGATAGAGGCAAAGGTGTCCCGTCTTTCGATGAGATGGTGGCTATCTTTTTGGTGGAAGTCGACTTTGACGATCCGACTACGAACGTACGAGGACGTCGCACCTTAGCAATCGCTAAACCAATTTCGAGAGGTTATTGACCACGTCGGAGCACGATCAGCCTGACCACGAAGGTCTATTTCATGCAAGCAAATGAAGAACAAGCAAGAAACTAAGATTGCAATCTGTATATCGCGAATAACAGTGAAAAGCTTTATTAGTGAAGGTGGGGTTCTGTGACGCCTTTGTCTGGTCGTTGAACACAAACGAAGTACGCAAAGTTGCAGCTATGACAAACTTTTAATCTAAACAAAACCCAAAGTTTAAAGGACGCCCTAAGGGCTATATATATGGAGGAAGAGGGGGAATTTCGTGGCCCTTGGGGAAGGGGTCCAAAACGAACTCTATCTCTTTTTTCCTACACATACGGACTCTAAAAATAGCCTGTACTCAAGTATTTCGAAAAATACATGGGCCTGGCCTAATAATAAGGTGACGCAACACCTAGAATAGCCTTTAGACGAAAGTTATGAAGTAACATCTTGTATATTTCGTCCAAGGCTTCATGCACTCATTATGGTGGCTTCAACGTCCTGACATCATCACTTGAAACTCCGTTTTTGTTCCCCTTGCGCATGCCATCATCTCCATGCTTGTTCTTGCTCCAATGTTCATCCTTCTCCAAGCTAGGCCCTTCATTTATAAGCAAAACAAATGTATCCAATTTAGGCAACATCATATTCTCATGAACATTAGAATCATTACCAAGAAACGGAAGTACCTAGTAATTTAACTGTCGTGTGCGAGCTCTAGTAATTGGTCCAGTATGTATAGCAGCAGGGGCTGTGGGTGTAACAATGATATTGATGTCCTCATCATATACTATCCAATGTTTTATTGGAGTCACTCTCTTAAACTCACGAACCCATTGTTACAGAAGGATTGTCTTGAGCTAGTTTAGCACGTGGTTTCCTATGATCAAACTGTTTGACTTAAAACAATGGTTAGCAGGTTGCTACTTTTGTAGTCTTTGTTGCTACGTTTGAGTGTTTTGATTTGTAAATATGTCTGGTGATGCATACATTGATAGATTGCTAGGGTACATCCATGCAGGTATGCATCGTGATTTGCAACAAGTCCAGAAATATCTAGATTGGCAGAATGTTGGCGCATGTCCATACGATGCTTCGTGATCTTGATATGCTATCCAATGTTTTGTTGGAGTCACTCTCTAAAACTCACGAACCCATTGTTACAAAAGGACGCCGACGGCAGCGGCAGATGGGAAAGCAGCAACGTGAGGGTCTCTGGCGGCGCGAGCGTTCGCCCTTGGGGAGATGACGCAAGGGTTGAATGGCAATAATGGGAATTAGCCTGAAAAATGGGAGATATTTTTACTTTCCGGTCTCTGCACCAATTAGGAATGCATACAACCATTTTAGTATCAGTACCAAGATAAACATGGTCCTCGGAATTTTTAAATGAGTATTAAGATATTTCTTGATGAGTGGTTCCACCACACACCAAGTTTGACCCTCAATAAATGGGGGAAAACCATGTGCAACACCTTTCTAGGAATTGAACTCGGATCGTTAGGCTGCACAACCGCATGCCCAACCACTGAGCCAAGACTCTCTTTGCAAAAAAAAAAAATAAGAAAGAATAGTGAGAGAAAATATAAATTTTCCTCTTGTTATGTTGAAGCATTTGTTCTCAAAGAAATGACAAGATATACAAAAATGTTGCACCCTATGTTAGTGGATGGTGCAACTATCCCAAGGAAGGCCTAAAGATTTATCCTATTAGAGCAAAGCAATCAAGGCCGAACAGATGAATCACTAGATTCAAGTTAATATACTACCCTTGCTCTAGGACACTCACAACCCCCTGCACTAATTATACTCTCGTTGTGGCCAACAAAAGGAATTGGATAACTTCCTTTGCTTTTTCAATGGACTATATTTTGTATATAATTGTACTATATCTTAATAATAGTAATTTACCATAGGACAGTTGTTCTATGGTTCCGGGGTCAAATTATTTTTCCTCCAGCCACCATCCACAGATGTGCAGTTTTTGTTTCTTTGCATGTGAAAAAAGAATAAGAAAGAATCGTGAGAGGAAATAAGAGATACGATTTTGTGTGCCAACGAAAAATCGAGTGCCTCGTAGTAGAGTAAACTCCAGGAATCAGCTGAGAAGAAAATCCATGTTTCTTGATTCGTACGACTGTGTATTGTGCAATGACAAGACTGAAGAAACATCCATGCACCTGTTCTGGGATTGTCCTTTCTCCATCCATTGCTAGAATATAATCATGCCCGCAAAAAGAAGAGGAATATCAAGCTTTGATGAGATTTGTCTGGCCATTTCAGTCCTTCCAAAGGATTTAGCGATGGACCTTATCATTGCTGGCTGCTGGAGTATATAGTTTGTTCGTAATGACAAGATTTTCAAGCAAGCAGTTGCTCGCCCTCTGTGTTGGAAATTCTATATGAGAGAAAGCCTTAAAATGATAATGCTGAGAGCTAAGACAGCTAAAGCAAACAAGATCCAGTCCTGGATGGAAAGTAACATGTGATCTTTCTCTATGTTGGAACCCAGTGGTATTGGCTGAGGCTTTTTAGCCTGATTGTAAATTTTACTTTCTGTAAATATTTTATTTAATGAAAATATACCGTAAAAATATTGTTCTACGGTTTGGCGGTAAAAAAAAAGTGCCTCGTAGCAGGGAGTCCCCCTAAATGGTGTCCGGGGTGGGGGAGAAAACTGGGGATACAATTAGAGTCTATTTTTGCGAAATAGATATAATTAGTGTTGCTATCTAGCAACAAAAATGGAAGAAAATGTACTGCAAAATCAGTCAATATTTGCCTCTAACATATGCCATAGACACCCAGTTAGTCTGTTTCAAATGGATTTGTTTGTATTTCTGTAAAACTGCCAAATAATGCATGAGAGACAATAGTAACCGGGCACGGTAATGTGTAACAGCTATTGGTACTTAGCCGTACTCGTGGATCACCCACATACATATATAGGAAAACTAAAGCATGAAACACAGAGAAAATTAATTCGGTGCTATCACAAAGTTGTGTCAATTGAAACACAAAAAGACACAAATTTAAATGCAATTTGAGAAACATAACCTAGAATTTAGAAGTAGTCCCGTTGTACGTCGAACGGTAGTACAAAGAGGAAGAAAAAGAGAGATTCCCCCACGAGCGAGAGAGAGATTCCGGCTACAGAATAGACTGCAGGTGCTTCATTGCTGGTTCCCTGAGATGGAAGCACGTGATAAACACAAGATCCAAATAGTCCCTTCATAAGGGCATGTACAGTGGTTGATAAGGTAGCCTTATTTTAAGTCTTGCATGTAATTTAGATATGGCAAGAAAAAATATATACAATGGATCATCTCTTAGCCTTATCTTCAATAACTAGGAATTCCTAAAAATATGGTGAGACATATTGTGCTAAGAGATCATCTCTTGTCTTTTCTTAAATAAGAGAAGACAAGCCTTTTCTTATGAGTTCTCTCTCCTCCACCTCATCAATTATCCTACATGGCACACCTAAGATAGTATCATTGTACATGCCCTAAGGCCAACTCCACCGCGCGACCCCATCCTGTCCGGCCCTGTCCGTTTGGGGCAAAAGGGACAAATGAGGCGGCCCAGCGCGCGACGGCCCGGACCCATCCTGTCCGTTTTGTGTCCGTGCCGACCCATTTCGAGCGCAAACTTGCGCCGGGTTTGGGTCGCGGCGGACACCAAACGGACGCGCGCCTCGTCCGCTTCGGGGCCGCGTGGTAGGCGGCCACCTACCTTCCACTCGCCCACATCAATGCGCACGAGCGGGCGGCCCCACCTGTCATCCGCACGTCGAACGGACGCCGTCCTTCTTTAAGTGGGAAGCATGGACGGGTCGTCGTCCACACTGCCCCACGCCACCCAGCGGCCTCCTCGAACCCCGACAGCGCCGAACCCTAGCCTTCCTTTGCCCTCGAGCTCACCGGCCGCCCACCTCGCCATGGGCTTCTGGAACGGCAAGGGCAAGCACGACCGCGAGGCCGGCTCCTCCTCGGGGCGCCGCGGATCCCTGAAGAAGGAGGAGCCCGCGTCTCCGCCGCGCTCCTCCCGTCGAGCCCCCGCGTCACCGCCGCGCTCCTCCCGTCGAGCCCCCGCGCCGGCCCCCTTCACCATTTCCCCTAGGCCCTCCAACGAGCGCGACCGGCAGTACATCTGCGCGGACATGTGCCGGAGGTACTGGGAGACGAGGACGCGGGTCCCGTGGAGCGACGCCCACCTCCCCAACGGGTGGCACCTCTCCGCGGACCGGGTCCCCATCCCGCCAGTGCCGGCGACCGGCCGTGCACGGCGCGATGAGATAAACCGCCGCCGCCGCCTCCTCCCTGACGACCTGTACTACGACCACAGGTATGCCTCATACTCCCCGCTCTGGGACACATGGCTCCAGGACGAGCACGACACGCGCCGCACGTCGTACTTCGCCGGCACGGTGTCGGGGCCGCGGAGGCCACGTGCAAAGCCGCGCGGGCGTACGCGGGTGCGCGGCCTGACGCCCACGCCGTCGCCTTCCTCGTCTCCGTCGCCCCCTCCCCCTCCTCGCATGACAGCGGAGGAGGAGGCCCGTCTCCTGGAGCGTGTCATGGCCGACTCCATGAACACGCACGACGAGCGGCAGTGGGACGGCCTGGAGGAGGCTATGGCCCTCTCTGCCGCCGGGGACGTCGCCTTCCCGGAGCTGCAGCTGGCGGCGTTCACGGGGGAGCCGGAGGAGCCGGAGGAGGAGGCCCCATCCGCGTTCGAGCAGTTGGTGGGCCAGGGGTGGGGCTGGTCCTGCACTGCGCCGGAGATGGCCGCCGGCCTAGGCGTGAACTGGTGCCCCACTCCGCCGCGGTCACCGGAGCGGGAGGCGTCGCCGCGGGAGGAGGTGGTGCAGGCACCTCTGGTCGTCCAGCCCGCCCCCGTCTACCGCGCACCGCCGCCCCACCTCTGGACGCCGCCGGAGTACGTCGACCTCGTCAGCGACGACGACGACACAGGCGGTCAGTGAAGATGGCGACGGCCACGGCACCGACGGGCACGGCAGGAGAGCGCGGGAGGCGTTTTTTTATTTTTTCTATATGTTAATTATGAAACTGGGCATTTTAAGTGGCCGTGAAAACTGAGCCGTTTTGTGGCCGACCCCTATATATGTTTTATGTTTTTTTAAAATGTGTTTACTTACTTTTTTAGTTATTATATTTTTTTTATTCACGTCCACCCCAGACACGATTTGGGGTGCGGCCGCGCGGTGGGCGCACGCACAACCCATCTGACAAAGGCGGACACGGGCGAACCCATCGACGCCTCAAAGGGACAAAATCCGATCAAAACGGACGTCTGTTTAGGGTCGTGCGGTGAAGTTGGTCTAAGTCGTCAAGAGATTAAAAAGGATAAGGGGGCATGGAACAAAAAACGGTGGTAGAGCTTTCACTGGTTCTGTTGATGGGCATGGGCAACCGATACGACCAGCTACTCTAGTTGATTTTGCAGACATGATTGTGCTAAGAAACTGCCGTTCCGTCCGTATGTAGCGGAATTGCAACGTGGCAAGAAAGTGATAATTATTATGGGTGGTTGTAAGCAGGCTCTGGTGGCTGCCGAAGGGAGGGTTCGGGGCATCGGGATAGAGCAGCTAGTGGTGCGCAGTATTAGGACTTGTACAATAAAAAATGCTTAGAAAGATATTTAAAAAAATAAACCAAATTTTTCTGAAGCACCGATATTTATTTTTACAGGAGAGACGTTTAGTTAGTATATCCTGTATAATTAAGCACCGACGCTTAAGAAAAACCTGATTTATTTCTCTAAGCACCTTCCCTAAGCACCTTTCATTGTACAATGCCTTAGAGCATCTATAGCCGGTCGGGCGTCTCAAGCCCTCATCAAACACTTGGGCGGGCCACCCGGTCATTGACTGGACACAAGTTTTCGATCTGGACGGATGTCTCAAACAGGTCTCAAAAGGCCAGGCTGACCGACACCCCTCATATCCAGCCCAAATATGAAGTGGATATGGGGCGTCCGGACGCGCCCGGACACACCCGCCACGTCAGACCCGGCCCATGCTAGACACCTGACCCCACATATATTCGCCCCCATCCGCTCGCCGAAGCAAACCCTAGCCACTTCACTCCACTCCCCCTCGCCACTCGAGCTCACCTCCAGCGGTTTTCGGCCTTCTTCGGCATGACAGACAGCGGATTGGACTCCAACCACTGCGGATCCATCGACTAGGGTGTCATCCCGTGCGGATCGGAGGAGGTAATGGCAGTCCGCATTGCACTCCGCCGCTCCCGGGACGACAACGCCCGGCCGACAAACGGATCCGTTCGCCGCGACGCCATAGCGTCGGCTCGCCGGGCCCTCGGCTCCTCTGGTGCTGGATCCTCGCGGTCCCGGCAGCCGAAGCACTTCTCCTTCCTCATCACCGGTCGGGTAGACTATGAGTCCCATCGGGAACGGGCGGCCCACCGTGGGAAGTAAAGGATAAGGGCCGCCGAGGCCCGTATCGTGGCAGAAATTGCAGGGGCGGATTCAGCGGCGCGGGCGGCCGCAAAGAAGGAAGCCATCCACGTCCGCATTGTGAAGAAACGACAGCGGAGGAACACGCGCGCCGTCGACCGATAGTAGAATGGGGCGATCCGTGCCATGGCTGGACTACCACCGAAGGAGGAGAAGGCGGACAACTATGGCGACGAGCAGATCCGGCTCGATCCGTACTGCGTCTTCAACCGATACTTCCGCGGGAAGGACAACAAGGGCGCCGGGAAGGGTAAGGGCAGCCATGGATGAACTCCACCATAGCCAAACATACCAAATTTTGGTAGTACGATGGCATATTTAGTTAGTAGTGATGCAGTATCCAGACGATTTGTGTGCCTCGACGTAGTTGCATGAATTTGTATGAGTTTAAGATATGATAATTGAGGTGTCTGAATGTGAATTACATTATTTAAGGGGTGTCCGATCAGTGCCCACGGACACGCCTGGGTAAAGGCGTTTGAGAGGTTGAATTTGTCAAAGTCCGCTGCAGATGCTCTTGTACCACCACGTACAACTGATGCAGATTTGTGTGTGTGGAGCTAGGTTGTTATACGTTGAAATTTTTTCCTTTTTTTTTTACCGCAAACTCTAGGACAACTGTTCTACGGTTAAAAAAAATCCCCTCATTCACCTGAATACTTGGCATAAGTTCGCAAAGAACAAAGGAGATTATTAATACTAAGGTAAAATTTTGCAATACTAATCACGGTTACAGTGTTAAACTAGTGGCTTGCATAGTTCCCGTGTGCCGGTCTCTCGAGCAGGTTTTGACATACACCCTCGTGTCATAATATAATATTGACGGCAAAAACGGGAAAACTCAAAACGGTGCCTGGGCTCATCTGCTCCCTCTCAGCAAAAAATTCAAAAAAAAATACTAGAAAAATTCAAAAAAATCCAATTTTTTTTGTGGTGGTAGATAATTTGACGCGTGAGGTGCACCCCAAAATTCAACTTATTTGGACATCTGAGCAGCTCTCGGGAAAAAAGACAAATCGGATCAAAACAGTGCGTGAACAGTGAACATTTTTACAGACCCTGATTTTATCTTTTTTGCCGAGAGCTGCTCAGATGCTCAAATGAGATGAATTTTAGGGCGCACCTCACGCGTCAAATTATCTACCACCACAAAAAAATTTGGAATTTTTTGAATTTTTCTAGTATTTTTTTTGAATTTTTTTCTAAGCGTGGGTGCAGATGAGCCCGGGTGCAGATTAGCCGCACTCGCAGAAACGTTCTTATATTATGCGATGAAGAGAGTATTTGCTATTTATCTGATAGGATTTAGCCATTGACCATGCAATATTGAAGGCTTTGACATCATTTTCTCCTTTTAGTTACGACTTCACTGCAACAATACAAGTATTCTGGGAAAACTTTGGCATACTCTAAAACATCTATTTTGAAATGGATGGCGCATTTATCTTGTATAAACGGGTGTTCGGCCATATATTGGTGAACTTTATTAAACTTTGTAATAAACGACATGAAATTCATTTTTTCCATTATCCAAATACTTTGCATTTCATTTGCAAAACCTGCTACAGCCACGCATAAAAGTTTATAAGTTTATTTTCTTGGTAGCTGCAATTTCTAGCATTGCATTTTTTTTCTTTCTTCAAAAAGAGGGGAAGACACTTGGTGGTCTCTGCATCGAGTGATGCACGCAACTTTGTTGTGATTGTCTAGCAGGTTTATTTGAATGAGCAATTTTTTAAAAAAATTATCGGAATTTTGACATAATTTTTTGGATCTATGTGCCGATGACGGTATGTGTCGGCGTCTGAGTGGTCAGTGTATTGTATTGTAGCGGTATCACGGGAGAAGCACCCTTATTCATGCCTCAGGGATTAGCTGATGTTCAATGAACCTTATTAATAAATCTTGATGTCTTGCATCATGTGATTACTTAGTTCTTGATAGATGGGTCTGTCCTTCCTATTAGTCTAACAAATTTAACACGCAAATCCGCGCTCACATGGTCGGATCCCATTTCACGTGTCGCTTAGCATATGCTTCAGTTTATACCATGCTTTGATTAATACTAGATCGGATTCTCAGATCGGACGGCGTCGGGGAGCTGTTGGATCTACTGGACCTATGGGTAATACGATACTTAGTCATCTCTTTCTTTATTTCATTCTATGCCACATCATCAAAATTGACTAGTTGATGGTACTCCCATTATAATGCACTAGTAGAGGAGGGAGTACCATACTTTGATTAGTACTATGAACTCCATGGAATCATGGAAAAGCTCGTAGTCTGTTGCTAATTAACACATTGCACCAAGGCCACCACATCGATCCGAGTAGATATAGATCAACATAGACATATTGGATGTAGGTACAAAAAAGGTACCTATCGATCCGACTAGATGACTAAGCATAATTTCGTTTTGCAGTTCTTATAGCTAAATATCACGATCCGATCGAGTAGATCAAGAGGGACTGCTTGGATGGATCCGCCTCCAGTTGGCTCGTGTTGTCCAGAGGAGAGGATAACCTCTTTCTAACAGTTCGGGAGGAAAGTTAACCATGGGACTGGTTCAAACAATAGAGCCACATGTCAGTGAGCAGAGCAAGATACTCTCCCATAGAAAATTCCAAATTCCAAAGGGCTGGATCAGGCTGCCGTTGAATTGCCCGGTATTCCACATACTCAAAAAAAAAATTGTTTTTCGGCAGTCGAGAATTCAGTGTATCTGACCATCAAAGTGCCAATGGTCAACGCAAATTATCCTAGTACAAATAGTTTAACTCGGTAAATAATTGGATCTGCTTAGCAGTTTTTGTGAAAGGGACCTGCTTTGTGTGATGCGGAGCGAGCGGTTGAATATTTCAGCGCCAAACGTGCATACTTATAAACCGCTAATGATAGCAGTATCACCATTTCTTAAGTGCATTTTTATTGTTAGTATTAGTACCCAGATGCTGTTGCATCCGCGAGGCTCTGACACTTGTAGTACGTACAAGATAAAACAAAGTGCAATGATAGAGGAGGTTCTATAATATAATCGCCCAAGTAACATGGATGGATCGAGTATACAGCAACTAGCAAGACAGGATCTCTACTATGTATGGTTATGACGTTCCGTGTCGGTTACGAGAAGGACAAACTGAATCTTTTTGGCAAACAGAAGTAAAGTAGGCTCTGTTTCAAACATGATAATTCTCCTCTACTCCCGTAGAAATTTGACCTGTTGTTTTTACTGGCAAAAGCAATACCACCACATAAGGTTTTTTATTTTTCATTCAGATATTACAAATATAAACATGTGCCAGTACCTGTACTACATACAGAGACTGAGGCAAAGTACGATTATGACCGGTTGGTCGAATTGAAGACGGACACAGCGCCAGTGTAGAGATGCCTCACTATTCGCTTTCATCGATTGATCTTTGGCAATGGCAACGCGGCATGGGGCGTTCGTCCAACGACGTAGTACAGGACATGACACGACAGGAGGTGTCTTCTTCAATTGTGTGCCCGTTTCGCCCGCGCACAGGCGCTGCGTGATGGATGGATGGATCTTTGGCCACCAAATATCTCACGCCGCGCCCACTAGTTTGTTGACTCGCTTCATCTCCAAATAGATGATGACGTACAAACTGAATTAAAATATTTGATCAAACATGTACACATAAAAAATATGAAAGAAATTGTGTCTACCAAGACCTATTTCAATAATGAATTTATTCCCAAAAGAAGGAGGGGTTTTCCTGTGGTAGGCGCCAAGTATACTACTCCCTCAGTTCGGAATTACTTGTCGCAGAAATGGATGTATCTAGAACTACGTCTAGATACATCCATTTTTGCGACAAATAATTCCGAACGGAAGGAGTAGTTGTTGATAGTTTTTTGTACATATTTGATCAAACTTAAACATAATAAATCAACTTTGTAACTGAATTTGTACTTAATCTGTTTTTTTCCTGCGAGGAGTACAATCTAGACCATTTCGATCAAGCGAGTGCACTAATTTATCCGAAGCATGATCGATGGAACACGAGGGAGGCACGTACTTACGTGGATGGTTTGCTGTGTTGGAATGGTATGGGCTCACGGGTGTGGTGGTCCTGTTGGTTTAGCCCAAAGTGGCCAGACCAGTATGCGTGCATGCCACATGGAGGCTAAATTTCGTGTTTTGGCCCTTATTGGATACAAATTCAGAATTTGACCCCGGTTAGAAAAAATTTCAGGATTTGACCCTTTTCCTACCGCTAGGGCTTCTGGCGGTAGGGTTATACAGCCTACCGATAGGTTCCCTGGCGGTAAGGTGCTAATCCACGTCAGCACGTGGAGATGGCGGTCGTCCCCCTCTGTTGCACCCTACCGCCAGGGGCCCTGGCGGTAGGCTGTATAACCCTACCGCCAGAAGCCCTGGCGGTAAGAAAAGGGTCAAATTCTGCACCCTACGCCAGGGGCCCTGGCGGTAGGCTGTATAACCCTACCGCCAGAAGCCCTGGCGGTAGGGTGTGCAAGGGTTTTTGAGGCAAAACCCTTCTGTAACGAAAAAATTGAGTGCCCTGGCGGTAGGGTCAACCTACCGCCATCTAACCCTACCGCCAGGGTCCTTGGTGGTAGGATCTTTCCTATTTTCAAGTTCAATTTCTTTCTTCTTTTCAAAAACAACAGATCTCAAACTATGATATAGAGTCAAAAATAACAATGATATAGAGTCAAAATAACATATCTCAAACAATTAAACTTGGGCATCACATAAACATGTCATACGGAGTTCCACATAAACTTAGTTCAAATAGCAAACTTAGTTCCACATAGCAAACGGAGTTTCACAAATAGCAAACACATAGTTCAAATAGCAAACACATAGTTTCACAACCACTAGACTTTTCAACTACAGCCAACTATCGAATAGCAGAATTTAAGTCATCCTTCCCCTCTTGTTCTTGGAGGCACGGTCCTCGTTCCTCTTTGAACGAGTCTCTTTAGTGTTTTTGTTGGACCATCGAGGAACTGGTCTCTGGAAAGGCTCCGGACCTCAGCAAATCCTTCTTCTTCGGATTCCTCTTCGGCAACTGAGGTGCTTGAGATGATTGAGTTGTTGGAGGTCCATAATCTTCATCGTACTCCTCCTCCCCGTTGCTCTCATCCTCCTCCTCCATTTCTTCATGCGTGGCCTCCTCCTCCTCCTCCTCCTCCTCAACCAATCTAGACGACGAGGGAGCATGGCTCGATGAGGCGATGTGACCCTATGTGGCTACAGGCTGATGAACTTCAACCGACCCAGCTCCGGCACACCCAAGCAACCCTACCAGCTTGCGACAACCCTTCACGAACTTCTGCAGTTACAATGAAACAAGGGCATAATAACTATCAAGTTTATGATTGCAAGTGAAGAAGATGCATTTGTTCCGAGGAGGCTGAAATTGTACCTTCATCGTCCCCCTCATTTTGTCCTCAGATTATACGCTCCCAGGGGCATCACCTAGTGCATCTGAGGCTGCAAAGATGCATATGTTCAGCTCACCAGACTACAACGGCATAAGTCAGTCACGATGACGAATACAATAATTTAAATAGAACCTCTCGGTTCAAACTTACCACTCTATTGACAAGGGGTGCAAACTCCCTAAATCCACTATGCAGGTCTCTGATGTCGGTCTGGTAGGCCTCTTCCTCGGGGTCATCCCTCTCCAGCTCCGCGATGTCTTCCGCCGTCCACCGAGGCCTGAGACTAAGACGGTGCTTCTGGCCATCATCGTACCACTTCATGTGTCACTCCACGTAAGCATCCCAGTCAGTCACTCTCCTCTCCCCGTCTTTCTTGTACCTCCGTCGGTTCCACTTCGTCACATGAGTTTTATGCTCCTCTCCCCAGTCTGTGATTGACTGATTCTTCTGCCGGCTCATCCTGCAAGGCATTAGCAACAAGAAACATCATAACAAAGTTGAACGCAATGAATTCATGGGCACGAAGAAAAAGCACGGGCACTCACAAGTGGAGCGCGTGGCCGCCGGTATCGGTGGGCTGGCCAGGTGGGGTATGTTGAAAAATCCCAAACTGCGTGGCCACGCGGTGTGGCAAGTGTCACTCGACGGCGTACACACAGATCATGGGCATGATGCACCGCCAGAGACCACGGTCCTCATCGCACATCGCGTTCAGATCAAAGGCCCACTGTCGGTCATGATACGGCCACCAGTTTACCTATTACATATACGGTGGTAAGTTGCCACTGTCGGTCCAAAGTGGAAACAAAGAGAAAGGTGTTGAGCGAGTTCATATACCTGCCAGTGCGCCAAAGCATCCATCTCGTTGGTGTAGGTCTTGTACGAAGTCTTGTTTAGGACGGTGTAGAGTTTGACAACGTCCCACTCGTAAGCTATGGTGGGGTTTTGAGCAGCATCGCCGTCCTCGCTATATGCACCCCATGGGCGTCGTGGCAGCTTCTCCGGACGCCCCACCAGCAGCCTCTCCCACATCCAAATGGAGAAGGCCCAGACAAAGCCACCCGTATTGGACTTGTCTCCCGTCCTCTGTGTTGCGTTGTCAAGCTGCAAAAAATCAAATGAGGTCCCCCAACTGTACCCTGCATCCCAGTCGGCTAGGAAGAACAGATACGACCAGTTGGCAGAGTTCCCGGATGCGTCTGGAAACACGACCTCCGTGAGAAGGTACTGTCGTGGTTCTAAGCCTGACAGTAGAGTGGGGGGTAGGTATTGAGAGGCAAGGTCCTAGCTATGGAGAGGTTGTAAGCACAAAGGATGTACGAGTTCAGGCCCTTCTCGGAGGAAGTAACAGCCCTACGTCTCGGAGCCCGGAGGCGGTCGAGTGGATTATGAGTATATGAGTTACAAGGTGCCGAACCCCTGCCTGTGGAGGGGGGTGGCTTATATAGAGTGCGCCAGGACCCCAGCCAGCCCACGCAGGAGAGGGTTTAAGGTGAGTTAAGTCTGGGGCGTTACTGGTAACGCCCCACATAAAGTGCCTTTACTATCATAAAGTCTACTTGATTACAGGCCGTTGCAGTGCAGAGTGCCTCTTGACCTTCTGGTGGTCGAGTGAGTCTTCGTGGTCGAGTCCTTCAAGTCAGTCGAGTGTGTCCCTCGTTGGTCGACTGGAAGGCGACTTCTTCTAAGGGTGTCCTTGGGTAAGGTACTTAGATCAGGTCCATGACCCTACCCTAGGTACATAACCCCATCATTAGCCCCCGAATGGATTGAGGCTTCGAGTGAGGAAGGAGTTGATGTCGTTTCCGATTAACCTTTGTGCCCTGGTCGTGCGTTGTCCTGGACCAAAGAATCTCTTCGTCGACAGGGAGCAATTTGCCTTCAGTCGACTCGATCCATTCTGTTTTTGCGTCGAGTGATCTTTCGGGCTTCGACGATCTCCGAGCGACGGATCGCCGGAAACACCGCGTCTGACAGACCGATTTGTTGTTCGCGGATTCCGCGGGATGCGAAATTTGGGGACGCGCGCGAAGCGGGGCGGACCGCGGCGTTCGGATGGGACGGGGCATAGACGCCTCGATCTCCGCGCCGCCTTTTTTGCCACGTATCCAGTCTGCGTAACTGCTCCCAGATATGATTAGATCGACGGGCCCACCTGTCATCCACTCGGAAGAGACCTTATAAATGTGCCCAGCGAGGATTTCTGTGCTGCGCCTCAGCATTCTCTCCCTCTCTCTGCTTCCCTCTTCTCCGCCCAGCGTGCTCGCTCTCGCCCCTGCACCACTTCCCTTCGCGCATCTCGCCGGCGACCATGGCCAAGGAGAAGACGGCGGCGCTGGAGCGCGCAAAGAAGGCGCCGGCGTCGGAGAAGGCGAAGGGGAGATCCACCAGCCGCGGAGGGTCCTCGTCCAGATCCCGCCTGCCGAAGGGCTGGGTCCAAGGAGACTGGATCCAGTCGACCATCACAGAGAAGGACCTCCTCGACATGGCCAACGAGGGCTTGATCCCTCACGGGGCTGCGAGGCTTCCGGGGAAGGAGTGGCAGCCACAGCCAGAAGAGGGTGAGTGTGTGCTTTTGGCCACTCATGTTGATCGTGGGTTTTCCTTGCCGCCGAGTATTTTCTTCCGTGGCTTCTTGAATTTCTTCGGAGCGCAGCTTCACCACTTTACCCCAAACTCCATTTCCTATCTTGCTGCATTCGTGTCCATGTGTGAGGGTTTCTTGGGTTGTCGACCGCACTGGGGTTTGTTCAAACATATATTCACGTGTCGCTCTCAGACCGTGAAGAAGGCGAGCCCAGGTGATGAGAGAACCCGAGTCGTCCAAATGTGTGGGGGCCTGGGGATCCAGGTGAGGAATAAGAGCACCTTCCCGCCCATGACCTTTCCCGAGTCCGTCAGAGGCTGGCAGTCGACTTAGTTCTACTGCCAGGTCCAGTCGACGCCAGGGCAGTCGAGTGGACTCCCTCCGTTTACCATGGACCGAGTGAACAAGCCCTCCCCTCTGAAGCTGATTCCGGAGGAGAAAGCTGACGTGAAGATGTTGATGGAGCGCGTGGTGCAGTTGGTTCGGGAGGGAGTGACGGGCATGGACCTTCTGGAGGTCTTTCTCAGGCGTCGCATCCAGCCCCTTCAGTTCCGGAGCCACTGCATGTGGTTGTACTGTGGGACCGAAGACGAGACTAGAGTCCATCCAGAAGCAGTCGACGACGTCACTCTGGAAAGGTGGATGGTAGCCGTTACCGGAAATAGGGATAACCCACGCGGAGCCAGAAGGATTCCTCCACTCGACCACAACAGCGACCCAAACAAGGTATACTTGCCCTGCTCTCCACTGTGCTTTTGTCGCATTCATTTCTGTTTACCCTGCCGACTGGTCGACTGATCCTTGTCTGGACATCTGCTAGGGCCTCACCGAGCTGTACTCGATGCCCAATGGGGCACAAGCTTCGACTGAGGAGGGCGAGGCGAGCGGGGGCGAGAGCCAGGAAGAGGAGGAATGGGACTCGGATGTTGCAGAGGATGATGACGACGACGATGATGATGACGGTGATGAAGATGACGTCGAGGACGAGGAAGAAGAGGAGGAGGAGGTCGTACCACCGCACTCAGAAAGGCGGTCGAAGCTTGTGCACGACCCTTCGACTGAACGTGGTAAGGGGGTTGCGACCGCCACTCAGTCGACCAAGCGCCCTCGGACCACCTCTCCGGTGCCGACTGAAAAGGCGCCGAAGCAGCCCAGGGCGGCCTCGTCGTAGCCGATCAAGCTCCTACCGAAGATGAAGGTGTCCATCCCTACCATATCAGGGTAATCGTGTTGTTTGAATCTTCTCATTTTGTGTGAACTTTGTCTCTGGTCGACGCTGAAGTTAGTCGACTGATCCTTTGGAGTTGCAGTGCTGCTACTTCTGAAACCTCGGCCCGGGCGGATGACCACGAGATGGAGGACGCAGCAACTTCGAACCCAGGTACTGTATTCTTAACGCCGTTCTTAGTCGACTGACTCGCGATCTCTGATCCTGATCTTTCTCTGTAGCTCCACCCAATACTGTTATCAATCTCCCTGATGATGATGAGGATGAAGAGCCGCTGCAGCGCAGGAGGAGTCGGAAAACGTCCGCCAGTAAGGTGCCTCAGGATGTGACGGCGCCTGAGGTTCTGACTATGGAGGAAGAGAACACCACTCGACACACGGTGTCCTTCGCGAATCCACTGACGAGTGCTCAGCAGCCCTCCCTCTTCACGACGCACCACGTCCCAGAGGACCAAGCCGGCGCGGCGAAGGAGGCGATACGCCAGGTGGGACTCATGATGGAGCAGCTGAAGACTATCCGGGACGCGAGCCAGGCAGCTTATGACGCCAGTTCTGCCCTCCAAAGCAATGTCCAGGTTAGTCGACCGCTGTTTGTTCTGTTGGATATGCCACCAAAAACTTTTCTTTTCCGGAATTTATAGTAGTCACCCACTGGGTGTGTCGATAAAACTCCATGTTAGCGGGGGCACGCTGAGTGCACCCGCTGGGTGTAGTCCCCAAGGCTAAGGTCGACTGCTGGCAGTCGGCCTTAGGCTTTATGTTGTCAATTTTTCTGTCAGTCGACTATGTCGACTGGATTTCACAAACCGGTGGGGGCACGCTGAGTGCACCCACTGGGTGTAGTCCCCGAGACTATGGTCGACTGCTTGCAGTTGATCACAGTCTTAGAGAATACATCTCTCTTTTTTTCTTTTTTTTTTGAGGTCGACTGGTCGACTTTGTCTTCAACAGGATTAGTGGGGGCACGCTGAGTGCACCCACTGGGTGTAGTCCCCGAGACTACGGTCGAATGCTTGTATTCGGCTGTAGTCTTAGAAACGTTAGTTTTTCCCTTTTTCACTCGGAAGTGAATTAAATTTGACATTTAGTCGATTGGTTCTTCGCAGAACTCTTGTGATCTTGTGGCTCGCTACTCAGAGCTGGAGCACAAGCATACTCAAGTCGAGCTGAGCTTGAAGCTGGTTCAGGAGAAGCTGACAAAGGCAAAGGAGGAGACCGAAGGTATGTTTGGTGAGACCCTGACGACTGCTTTTTCCCTTGCTTGTTTCAAAATCTGATCTTGCTGTAACTTGCAGGTAAGGTAAGGGAGGCCCAACAGAAGAAAGACCTTGAGCTAGCTGAGAAGGTCAAGCTTGCTGACGAGAAGTTAGCTTCAGTCACCAAGCTCGAACAAGACAACACCAATCTGAAAGCTGCTCTTGGGATTGCCAACAAGGAGGTCAGTCGACTGAAAACTGATAAAGCTGCCCTGACCGACCAAGTCGCCAAATTGACTAGGAAGAACACTGATCTGGAGGCCTTCCTGAGTGGACTTGCCAAGAAGCTGTTTCTTATGCTTGAAGGTAAACCTCTATGCTTGGCAGACATTTCCAATTGTGATTTTTCCATTCGACCATCTCCTTGACTTAGTGACCACCTTTGTAGAATTTTGTCAAAACTTTGAAGAAGAAACTAGCCGGCTGGAGCCAAACCTCGACCCTGTCAATTCTCCGGTGAACGATGAAGTTGCCATGGATGTTTTCCGACTGGAGTCCCGTGTTGCAGCTGTCGTGGACTATCTCGCAAGGCTGAAGGCCGCCACATCTCGCATCGACTCGACGCTTTGGCCTGAGGAGACACTTCAGAATGACCTTGAATCGCTGATGGCCCGGTTGAACACGATCCCTGGTCGAGTGCAGGAATGGAAGAAGTCCTCGGCTCGGTGTGGTGCAGAT
The DNA here is from genome assembly GCF_002162155.2 of Triticum dicoccoides. Taxonomy (NCBI): domain Eukaryota; kingdom Viridiplantae; phylum Streptophyta; class Magnoliopsida; order Poales; family Poaceae; genus Triticum; species Triticum dicoccoides. The sequence continues at coordinate 389,679,092 of NC_041383.1, read as the reverse complement.
GTTGCTCTGTGTCTTGCCCGAGTCCACTGTAAGGATGCACGAGAAGAGAAGCTGGCGGCCCTTTGGGTGGCCAATACCAAGAAGCATGACTTCAGGTCCTTTATGGAAACTTTCCTTGCAGCTGCCACTCGGATCGCCGACGGAATTGACCTTGATGAATTCGTTGCTCCTTCCAGCCCTCCACAGGAGGGATAAAAAACTTATTCTGGCTCAAAGCTTTTAAATTTGCCTCGGTATGCCGAGTGGAATTGTAACCGATAAACCTTAACAGGCTTAACGCCTGAGCACTCTCGGTTCCTTTAGATATCGATTCAAACTTGAATTTGGTGCTTTGAATATGATTGCCTTTGGCTCGAAATGTCTTTTGCAGGTCTAAAGCAAGGCACCTTTACTGCAATCGACTTATTCTTCAGTCCACTTAGGCGAGCACTGGGCTGCAGCTAAGTCCCCGAGTGAGAGGTTTACTCTTCATTCGGCAGGATTTTGATAACTTAGGCGAGTGCTTGGACTGCAGCTAAGCCTCCGAGTGAGAGGGTTGCTCTACACTCGATAGGATTTTGATAACTTAGGCGAGTGCTTGGACTGCAGCTAAGCCTCCGAGTGAGAGGGTTGCTCTATACTCGGTAGGATTTTGATAACTTAGGCGAGTGCTTGGACTGCAGCTAAGCCCCCGAGTGAGAGGGTTGCTCTACACTCGGTAGGATTTTGATAACTTAGGCGAGTGCTCGGACTGCAGCTAAGCCCCCGAGTGAGAGGGTTGCTCTACACTCGGTAAGATTTTGATAACTTAGGCGAGTGCTCGGACTGCAGCTAAGCCTCCGAGTGGAAGGCTGGCTTACCACTCGGTAGGATTTTGATAACTTAGGCGAGTGCTCGGACTGCAGCTAAGCCCCCGAGTGGGAGGGTTGCTCCTCACTCGGTAGGATTTTTATAACTTAGGCGAGCACAGGGCTGCAGCTAAGCCCCCGAGTGGAAGGCTGGCTTACCACTCGGTAGGATTTTTATAACTTAGGCGAGCACAGGGCTGCAGCTAAGCCCCCGAGTGGAAGGCTGGCTTACCACTCGGTAGGATTTTTATAACTTAGGCGAAACAGATTCGCAGCTAAGCCTCCGAGTGGGAGTCTGGCTCGCCACTCGGTAGGATTTTGATAACTTAGGCGAGCACAGGGCTGCAGCTAAGCCCCCGAGTGGGAGTCTGGCTCGCCACTCGGTAGGATTTTTACAAACTTAGGCGAAACGGGTTCGCAGCTAAGTCGCCCACTGGGGGGGAATTTTATTGGACAACAATAAAAAGTGACAGAAATTATGGAGGGACTATGACACTATTATTTTGAGGTCCATGAACTACAGAAGTATTTTATTGCAACTCATCCGAGTGATAAAACTTAAGTGTAAAATGGGCGGAGTAGCTCCGCGTTCCAAGCTCGGGGCTCGTCGATATTATGCTTGACGTTGTAAAGACGGTACGCCCCATTGTGGAGAACCTTGGTGATGATGAAGGGGCCTTCCCAAGAAGGAGCAAGCTTGTGTGGTTTGTGCTGATCCACTCGAAGAACCAGATCTCCTTCCTGGAAGGCTCGACCTCTCACATTTCTGGCGTGGAAACGACGCAAATCTTGTTGGTAGATGGTCGACCGGATCAGAGCCATCTCCCTTTCTTCCTCTAAAAGGTCGACTGCGTCTTGCCGCGCTTGTTCAGCCTCTGCTTCATTGTAGATTTCAACTCGAGGAGCATTGTGGAGAAGATCACTCGGCAAGACTGCTTCAGCTCCGTAGACCAAGAAGAATGGAGTTCTTCCGGTCGACCGATTAGGTGTGGTCCGCAGTCCCCAGAGTACTGAGGGAAGTTCGTCGACCCAAGCTCCAGCCGCGTGTTTGAGATCACGCATCAGTCGAGGCTTCAATCCCTTGAGAATCAGTCCATTAGCTCGCTCTGCTTGTCCATTCGACTACGGATGGGCGACTGAAGCGTAGTCGACCCGTGTGCCCTGGGAGTTGCAGAAATCTCTGAATTCCTCTGAGTCAAAGTTCGACCCATTATCCGTAATGATGCTGTGTGGGACTCCATATCTGAATATTAGTTCCCTGATGAAGCTAACAGCAGTACCGGTGTCAAGGCTCTTGATTGGTTTAGCCTCGATCCACTTGGTGAACTTGTCGACTGCCACCAGTACATGCGTGAAGCCACTTCGTCCTGTTCTCAAAGGACCGACCATGTCCAATCCCCATACTGCGAAAGGCCAGACGAGTGGGATGGTCTTCAGAGCCGACGCAGGCTTGTGTGACATATTTGAGTAGAATTGACATCCCTCGCACTTATCCACTATCTCTTTTGCCATCTCATTCGCCTTTGGCCAGTAAAATCCGGCTCGGTATGCTTTGGCCACGATGGTCCGAGAGGACGCATGATGACCACAGGTCCCCGAGTGAATATCATTGAGGATGAGTCGACCTTCTTCTGGTGTTATGCACTTCTGACCAACTCCAGTCGCGCTTTCTCTGTATAATTGTCCTTTGATTACGGTAAAGGCCTTAGATCGACGGACGATCTGTCGAGCCTCTTCCTCATCCTCCGGAAGCTCTTTTCTCAGGATATACGCGACATATGGAACTGTCCAGCGGGAATGACCACTAAGACTTCCATAATCAAGTCGACCACCGCTGGGACTTCGACCTCAGCCGGATCAGTGGCACTCTTGGGCTGCAGAGTTTCTTCGGTGAAAGGATCTTCTTTGACTGACGGAGTGTGTATATGCTCCAAGAACACACCACTCGGGACGGCTTCTCTCTTGGAACCTATCTTTGCTAGATCATCAGCTGCTTGATTTTTCAGTCGGGGTATATGGTGGAGCTCCAACCCCTCGAACTTCTTTTCCAGCTTCCTCACTGCACTGCAGTATCCAGTCATGGCTGGGCTTCTCACGTCCCACTCTTTCATCACCTGATTGACCACTAAATCCGAGTCGCCATAGACCATCAGGCGACGGACGCCGAGTGAAATGGCCATGCGCAACCCATATAAGAGGGCTTCATATTCTGCCTCATTGTTGGAGGAATCAAAGTGAATCTGGAGCACATATCTGAGCTTATCTCCTCTGGGGGAAACTAGGACAACCCCAGCACCGGAACCATTCAACATCTTAGAGCCATCAAAAAAACATGGTCCAATGCTCCGAGTGAACTTCAGTCGGCTGCTGCTGTTCAATCCACTCGGCAAGGAAATCTGCTATTGCCTGGGACTTAATGGCTTTCTTTGCCTCAAACTTGATATCAAGGGGAAGAAGTTCAATCGCCCATTTGGCCACTCGACCAGTTGCATCTCTGTTATGCAAAATCTCTGATAGTGGAGCGTCGCTGACGACTGTGATGGAATGATCAGAGAAATAATGAGCAACCTTCTTTGTGGTCATGTATATTCCATACACAAGCTTCTGATAATGAGGATATCTCTGCTTGGATGGAGTCAATACTTCAGACAAATAATACACTGGGCGCTGAACTTTGAGAGCTTTTCCTTCTTCTTCCCGCTCGACCGTTAGCACAGTACTGACGACTTGTCCTGTGGCTGCGATATAGAGCAACAGAGGCTCTTTGCTGATTGGAGCAGCAAGCACCGGCTGGGTGGAGAGCAGAGCTTTTAGCTCGGCAAACGCTGCATCAGCTTCTGGAGTCCACTCGAACTTGTCTGTCTTCTTCATCAGTCGGTAAAGAGGTAATGCCTTTTCACCGAGTCGTGAGATGAATCGACTTAAAGCGGCCAAGCATCCAGTAAGTTTCTGGACATCGTGCACTCGCACAGGGCGTTTCATTCGGAGAATAGTGCCAATCTTTTCTGGGTTAGCGTCGATTCCCCGTTCGGAAACGAGAAAACCGAGTAACTTGCCACCAGGAACTCCAAATGTGCACTTTGATGGATTGAGCTTGATATCATACCTTCTGAGGTTGGCAAATGTTTCGGCGAGGTCAGCGAGCAGGTCGGAACCTTTTCGCGACTTGACAACGATATCATCCATATAAGCTTCCACATTCCGACTGATTTGAGTGAGTAGACACTTCTGAATCATTCGCATAAATGTGGCTCCGGCATTCTTGAGGCCGAATGGCATGGTGATATAGCAGAAGCACCCGAATGGAGTGATGAAAGTTGTTTTTACCTCGTCGGGCCCGTACAGACGGATCTGGTGGTACCCGGAGTAGGCATCTAAAAAAGATAACCTCTCACATCCCGCGGTCGAGTCAACAATTTGATCTATGCGAGGGAGAGGAAAATGATCTTTCGGGCAGGCCCGGTTGATGTGCTTGAAATCAATGCACATTCGGAGCGACTTGTCCTTCTTAGGAACCATGACGACATTAGCGAGCCACTCGGAGTGGTATATCTCTCGGATAAATCCTGCCGCCAACAGTCGAGCCACTTCTTCGCCAATGGCTTTTCTCTTCTGGACGGCGGACCGCCGAAGATGCTCTTTGACTGGTTTTGCAGATGAGTCGACTCTTAGGCGATGCTCAGCCAGTCCCCTGGGAACACCTGGCATGTCAGCGGGCTTCCATGCAAAAATGTCCCAGTTCTCACGGAGGAACTGGACGAGCGCTTCTTCCTATTTTGGGTCGAGTGTTGTGGAGATGCGGGTCGGAGCTGCTTCGGGGTCGGTCGGGTGAATGTGAACAGGCTTCGTCTCACCGGACGACTGGAAAGCAGACTCTGTGGCGGGCTTCTTGGATCGCAGCAAGTCACTCGGATCTGCGTTTTGCTTGTATTCTTCGAACTCGACCGCTGTCACCTGGGAATCGGCGATCTTGGAGCCCTTCTGAAAGCACTCTTCTGCCTTTTTCCGATCACCGGTGACAGTGATCACTCCTTTGGGGCCGGGCATCTTCAATTTGAGGTATACGTAGCATGGTCGAGCCATGAACCGCGCGTAAGCTGGTCTCCCCAAAATGGCATGATATGCACTCTGAAAATCCACGACCTCAAACGTCAACTTTTCTTTGCGAAAATGCTTTGAATCGCCAAACACCACGTCCAAAGCTATCTGGCCGAGTGACTCGGCCTTCTTCCCGGGTATAACTCCATGAAAGCTCATGTTGCTAGTGCTCAGTCGGGACATCGGAATGCCCATACCTTTCAATGTGTCCGCATACAATAAGTTCAGCCCACTTCCACCATCCATCAGCACCTTTGTCAGTCGAGTGCCTTCGACAACTGGATCGACCACCAAAGCTTGCCTCCCAGGGGTGGCAATATGAGTCGGGTGATCAGATTGGTCGAATGTGATGGGTGTTTGAGACCACTTCAGATAATTTGCTTTTGCGGGGGCAACCATGTTCACCTCTCGGTTAATCACTTTCAGTCGACTTCTGCTTTCCACATCTGCAAAGATCATCAGAGTGGAGTTGATATGCGGATATCCTTCCTCACTGTCCTCCTTGTCTTCGGCCTTGTCTGACTCCTTCTCCTTGTCCTTAGACTGTTTTCCCTGAAACTGCTGGATCAGGAGTCGACATTGGCGAGTGGTGTGCTTCGGGTAAATGATATTCCCCTCTTCGTCTTTCTTCGTGTGAATGTGACATGGCATATCCATCACGTCGTTCCCTTCTTTATCCTTTACCTTCTTGGGGTTCCAGGATCCTTTTGGTTTCCCCTTAAACTTTCCTTGAGTCACGGCCAGAGCCTCTCCAGGAGCTGCCGGTTCAGCCTTCCGCTTCTGTTTCCGACTGGTGTTTCCTTTTTCCGACTGACTCGGCTTGTGCTTGCCGCTTCGGAGTCGGTCTTCTTCTTCGCCGTTGGCGTACTTGGTAGCAATCTCCATCATCCGACCCAAGGTCATGTCACCGGTTCAACCAAACTTCAAACTCAGTTCTCTGTTCTTGACACCATCTTTGAAGGCGCAGACTGCCTGATGATCGGACACATTCTCCACAGTGTGGTGCAAAGTGATCCACCTCTGAATATACTCTCTGAGAGTCTCATTAGTTTTCTGCACGCAGACTTGCAGCTCTGTCAATCCAGCTGGTCGCTTGCAAGTTCCTTCAAACGTCCTGACGAACACTCGGGACAGATCTTCCCAAGTGTAAATGCTGCTAGGAGGTAACTGAGTCAACCATGCCCTGGCAGAACCTTCCAGCATGAGGGGAAAGTGCTTCATGGCCACTTCGTCGTTCCCACCACCAATCTGAACTGCCACTCGGTAGTCTTCAAGCCAAGTTTCAGGCTTTGACTCACCAGTAAACTTGCTGACTCCTGTTGCCAACCTGAAATTGGGAGGGATAACTGCGGCTCTGATAGCCCTGCTGAAACATTCAGGGCCGGAAACATGCACTCGACTGCTTGTGGGTACATCTCTGTCGAGTGCACCTCGATGGGCTCTGTTCCGGTCGACCAACCCTTGCACGATAATGGATCGCGCGTCGAAGCCTGGTTCTCTGGGGTCGACTGGAACCCTACGCCCTGTACTGTACTGACGCCTATCATCTGGCTGCCGAGGAGCGTAAGACCCACCCCTCGGAGGGGAATAGGGCACTTGACGCCTATCATCTCGGTCGAGTCTGTCGCCATATTGATCTCGCCGATTCTCGCGCCCTTCACGCCGCGGAGGCGATCTGGGGCTGTGAGCCGACTGAACCGTATTCACAGTGACGGATCGACTGTGAATTCTGTTGCGCGACTGAGACACGGCTGAATTCTGATCTCCTGCTGCCCGGAGCAGATCCCTGATCTGCAGCAAACCTCTGCCAGCTTCCGACTGCGAAGGCTGGATGGACTCTGCTATACGGGTCGCAGCTGCTAAATTCTGAATTGGGGTTCGATATACCTGAGTCGGCGGGAAGAGTTGACGTCGACTGGTGTCGGGAACTCGTTGCCGCGCGTGCTCGTCGAGTGCTCGCTGAAGGTTCTCCAGTCGAGTGCGCTCGGCCAAATTGGCCAGACGCGCCTCCTCCAAGGCACGAGCCTCGGGGGTTTCTCCTGCGATGGGAATACGCAGGGGATCCTCGTTCCTGCGGCGAAGTTCCTCTCTTTGCAGAGAGTCGAGTGGCTCGGGTTGGTACTCTTCGTAGCCTCGTGTAGGGTCGCCGCCGTCACCTGCTCCACCACCACGGGTGAAGCCGGGGGGACTGTGGGGCCCGTCGACCATCAAGATTTCCGCCGCTGGATCACTGCTACCGCACTCGGATGCAGTCTCTACGGAGCCAGTCGACTGATCGAACAAGCCGTAGAGAGGTTCGTCGGGCTCGATTGCCGCAACTTGGGTGGTGGCCGATTGGCGAGCCACCGCGTGCCTCACCCATCGCTGAAGCCTCGACCGGCCTGAGCGCTTGCGCTGGCGGGAGACCGGGAGGGTGGACGATAAAGGAGCCGACCGATACTGGGTCGACGGTTGCCGCAGCAGAACGCCACGGACACATGCGCGACAATGCGTCGCACCGCGGACGGGGAGCGCATCCACGTCGAGTGGAGCCTCCTGGAGCCATGCGGAGTCGTCGGCGATGAAGGTGAGAGTGCCGAGACGGATCTCTTGACCCTCGACCAAAACTCCAGCAGACACCATGATGAAAGTACTCGGAAGAATCGCAACTTTCTCCACAAAATCGCTAAAACACCGGCCCCACGGTGGGCGCCAACTGTCGTGGTTCTAAGCCTGACAGTAGAGTGGGGGTAGGTATTGAGAGGCAAGGTCCTAGTTATGGAGAGGTTGTAAGCACAAAGGATGTACGAGTTCAGGCCCTTCTCGGAGGAAGTAACAGCCCTACGTCTCGGAGCCCGGAGGCGGTCGAGTGGATTATGAGTATATGAGTTACAAGGTGCCGAACCCCTCTGCCTGTGGAGGGGGGTGGCTTATATAGAGTGCGCCAGGACCCCAGCCAGCCCACGCAGGAGAGGGTTTAAGGTGAGTTAAGTCTGGGGCGTTACTGGTAACGCCCCACATAAAGTGCCTTTACTATCATAAAGTCTACTTGATTACAGGCCGTTGCAGTGCAGAGTGCCTCTTGACCTTCTGGTGGTCGAGTGAGTCTTCGTGGTCGAGTCCTTCAAGTCAGTCGAGTGTGTCCCTCGTTGGTCGACTGGAAGGCGACTTCTTCTAAGGGTGTCCTTGGGTAAGGTACTTAGATCAGGTCCATGACCCTACCCTAGGTACATAACCCCATCAGGTACCACAGGTAGGCCCTCGCGTACCACTCCACAGTCATCTCATCGGCGTCTTCGGGGCATGTCTTCCGGTGCTCCGAGAGCCAGGGTAACGGCACACCAGATGTACGGTTACCCTTAGCCTCGGGGCAGCCGCCGATGAGGCTGGTAACCCTCTCCTGCCAGTTGGTCCCCTCCACTCGCCCGGTCAGTGCATGACCCTCGATTGGCATCGCAGTAATCATCAACCAATCCTCGAGGGTCACCGTCATCTCCCAGCATGGGAGATGGAAAGAATGGGTCTCCAGTCGCCACCGGTCAATCAGAGCTGTCAGAGCTGCGTGGACAAGCGTCGGCGGCTGACGCTTGAACTGCAACACGAAACCCAACAGTCGGGCTCTCTTGAAGAACGACACGTAGCGCTCGTCATAGTCCATATGCCCATGAAGCCCGTGCCCCCTCATGCACAGTGGCTGGAGCATCTCTCAAAAAGTGAATGCCAAGAGTTAGGAAATTATTTTCATCAATCCGAAAACTTTGATCAATATTTCATTTATATTACTTACCTCTCCGTTCTCTATGAAACGGGCATGATGACCCTTGTCGAATGCGTAGTCAAGCATGCAGTACTGTGGGCCGATGTTGTCCGCAAGAGGTGGCTGCCTTAATAAAATTTCATAAACAAAAACATCATAAGCATAAGCATACATAAACATGCATCATATCAAAATCATATCACCATGCATCATATCACAAAAAAAATCCTCCAACAACATCTACTACACATGATGGATCAAATCATATCAACATCTACTACTGTGGGCCGATGTTGTCCGCAAGAGGTGGCTGCCTTAATAAAATTTCATAAACAAAAACATCATAAGCATAAGCATACATAAACATGCATCATATCAAAATCATATCACCATGCATCATATCACAAAAAAAATCCTCCAACAACATCTACTATACATGATGGATCAAATCATATCAACATTACTCAGATCAAGAAAAAAAATTCCTCCAACATGCATCATATCACAAAAGAAATCCTCCAAAAATCATCTTTCAAAGCATTATCTCCAAACAACATGTTCATATCATCATATCAACATGCATCATCACTCCAACATGCATCATATCATCATATTTTTAAACAAAATAAATCCTCCAACATGCATCATATCATCATATTTGTAAACAAAAAAAATCCTCCAATATCTTCATATCATCATATCAACATGCATCATCAAACTACAATCAATTCCTCCCACATGCATTACATCATAATTTTTTTAACAAAAAAAATTATGAACTAGGGTTCATCTTCACACTAACATATGAACTATTGATTAGAGTTCATATTCAATACCACTAGCTACTCAAGAACTAAGAACTATAACTAGAATCAAGCTAAAACAATCTAAGGTGGAAAAAATCCAATCTAAGTTCAGAAAAATGATGGATTTCAAGCAAATAATGCGTCAAATCAGAAGCAAGTTTGCAAAACTAATTGGAGGGATCGGAGGAGCTTACGATTCTCTCTTCGGGGCCATCTCGATCCGCCAAAACGGTGAAGAATCGGTGAATATCCGAGGGGGAGAGGGAAGGAGATGAGAGAGGGAGAGAGGGGCGACTTGGGGGAGAAAAAGAGAAGCTGCCAACGAGGGGGAGGTGGAGGGGTGGGGAGATGGGCAGGGGCGCGGGGGTCTCGGGGGAAATAACTGCCCGGAACCTACCGCCAGAGCCCCTGGCGGTAGGGTTATACATCCTACCACCAGGGGCCGGCGGTCGTTTTCGCTAGCTGACGTGGACTAGTACCCTACCACCAGGGGCCCTGGCGGTAGGTTGTATAACCCTACCGCCAGGGCCCCTGGCGGTAGGAAGAAGGGTCAAATCACGAAATTTTTCCGAACCGGGGTCAGATCCTGAATTTGTATCCAATAAGGGTCAAAACACGAAATTTAGCCCCACATGGATTCATCTCCCGACACACAGATCAAATTTTGTTTGGTCCAATTTTTCTGCATGGGCTCCGCAGCGAGCGCCCTGCGTGTGCTTGACACCTTTGAACATGAGGATATATCTCCAGCTTTCTTCTCTTAGGGTGACCCGTAAATTTTCTCCCGCATCCGTCCGTGTATAGGGAATCAGTCTGTAAGTCCGCAGACACGGATGCGGAAGTCCGTCATTCAACGTTGACCGTATACATTTTTTCCGAGAAAACTTTCGATCTATTCATCAACTGTCAAGAAAGTACGAAAGAACGCCGGAAATAAAAATTATGTCTTGGTCCATAGACCACCTACTGACGATTACAAGCAATGGAGTGAGCCGAAGACGCGCCACCGTCATCGCCCCTCCCTCATCAAAGCCAGGCAGCCCACCTGAGTTCAAGTCATGGCTTTGACGCTGGTACTCATGGAGTTTCTCCTATAAAAAAAAGCCAACGAGGGTTAGCCCTTGGGTTGGTCTCTTTTTTCATCAAAGCCGGGCAAATGTTGGTGTAGTAGACAGTCCGAAAGTCGTCGTGCTAAGAACCCATAGGACTAGCACACCAGAACAACAACCACCACCGATGAAGAGAAATGTAGGCTGGAAGGATCCAACCTGCACACGCACGTACGTAGACGAACGAAGACCGGGTCCAAACGGATCCACCAAAGACAGACGCTAACCGGATCCCACGAGATCCGCCGGAAACACACCCTCCGACCACACTAGAAGCTCCACCGGGTGGGGCCTAGGTAGGGAGGACTTTATTCCATCTTCAGAAAACTGCCACCGCCTCATCTTCCTGAGCATGGCACAAACCCAAACAAAACTAAAAACACACCTACAAACGGAGCACTCCCACCGACAAGTGCCGGGATCCACCGCTCGTCCATGGTCCAAGAACCATCGGAGACGACGCAGACCGGCGGCGGCGCTGGTGAGGGGCAAGGAAACCCTAGCGCCTTGGTCAAAGACTGCTAGGGTGAAGGGGTACGTAGGTTTCAAGACAGCCATTCGTTCTTCTAATCGACTAGTCTGGCGCAGAGCTCTGCCCACATACATTTCAACCCACATTTGATCTAGTCGGACGAAATTCATGCAAACCGACCGATATTCATCAAAATTCATATAAAAAATAGCATAAATCATCCATACATAGCATGCAAATTAAGTCTAGTACAACAATGTGTGAAATTCGACTAGATTAAGCGGATGTCCAACAAGTTTTTTATCAACGGATCATGCCCTCCCACGCATACTCCCCCTTCAGCTTCATCCAACAATGTGTGCGTAAATGACTGCCCCTTTGTCCTGTGGTACATCATGACAACGCGTGCGGGCTACATAATGTGTAGACCAACAATGAGTGAACAAATCAATAAATAAGTTGAGCAAGAGGAAGCAAAACTTATGATCTCGTCCTCTACCGCATGCAATGGCCACCATGCCTCGAGCTGATGAACCACGTTGACGCTGATCTGGATAGCGTACCAGCGATACGATAACAACCTCACATGTCGTAGGGCGCAATGTGCTCATGCGTGGAACGATTCATGCACTTGGTGCCAGAAGGCCCCCCTCTGCTCCTACCCGTGAAATCTGCGGATACGGCCAACCACGCATCGCACAACAAAATCCTCCATAGTCGAGTAGCTCGCCATCCTTCATACTCTAAAAAATGACATAGCACTCGAAAATAAAGCTCAATGGCATTTGACCGAACACATGTTGAGCATGGTGTCCGTCATGGAGGTCGTCGATAGGGGGGCGGAGTGTACCTGCGTACAAACGGATCTAAGATGGACAACGTCGTCGTAGAGGCGAGCGGGCGCATTAGTTCTAGTTGCGGACGTCCGACAATGCTGCTGTGGCGGCCGGAGACGTACAATGGCGATGGAGGTGGAGGGTAAGGGAGACCTAGATTCGGGGGTACTCGGACAGCCGGACTATATACTTTGCCCGGACTGTTGGACTATGAAGATACAAGATTGAAGACTTCGTCCCGTGTCCGGGTGGGGCTCTCCTTTGCGTGGAAAGCAAGCTTGGCAATCCAGATATGTAGATCTCCTTCTCTGTAACCGACTCTGTGTAACCCTCGCCCCCTCTGATGTCTATATAAACCAGAGGGTTTAGTCCGTAGGACAACAACAATCATAATCATAGGCTAGCTTCTAGGGTTTAGCCTCTACGATCTCGTGGTAGATCACTCTTGTAATACTCATATCATCAAGATCAATCAAGCAGGAAGTAGGGTATTACCTCCATCGAGAGGGCCCGAACCTGGGTAAACATCATGTCCCCCGCCTCCTGTTATCATTAGCCTTAGACGCACAGTTCGGGACCCCCTACCCGAGATCCGCCGGTTTTGACACCGAAATTGGTGCTTTCATTGAGAGTTCCACTATGTCGTCACGGTAAGGCCTTATGGCTCGCCTTGTTGTAAAGGACAACATCACCTCTGGGGAAGCCCTGGCTCTAGGCCAAACTCTCCGACTAGGCGGCTTCGTCATGACCGCCCGATCGGCCGTCGCGCCGACGATGACTTCTCAGGTCATCAAAAACAGCCTCCACGTCAACTCAGAACTTACCGAACAGGTGGATCCAATGGAACTCTCCTCCCTGAACGAGCTCTTGGATCGCATCGCCGCTTTGGGAGTCGCTACGGACTATGATCCGATCGGGCTTAAACCCGACCAAAGGGAGATTAACTCTCCGCCGGCCACCCATCAGATAGCGGTAGTGGAAGAGCAATGCATCAATTCTTCCTCTATTTTGAGGACGAACTATGTCCGGATTCCCGAGCTCTCCGAGCCGGATACCCGTCTATGGAAGGACATGACCCAAGCTCTGAACCTAGAATCGGACAGCGGGTAGAAAAATTGGGCAACATCCCGGAGCCCGAGTTGCCAAGCTCAGAAGCTCCTCTTCCCCTGGGTCTCAGATCGGGTCAGGGTTTGGACTTAAATCAACCCACCCACCCAGATACAAACAATCTTTCACATATTAGACAAGAGCCCCAAGAGACAGTACATCACTTCTGGGCCAGATTCCTCCTTGTAATGAGCAAGGTTAAGGACTGTCGCGAGGAAGACGCAATCTCATTCTTTTGCAAAAATTGCACGGACAAGGGAATCCTCAACGCCATAAGTCGCCGTGACATAGTACACTTTGCTGACTTGGCGGCCATAGTACAGAAGTATTGTGCGATGGAAAGTGCCTGGAAAACCTAAACAAAATTCTCAGATCCTCCGGCTCTCACTAAACCCCCTGTCCGAACTCAAAGGGTGCACTCTCGCAAGTCACCCGACCCAATTACAAAAAAACAAGGCCCTCTACAGGGCATGGAACTGTATTGGAGGGATGGCTCAATGGGCCATGCAAAATTCACAGTACACCGGATACCATACCAACACACAGCCTTAGAGCATGTTGGATACTCCGGCAGGTGGCCAAGAGCGGCGAGGATCTCCTCGTCAACCATACCGCAGAGCACCATCCCGCCGAAAACAACAATACAGTATTGTCAGTCTTCGAGACTTTCGCCTCAAATAATAGGCGCAAGCGAGCACTCCATAGCCTCGCCGAAGTCTGCCACGTTGCAGCAATAAATCCATGGAACGACACGGCTATAACCTTCAATGCCAGTGACGAACCTCAATTCTGAACAGTTCGGGCACCAGCCGCTTTGGTCCTTAGTCCAATTGTGGACGGCTTCCGGCTTACTAAAGTGCTCATGGATGGCGGCAGCGGATTAAACCTCATCTACGAGGAGACTCTTAACAAGATGGAAATAGACAAGAGCCGCATTGAGCAAAGCAGCACGACCTTCAGGGGAATCATCCCTAGTCGGGAGGCATGATGTGTGGGAAAAATCACACTAGATCTGGTATTCGGCACGCCGGAGAATTATAGGTCCGAAGAAATCATATTTCAAGTGGCCCCGTTCAGTAGCGGATACCACGCCCTTTTAGGGCGGGATGCATTCACGATCTTCCAAGCTATACCCCATTATGGGTACATGAAGCTCAAGATGCCCGGGCCTAATGGAATCATCACTCTAGCTAGTGATCCGGACGTAGCACTCCGCGCCGAAAATAAAACTGCTACACTGGCCCTTGAGGCATTATCCGAAGCCCTCGTGACCGAAGAACTAACCGCGCTGCACTCCACAGTGGACAGGGACGATGTGATACTCGACAAACGACCCAAGTCCAGCTCTTTCAAACCAGCGGACGAAATAGTCAAATTCCAGGTCCACCCAACAGACCATACAAAAACAACATCCATTGGGGCACAACTGAACCCCACAATAGACGCCGCACTACGAGAGTTCTTGCGCGAGAATTGGGACATCTTCGCCTGGCACCCTTCAGACATGCCAGGTATCCCATGAAGGCTGGCCGAACATAGCCTAAACATACTGAAGGGATACAAGCCGGTCAAGCAGGCTCTTCGGCGCTTTTCAGAACCTAAACGACAAGCCATGGGAGAAGAGCTAGCCAAGTTACTTGAGGCCGGATTCATCAGAGAAATAAAACACCTGGACTAGCTAGCAAACCTGGTGATGGTACCAAAGAAGGACAAATCCTGGCGCCTATGTGTCGATTTCAAGGACCTCAATAAGGCTTGCCCTAAGGATCCCTTCCCCCTCCCCCGCATTGATCAAATCATCGACGCCACCGCAGGATACGACTCATTGTGCTTCCTCGACGCATACTCCGGATATCATCAAATCAAGATGGCGGAATCCGATCAAGCCGCAATGGCATTCATCACTCCATACGGCCCGTTCTGTTTCAATACCATGCCTTTCGTGCTCAAAAATGCCAGTGCATCCTATCAACGCATGATTCAGACATGCCTGGAAAAACAAATCGGCAAAACAGTGGAGGCATATGTAGAGGACGTGGTCATCAAAACCAGACACGTCGAATCTTTAATAGACGACTTGAGGCTTACATTCGACAATCTCCGAACATATGACATCAAGCTCAATCCGAAAAAATGCGTTTTCGGCGTGCCTGCCGGAAAGCTGCTGGGCTTCATCATTTCCAACAGAGGAATTGAAGCAAATCTGGCTAAAATCCGAGCTCTGTCACAGTTGGCTACCCCAACAGACCTCAAGCAAATCTAGAAACTGACTGGATGCGTGGCTGCCTTAAGCCACTTTATCTCCCGATTGGGAGAAAAGGCACTACCCCTTTATCGCCTTGTTAGACGCACCGAACACTTCGAGTGGACGGATGCGGCCACGGCCGGATTGGAAGAAATAAAAGCCCTCTTGGCCAGCAACCCAATCCTGGCGGCACCAAATATCGGTGAACCCATGCTGTTATATATAGCTGCAACACATCAGGTTGTAAGCGCAGTGCTCGTCGTCGAACGAGAAACGGACGGACATAAATTCCCGCTTCAAAAGTCGGTATACTACGTATCCACTATCCCCACACCATGAAAGTCCCGGTACCCACATTATCAAAAGATAGCACATGCGGTCTTCATGGCATCCCGGAAGCTACGACACTACTTTCAAGAGTGTTCGATCACGGTGGCCTCGGAAGTACCACTCAACGATATAATAAATAACCGCGATGCCACGGGCCGGATTGCTAAATGGGCTGTCGAGCTCCTCCCGTTCGACATAATATACAAACCATGGCGAGCCATTAAGTCGCAAGTACTGGCCGACTTCGTCGCCGAATGGACAGAAGCCGAACTCCCTAAAGAGTACGACGCGTACTCCAATTGGATCATGCACTTTGACGGCTATAAGATGCTGGCTAGTCTGGGGGAAGGCGTTGTCCTGACATCCCCCACCGGAGATACAGTCCAATACGTACTCCAAAATATTATACACAAACTCCAACAACGCAGCCGAATATGAGGCTCTGTTGCATGGTCTTCAGATGGCAGTCTCCATGGGCATTCAACGCCTGGAAGTGCATGGGGATTCGAACCTTGCAATATCTCAAATAAATGGAGACTTTGATGCCAAGGACCCAAAAATGGCGGTTTACCGTAATGCCATCCTCAAAATGTCAGCTCGGTTCGAGGGGCTCGAATTCCACCATGTGGTCTGAGAAAACAACCAAGCGGCGGATATCCTCGCCCGCATCGGCGCTAAGCGCGACCCCGTCCCACCTAATATCTTCTTGGAGAGGCTGTTCAAGCCATCCATGGTGTGGGAAGGGGAGACTGGCAATATCATTCCGGACCCGAACACAACCCCAGATCCCGAACAATCTGACATAATCGGAGGCTCTGCCACCGAAATAACACCTTCGGCCCACGTAATTATGGCTATCGTTGCCCCGTGGACAGAACCCTTCTTAGCCTACCTAAATAGGCAAGAACTCCCTGAGGACTAAAATGAAGCGCGTTGCATTGTGTGGCGCTCTAAAGCCTACAAGGTTCACGAGAGAGAGCTTTATAAGAAAAGCGCGACCGGAATGCTTCAAAGATGCATCTCTAAAGAGGAGGGACGACAGCTACTGACCGAAATTCAGGCTGGACTCGGCGGCCATCACGCCGCAGCTCAGGCCCTTGTAAGCAAGGCTTTCCGTACAGGTTTCTACTGGCCGACAGCCCGGGTAGACGCACAGGGCCTCGTCCAACATTGCATCGGTTGCCAGCTCTTTGCAAATCAAAGCCATATGCCACCTACCGCTCTCCAAACAATCCCCATAACTTGGCCCTTTGTGGTCTGGGGGCTTGATATGGTTGGACCCCTTAAACGAGGAAGCCATAATAAAAAATACTTGTTGGTCATGGTAGATAAATTCACCAAATGGATAGAGGCCAAACCAGTAAAAACGGCCGAATCCGGACCAGTGATAGACTTTATATCCGGGGTCGTACACCGTTACGGTGTCCCCCACAACATCATCACGGATAACGGCTCCAACTTCACAGCCGACAAAGTGAAAACTTGGTGCGGCAGAATGGACATCAAGCTCGATTATGCCTCTGTTTATCACCCCCAAACAAACGGTTAAGTCGAACGAGCAAATGGTCTTATTATGAGCGGCATCAAACCCAGACTAGTGCGATCCTTGAAGGAATCAGATACGCACTGGGTCAAGGAGCTCACCTCCGTACTATGGGGGCTGCGGACCACACCAAATCGCACCACCGGATACACACCATTTTTTATGGTGTATGGCGCAGATGCAGTACTACCCTGCGATATCATTCATGACTCACCTCAAGTGCGCATGTACGAAGAGAGAGAAACCGAGCTAGATCGGCAGGATAGTTTAGATGCCCTGGAGGAGGAGCGTGACGTTGCAAAGGCCCGTTCCGTATTCTATCAGCAGTAGGCTCGAAGGTATCAAAGCATAGAAGTACGGGCCAAAACTTATAACGTTGGCGAGCTTTTTCTACGCCTACTGGAGAAGAAAAAGGACAAGCTCAAGCCCAAGTGGGAGGGCATTGATAAAGTTCTCACCGGAGGAGCATATTGCCTGCGTGATGCATCAGATAACCGACTCAAGCCGAACCCATGGAACGCGACCAAACTCCGAAGATTCTACGCCTAGTGCCGAACTCTGTGAATGTCTCCCTACCTCCGCTTTTTTTAGTTATGTCTTTTTTCTTACTTTCTTTCCTTTTATATATATATAGCCTTAAAAGCTTTAAGTGTGCCTCGATCGCACACTCCTGCCGAACTATGTGTGCTCAATATACCTGGGGGCTTCTTATACGGAAGCTTAATATAATTATCTTCTGGGCTTTATGCCCACCACATATGCGTCACTTCTCCATATGTGCCTTTTTTGCCATTATATGCATCGATATGACTTAAGTTTTGGCCAAGCTGGGTTGCCTGGCTTTTGTGTTTATGCCCTACGTTCCCGTTAATTCGGCTAGGGCATAAGGGGAGCACCTCTGCGATTGTTACTGTCAGGTCAGCCAGATGTGTACCTCAGACTGGGTGAAGCCGAAAGCTAGTGTTCTTAAGGGAATATTCGATCGGTGAACAAAAGATGTTTTTACCTATAAAATCCATGTTTCATCTCCTTCGTCTTTGCCCGCAGTTCGGACATGCACATTCATGCATGCGCACCCAGGGAAAGGAACCCCTAACGGAACTATTCTCCCTGGAAGATGTTTCTTACTATCCAAGTAATATGACATAGCTAGTTGGGTACTTGTCTGTTCAAGCACTTATGACCCCTACGCCTGGTTTCCACGCATACCCCGGTTTAACATAACCGAGAGGGTATTCGGATACACTCCGGACTAT
The DNA here is from genome assembly GCF_002162155.2 of Triticum dicoccoides. Taxonomy (NCBI): domain Eukaryota; kingdom Viridiplantae; phylum Streptophyta; class Magnoliopsida; order Poales; family Poaceae; genus Triticum; species Triticum dicoccoides. Next base: position 389,660,727 of record NC_041383.1, on the reverse strand, counting down.
CGGGTCCGGAGGCTGAAGCGAAAAGGTCTACCATGACAAATGATTTACAATCCGGCTAGGGACAATATATGTCATTTGAAGTACACAATCACTTATACTGACTAAATTCTTCTTCTATACCATCCAACAGGCTGTCTAGCCTACAATCCTGTTGGGAATACTTTGCGGCTAATCCTACCTAGTCATACACCAGACTAACGGGGATCTCTTTCCCATCTGACCCTACAGGACCAACCTCGGCTATGTGGTTCGGGTCAACCTCGGTGTACCGCGTCTTCACCATGGCCCAGGCTTCCCTTGCACCTTGTCGGCAGGCTGATATCTTCCATAAACGGAAGCGCCGCCGCACTCCCTTAAGCATCTCTACAAGATCCCCCATGCCTCCGGGCAGGGAGGTGGAGGGCCACAAGGCCTGGGCAATACCCCGCATCACCTGCCGAACTTGTTCGTGCAGTTGCGAGAGCTCTGATAGTAGATCGCCTGCGGATCCGGGCATCTCCTCTTTGGGGCGACCTGTCAGCATACCTACAGACATAATTCTGTTAGCCCGCTTCTTTGCCGAACTGTATAAAGGTTCGTTCAAGCACTTACTAAAAATGTCGTGTCATAGCCTTTTATTCTCCTTTACGGAGTCCGTGAGCTGGGCCCGAACATCTCCCAGTTCAACTCCCAGCCGGGTATGGGCATCCTGGAGCTCATTTTTCTCCCGAATAACCCATGTAAGCACTCGCTCGCCAGCCTCTCGCTGTCGTTTAGCATATTTCTCATCCTCTTGTAATATCTCCGGATTCACTCCGGGATTTTCTGCATAATCTATTGTTAGATTTGCAAAGCATGCCGAATACTCACTCGTATATGTAAATACATTTTCGAGACAAGTATTACCAGATGAGGCCTTCTTGGACTCCTCTATTTCACCAACTGTGGCCCTTAGCTGGGATTTGCACTCCTCCAGCTCTTTAGACAACTAGGTATTCTTCTCCGAGAGAACCTATACATACGATGATCCTTAAATCAGTTGTGCCAACTGTTTCAAGTCTCAGGGGCTACTGATATACATAATTATCAGATTTGCTTACCCGTATATCCTTTACATACTGGTCCGTGGCTCTAGCAAGTCCATCTTGAGCGGCTCGGATGTACGCGTCTCCAGAGTTGAAGGCATCGAACGCCTCTTCGGAGAAACTAGGATAGCGGAGCACGGCCCGGTGACGCCTATGATTCATGGCACTCTCCACTTCGGAATTCATAGCGGACAGTTTATCCGCATCCTCTGTAGGAGGACCATCCGGCGTTGTCCCCGCGTTAACCTCTGCCCCTAAGTCTGGCAATGGAGCCCGGCTGGTGGAGGCGTGGCCGGCAGGCTCTCTGGATACTATCCGGCGAGCGTTTTTTCTGCCAGGAACCAAGGGCATTATTATATTTTAAAAGACGATAATCACGGAGCAGGTTTTAATCATACCTCTGCAACAGCGTCTCAGTCCTGGCCGCCTTCCTTTTGAGCCTACCCGGCTTCGGTGCCCCTTGTTGGCGAGTCACCTCGGGTTCGGCATGGTACCCTGATGGCCTTCCCTGTAAGACGCAATATGTGCGTAGTGGGTAAGGTGCAAAGAAGGGATCCTTCTCTGAAGTTAGGACTCTGGTTTACTTACATGCGATGCAGGGAGTAGGCCTGGGTAATCGGCTATGATGGCCACCAAGGCACCTTCACAGCTCAGCTGATAGAACATCCTGTCAACGAGCTCCACAAATACATCTGGATCCTCTTCGAGTCCGGGGTCGAGGGCCCGGTCAGGGTCCTCTGGCTGTGGAGACGGGCTGTGGATCTCCCTCACAGCTTTTCGCAGTTCCTGCTATGAATTAGCAAGGTAAATATTTATGATAAAGGATGCGGGAAGGACAGGAGTAAAGGATAGCAGCTCACCCAGCTTGGGGGCTTGTACATGGAGAATCCATCCCGTGGCTTAATACGGATGAACTCCTCTTCTTCTCCTTTGAACAAATTGGACAGTATCTTCGCCAGAGCGGCGGTGGAGTCCGGGCCTTTACGACCACAACGAGTGGCATCATATCCTCCATTGAAGTGCCACATGGGTTTCCCCCGATACTGAAGTGGCTGCACCCCCCGCATTATACAAATTGACCTCGATTATTGTCAGTCCTGATTTGGCCAGCATTTTTATCCTGCCCATCAGGTAAAGGACCTTTCTGTTGTCTTCCTTCTGGGGGCTCCGAGGGCGCCAGCTGTGGCGTTTCTTCAATGGGGCATTAGTGAACTCAGGAAGGCCCATCCGGATAGGGTTTGTAAGGGGGACGTCCTCCATGTAAAACCACTCCGAAGGCCAATCTTCGGATGTCTTCTTCGGAGTACCGGACAAGTATCCCGTCCCGGCGATGCGCCATATTTCGGCTCTGCCCACTTGATATATCGACCCCTCCTGAGTGTGGGGTACGAGGCAGAATAGCCTCTTCCATAGCTCGAAATGAGCTTCGTAGCCCAGAAATAAAGGCGACATAGCCAACGATGTGTAGTATGGAGGCAGGAGTGAAGTTATGCAATGGAGGCCGTAGAACTCCAGAAGCCCGCGGAGGAACCGATGGATTGGAAATCCGAGTCCCCTCAGCAAGTAGGGGACAAGGCATACCCGCTCCCCCTTGGATGGGTTGGGAAAACTCTCCGCTTGCTCCCCGCCATTCTAAGTGGCTAGTCCAGCTCGGAGGGGGACCATGTATGCAGGCGGGAGAAACCCCTGGGTCTGTAACTCTACCAATCGGCTATGGGAGACGAAACACTTCTCCCAATCGCCTGGCTTAGTGCTACGGGAGCGAGAGGAGGGGCTGCGACGACCAGCCATGATGGGATGCTTTCTTCCGGGCGCGCTCTGATGGATACTCGTTGGGGGAGGATGGTGTGATTTGGATCTGAGGATCCCCGTCTCCTTAAATAGACAATTTACTTAGATGGTCAGAGTGGCAAATGTAAAAATGCCCCAACTTCTCACATTCGCTCGACACATGGAGATGACCATTATTTAAGCATAGAAGCCGAGGAGTGCAACATTAATGGGAAGCCGGACACTACTCGTTATGACAGGTACTCTGGATTTGGAGGAGAACCCGCCTTGTAATGTCGAAGACAATCTGCGCGCCGGACTCATCGTCATTGAAGCCTGGTTCAGGGGCTACTGAGGGAGTCCTGAATTAGGTGGTACTCGGACAGTCGGACTATATACTTTGCCCGGACTGTTGGACTATAAAGATACAAGATTGAAGACTTCGTCCCGTGTCCGGGTGGGGCTCTCCTTTGCGTGGAAAGCAAGCTTGGCAATCCAGATATGTAGATCTCCTTCTCTGTAACCGACTCTGTGTAACCCTCGCCCCCTCTGATGTCTATATAAACCGGAGGGTTTAGTCCGTAGGACAACAACAATCATAATCATAGGCTAGCTTCTAGGGTTTAGCCTCTACGATCTCGTGGTAGATCAACTCTTGTAATACTCATATCATCAAGATCAATCAAGCAGGAAGTAGGGTATTACCTCCATCGAGAGGGCCCGAACCTGGGTAAACATCGTGTCCCCCGCCTCCTATTACCATTAGCCTTAGACACACAGTTCGGGACCCCCTACCCGAGATCCGCCGGTTTTGACACCGAAATTGGTGCTTTCATTGAGAGTTCCACTATGTCGTCACGGTAAGGCCTTATGGCTCGCCTTGTTGTCAAGGACAACATCACCTCTGGGGAAGCCCTGGCTCTAGGCCAAACTCTTCGACTAGGCGGCTTCGTCATGACCGCCCGATCGGCCGTCGCGCCGACGATGACTTCTCAGGTCATCAAAAACAGCCTCCACGTCAACTCAGAACTTACCGAACAGGTGGATCCAATGGAACTCTCCTCCCTGAACGAGCTCTTGGATCGCATCGCCGCTCTGGGAGTCGCTACGGACTATGATCCGATCGGGCTTAAACCCGACCAAAGGGAGATTAACTCTCCGCTGGCCACCCATTAGATAGCGGTAGTGGAAGAGCAATGCATCAATTCTTCCTCTATTTTGAGGACGAACTATGTCCGGATTCCCGAGCTCTCCGAGCCGGATACCCGTCTACGGAAGGACATGACCCAAGCTCTGAACCTAGAATCGGACAGCGGGTAGAAAAATTGGGCAACATCCCGGAGCCCGAGTTGCCAAGCTCAGAAGCTCCTCTGCCCTTGGGTCTCAGATCGGGTCAGGGTTTGGACTTAAATCAACCCACCCACCCAGATACAAACAATCTTTCACATATTAGACAAGAGCCCCAAGAGACAGTACATCACTTCTGGGCCAGATTCCTCCTTGTAATGAGCAAGGTTAAGGACTGTCGCGAGGAAGATGCAATCTCATTCTTTTGCAAAAATTGCACGGACAAGGGAATCCTCAACGCCATAAGTCGCCGTGACATAGTACACTTTGCTGACTTGGCGGCCATAGTACAGAAGTATTGTGCGATGGAAAGTGCCTGGAAAACCTAAACAAAATTCTCGGATCCTCCGGCTCTCACTAAACCCCCTGTCCGAACTCAAAGGGTGCACTCTCGCAAGTCACCCGACCCAATTACAAAAAAACAAGGCCCTCTACAGGGCGTGGAACTGTATTGGAGGGATGGCTCAATGGGCCATGCAAAATTCACAGTACACCGGATACCATACCAACACACAGCCTTAGAGCATGTTGGATACTCCGGCAGGTGGCCAAGAGCGGCGAGGATCTCCTCGTCAACCATACCGCAGAGCACCATCCCACCGAAAACAACAATACAGTATTGACAGTCTTCGAGACTTTCGCCTCAAATAATAGGCGCAAGCGAGCACTCCACAGCCTCGCCGAAGTCTGCCACGTTGCAGCAATAAATCCATGGAACGACACGGCTATAACCTTCAATGCCAGTGACGAACCTCAATTCTGAACAGTTCGGGCACCAGCCGCTTTGGTCCTTAGTCCAATTGTGGACGGCTTCCGGCTTACTAAAGTGCTCATGGATGGCGGCAACGGATTAAACCTCATCTACGAGGAGACTCTTAACAAGATGGAAATAGACAAGAGCCGCATTGAGCAAAGCAGCACGACCTTCAGGGGAATCATCCCTAGTCGGGAGGCACGATGTGTGGGAAAAATCACACTAGATCTGGTATTCGGCACGCCGGAGAATTATAGGTCCGAAGAAATCATATTTCAAGTGGCCCCGTTCAGTAGCGGATACCACGCCCTTTTAGGGCGGGATGCATTCACGATCTTCCAAGCTATACCCCATTATGGGTACATGAAGCTCAAGATGCCCGGGCCTAATGGAATCATCACTCTAGCTAGTGATCTGGACGTAGCACTCCGTGCCGAAAATAAAACTGCTACACTGGCCCTTGAGGCATTATCCGAAGCCCTCGTGACCGAAGAACTAACCGCGCTGCACTCCACAGTGGACAGGGACGATGTGATACTCGGCAAACGACCCAAGTCCACCTCTTTCAAACCAGCGGACGAAATAGTCAAATTCCAGGTCCACCCAACAGACCATACAAAAACAACATCCATTGGGGCACAACTGAACCCCACAATAGATGCCGCACTGCGAGAGTTCTTGCGCGAGAATTGGGACATCTTCGCCTGGCACCCTTCAGACATGCCAGGTATCCCACGAAGGCTGGCCGAACATAGCCTAAACATACTGAAGGGATACAAGCCAGTCAAGTAGGCTCTTCGGCGCTTTTCAGAACCTAAACGACAAGCCATGGGAGAAGAGCTAGCCAAGTTACTTGAGGCCGGATTCATCAGAGAAATAAAACACCTGGACTGGCTAGCAAACCTGGTGATGGTACCAAAGAAGGACAAATCCTGGCGCCTATGTGTCGATTTCAAGGACCTCAATAAGGCTTGCCCTAAGGATCCCTTCCCCCTCCCCCGCATTGATCAAATCATCGACGCCACCGCAGGATACGACTCATTGTGCTTCCTCGACGCATACTCTGGATATCATCAAATCAAGATGGCGGAATCCGATCAAGCCGCAATGGCATTCATCACTCCATACGGCCCGTTCTGTTTCAATACCATGCCTTTCGTGCTCAAAAATGCCAGTGCATCCTATCAACGCATGATTCAGACATGCCTGGAAAAACAAATCGGCAAAACAGTGGAGGCATACGTAGACGACGTGGTCATCAAAACCAGACACGTCGAATCTTTAATAGACGACTTGAGGCTTACATTCGACAATCTCCGAACATATGACATCAAGCTCAATCCGAAAAAATGCGTTTTCGGCGTGCCTGCCGGAAAGCTGCTGGGCTTCATCATTTCCAACAGAGGAATTGAAGCAAATCCGGCTAAAATCCGAGCTCTGTCACAGTTGGCTACCCCAACAGACCTCAAGCAAATCTAGAAACTGACTAGATGCGTGGCTGCCTTAAGCCACTTTATCTCCCGATTGGGAGAAAAGGCACTACCCCTTTATCGCCTTGTTAGACGCACCGAACACTTCGAGTGGACGGATGCGGCCACGGCCGGATTGGAAGAAATAAAAGCCCTCTTGGCCAGCAACCCAATCCTGGCGGCACCAAATATCGGTGAACCCATGCTGTTATATATAGCTGCAACACATCAGGTTGTAAGCGCAGTGCTCGTCGTCGAACGAGAAACGGACGGACATAAATTCCCGCTTCAAAAGCCGGTATACTACGTATCCACTATCCCCACACCATGAAAGTCCCGGTACCCACATTATCAAAAGATAGCACATGCGGTCTTCATGGCATCCCGGAAGCTACGACACTACTTTCAAGAGTGTTCAATCACGGTGGCCTCAGAAGTACCACTCAATGATATAATAAATAACCGCGATGCCACGGGCCGGATTGCTAAATGGGCTATCGAGCTCCTCCCGTTCGACATAATATACAAACAATGGCGAGCCATTAAGTCGCAAGTACTGGCCGACTTCGTCGCCGAATGGACAGAAGCCGAACTCCCTAAAGAGTACGACGCGTACTCCAATTGGATCATGCACTTTGACGGCTATAAGATGCTGGCTAGTCTGGGGGAAGGCGTTGTCCTGACATCCCCCACCGGAGATACAGTCCAATACGTACTCCAAAATATTATACACAAACTCCAACAACACAGCCGAATATGAGGCTCTGTTGCATGGTCTTCGGATGGCAGTCTCCATGGGCATTCAACGCCTGGAAGTGCATGGGGATTCGAACCTTGCAATATCTCAAATAAATGGAGACTTTGATGCCAAGGACCCAAAAATGGCGGTTTACCGTAATGCCATCCTCAAAATGTCAGCTCGGTTCAAGGGGTTCGAATTCCACCTTGTGGTCTGAGAAAACAACCAAGCGGCGGATATCCTCGCCCGCATCGGCGCTAAGCGTGACCCCGTCCCACCTAATATCTTCTTGGAGAGGCTGTTCAAGCCATCCATGGTGTGGGAAGGGGAGACTGGCAATATCATGCCGGACCCGAACACAACCCCAGATCCCGAACAATCTGACATAATCGGAGGCTCTGCCACCGAAATAACACCTTGTCCGGGTGGGACTCTCCTTTGCGTGGAAGGCAAGCTTGGCAATCCGGATATGTAGATCTCCTTCTCTGTAACCGACTATGTGTAACCCTAGCCCCCTCCGGTGTCTATATAAACCCAAGGGTTTAGTCTGTAGGACAACAAAATGATAATCATAGGCTAGCTTCTAGGGTTTAGCCTCTACGATCTCGTGGTAGATCAACTTTTGTAATACTCATATCATCAAGATCAATCAAGCAGGAAGTAGGGTATTACCTCCATCAAGAGGGCCCGAACCTGGGTAAACATCGTGTCCCCCGCCTCCTGTTACCATTATCCTTAGATGCATAGTTCGGGACCCCCTACCCAAAATCCACCGGTTTTGACACCGACAGAGGGTGCAGATGCAAAGCAAGGGGGAGAAGGGTAGAGTGGAAGGAAATGGGACTGGGAGGGTAGATAGGGTGGGCCGAGGGTGTCAGAGTCCTATGTGTCTACTGTTTGGATTCCCGCATGATAGAGGCAAAGCTGTCCCGTCTTTCGATGAGATGGTGGCTATCGTTTTGGTGGAAGTCGACTTTGACGATCTGACTACGAACGTACGAGAACATCGCGCCTTAGCAATCGCTAAACCAACTCCGAGAGGATATTGACCACGTCGGAGCACAATCAACCTGACCACGAAGGTCTATTTCCTGCGAGCAAACGAAGAACAAGCAAGAAACTGACATTGCAATCTGGATATTGCGAATATAAGATGAAAGCTTTATTGATCAAGATGGGGTTCTGTGACGTCTTTGTGTGGTCGTTGAACACAAACGAAGTACGCGAAGTTGCAGCTATGGCGAACTTTAATCAAAACAAAACCCCAAAGTCTAAACGACGCCCTAAGGGCTGTATATATGGAGGAAGAGGGGGGAATTTCATGGCCCCTGAGGGAGGGGTCCGAAACCAACCCTAACTCTTGTTTTCCCCACACATACGGACTCTAAAAATAGCCTATACTTATGTATTTCGAAATTACATGAGCCTGGCCCAATAAAAAGGTGACGCAACACCTAGAATAGCCTGTGGACGAAAATTATGAAGTAGCATCTTGTATATTTCATCCAAGGCTTCATGCACTCATTATGGTGGCTTCAACTTCCTGAAATCATCACTTGTAACTCCGTTTTTGTTCCCCTTGCGCATGCCATCATCTCCATGCTTGTTCTTGCTCCAATGTTCATCCTTCTCCAAGCCAGGCCCTTCATTTGTAAGGAAAACAAATGTATCCAATTTAGGCAACATCATATTCTCATGAACATTAGAATCATTACCAAGAAACAAAAGTACCTGGTAATTTAATTGGCGTGCGCGAGCTCTAGTAATTGGTCCAGTATGTATAACAGCAGGGGCTGTGGGTGTAACAATGATATTGATGTCCTCATCATCCTCCCGTTCTTGAAATGAAGTCGTCCTCGATGGAAGTTCATCTTCCTCACCCAAATAAGGCTTCAAATCTGCAATGTTAAAAGTGGGACTAACCCCAAAATCTGCAGGCAGCTCAAGTTTATATGCATTATCATTTATTTTCTCTAACACCATAAAGGGACCATCAGCACGTGGCATTAGCTTTGATTTGCGCAAATCTGGAAATCTATCCTTACGCAAATGTAACCAAACAAGATCTCCAGGTGCAAACACAACATGTTTTCTACCCTTATCTCCAGCAATTTTATATTTAGCATTCATACGCTCAATGTTTTCCTTAGTTAACTCATGCATTTTTAAAATCGATTCGGCACGATGTTTAGCATCAAAATTAACCTTCTCTGAAGATGGAATAGGCAACAAATCAATAGGTGCACGAGGTAGGAAACCATACACAACTTCAAAAGGGCACATCTTAGTAGTAGAATGCAATGAACGATTATAAGCAAATTCAATATGAGGCAAGCATTCCTCCCACATTTGCTTATTATTCTTCAAAACAGCCCTAAGCATAGTAGACAATGTTCTATTGACTACTTCAGTTTGTCCATCAGTTTAGGGGTGACAAGTAGTACTAAAAAGTAGTTTAGTCCCCAACTTAGCCCATAAACATCTCCAAAAGTGGCTAAGAAATTTAGTATCATGATCTGAAACAATAGTATTTGGCACACCATGCAAGCGAATAATTTCACGAAAGAACAAATAAGCAACATTCACAACATCATCGCTTTTATGACATGGTATAAAGTGTGCCATTTTCGAGAATCTATCCATGACAACAAATATGCTATCCCTCCCCTTGTTTGTTGGAGGTAAACCTAAAATAAAGTCCATAGATATATCCTCCGAAGGAACACTAGGTACAGGCAAAGGCATATATGAACCACGAGGATTGAGTCGTGACTTAGCTTTTTGACATGTAGTGAAGCGAGCAATAGAACGATCAACATCCCGTCTCATCTTTGGCCAAAAGAAATGTGTAGCAAGTACGTCCTCCGTCTTCTTCACACCAAAGTGTCCCATTAATCCCCCTCCATGCGCCTCCTGCAACAACAAAAGAAGAACGGAGCTAGCTGGAATGCATAACTTGTTAGCACGGAACACAAATCCATCATTAACGACGAACTTGCTCCACATTCTTCCTTCTTTACAATTCTGCATTACATCTTTAAAATCAGCATCATGCACATATCGATCTTTGATGGTCTCCAAACCAAATATTTTGAAGTCAAGTTGTGAAAGCATAGTATAGCGACGAGATAATGCATCAGCAATAACATTTTCTTTTCCCTTCTTGTGTTTAATGACATAAGGGAAAGTCTCAATGAATTCAACCCATTTAGCATGTCTACGATTCAGTTTAGCTTGAAATTTAATATGTTTCAAAGATTCATGATTAGAGTGTATAACAAATTCTTTGGGCCATAAATAATGTTGCCATGTTTCTAAAGTCCGAACAAGAGCATATAATTCTTTATCATAAGTAGAATAATTCAGACTAGGCCCACTCAATTTTTCAGAAAATTATGCAACAGGTTTGCCATCTTGTAATAACACACCTCCTAATCCAATTCCACTAGCATCACATTCAAGCTCAAAAGTCTTATTAAAATCAGGAAGTTGGAGTAAAGGAGCATGTGTCAACTTATCTTTCAATACCATGAAGGCTTCTTCCTGTGCGGTACCCCAAATAAAAGACACATCTTTATTTGTAAGCTCGTTGAGAGGTGCAGCAATGGCGCTGAAATCTCTCACAAAATGCCTATAGAATCCAGCGAGGCCAAGAAAACTCCTCACTTGTGTGACCGTTTTGGGCTGCGGCCAACTCTCAATAGCTTCAATCTTGGCTTTATCAACTTCAATTCCCTGTGGAGTAACAACATAGCCAAGAAAAGATATTCGGTCGGTGCAAAAGGTGCACTTCCCAAGGTTACCAAACAAACATGCATCACGTAGAGCAATAAAAATAGCACGTAAATGTTCCAAATGTTCCTCCAAAGATCTGCTATAAATCAGTATATCATCAAAATAGACTACCACAAATCGTCCAATGAAAGCACGTAAAACTTCGTTATTAATCTCATGAAAGTACTAGGTGCATTAGTTAACCCAAAAGGCATGACTAACCACTTATATAATCCAAACTTAGTTTTAAATGTTGTTTTCCATTCATCCCCCAATTTCATACGAATTTGATGGTATCCACTACGCAAATCAACTTTGGAGAATATTGTAGAGCCACTCAATTCATCAAGCATATCATCTAGCCTAGGAATAGGATGATGATAACGAATAGTAATATTATTAATGCCTCTACAATCAACACACATACGCGATGTACCATCCTTTTTCGGTACTAGAATAATAGGAACATCACAAGGACTAAGGGATTCACGTATATAACCTTTGTCGAGAAGCTCCTGTACTTGACGCATAATCTCCTTCGTCTCCTTTGGATTGGTACGGTATGGCGCACGGTTTGGCAGTGAAGCACCGGGAATTAATTCAATCTGATGCTCAATCCCTCGAATAGGCGGTAATCCCGGTGGCACGTCTTGTGGAAAGACATCAGCGAACTCCTACAAAATGTTAGTGACAGCAGGAGGCAAAGAGGAAGGCACATCCTCGAATGAAAATAATGCCTCTTTGCACACAAAAGCATAGCAAACAGATTTGCTCAAATCTAGCTCATCAATATCAGATTTGGTGGCAAATAAACATGCACTTTTCAATTTAATTTCAGAAGCAACACTAGATGCTTTATTATTAGGCTTCATTGTTGCTCAAATTCTTTTGCCACAATCTGATTTTCACTCTTATTTTTCTCTTGTTTAGCTTTATTAGCTCTATTAATATCATCTTTCAAAATGGAATCAGGAGTCATAGGAAGCAAAGTAATATTTTTATCCTTATGAACAAGAGTATACTAATTGTTTCTACCATGGTGTACATAATTTTTATCAAATTGCCATGGTCGACCAAGTAATAAGGAACATGCTTGCATAGGTACCACATCACAATTAACATAATCAGCATATGTAGAGATACTAAAATGCACACGAACAGTACGTGTTACCTTAACCTTGACGGTGTTGTTGAACCATTCGATGTAGTAAGGATGTGGATGTGGTCTTGTGGTGAGAGATAGCTTCTCCACCATCTGCATGCTAGCCAAGTTGTTACAGCTCCCTCCGTCTATGATGACGGGCACAGAACGTTCCTTCACAACTCCCTTTGTATGGAACAAATTGTGCCTCTGATTTTGCTCAACTTGTGTGATCTGCACACTCAAAATATGTTGAGTAACTAAACATTCATACATGTCAGCGTCTTCAGGAGCCATGTATTGCGTCTCATGATCAGAATCATCTCCACCATGTTCTTCACGTGTAATAAGAGCCAAAGTCTCCTCATCATAGTCACTAGCACACTCATACCCACCATCCTTGGTAGCAATCATCACACGCTGAGATTTGCATTCTCTCGCATAATGACCTCTTCCCTTACAACGACGACAAATAATATCACTTGTGTGCCCTGTTGATGCCGTGGAAGAAGAAGAACTCCGTGCAGGCTCGGCAGGTGCGCTCTTGGTAGATAATGGTGGTTGTGCCTGTTTACTTTTATCACGGCTGGAGGTGGCACCTGATGGAGGTGCTGGTGCAGTTGAAGTAGAAGATGCACGCGGTGTCCATGATGAAGGTCGGCCTGCAGAAAAGTTAGTTCGCGCCAATGCTTGTCGATCCTGCACTTCACGTTCAGCTTTACTAGCAAGATGGAACAAACGAGTGATATTAGTATACTCCTTATACTCTAGAATGGTCTGAATCTCTCTATTTAATCCACCCATAAAACATGCAAGCATAGCTTCATTCTCCTCAACAATACCACATCTAATCATGCCAGTTTGTAATTCCTGATAATATTCTTCTACAGAATTTTTTCCTTGTCTTAAACACTGCAATTTTTGAAGCAATTCATGTTGATAATATGGTGGAACCCAACGAGTACGCATAGCAGTTTTTAAAGCAGCCCAAGTAGTTGGAATAGGATATAATCTACAATGTTCAGACCACCATACACATGCAAAACTAGTGAAAGCACAAACATCAGCAGCAACCTATCTCTCCTCGGGATATTGTAAACATGTAAAACGCTGTTCAGTTTCTAACTCCCAAATAAGATATATATCAGTAACATATCTATCCTCAAATGGTGGAATATTCAATTTTAGTTTAGGAATATGGTCATTATCTCGTACCTGAGGTGGTCGTGGTGCAGGCCTACCGTTGCGAATATATACCTGAGGTTGACCTGCTGGTGGTGGTGCTGGTGGCTGCACGTAGTGCTGATTTTGATCAACCTCATCCTCGTAATAGTCCTCCACCTCTGCAGTAGCAGCAGGAGCTACAGAAGCACCAACAGCAGTAGCAACAACACCAGAATTTTGTGCTGGCTCAATAGAAACACGCTGTGCTCGCCCTACTGTATCGCGGTGTAGCGCCAGTTGTGGGAGACGTTTGAGTAATTCATCGAACTTGGCGTCCAATTTTGTGTCAATTGTCTTCTTAATGTCATCCATCTTGTCCATTTCCTTTCCAAAGCTGACCATCACGTCTTCCACCTGTCGACCCAACATTTGATGAAACTTATCATGAAGTTCCTTGTTCGACATGTTCTCCCAGTCAATCTTGTCGGCTTGTGGTCCTGCCATAGTTAGCAGCAATAGAACAGACAAGAATATGATCCTACAGACTACTGGAATATGCTGGTGGTGGGGTGTCACAAATCCGTCAAGTGAATCTCAAATTCTTACCAGTTCTTACCCAGCAGCAGGTGGTGATCGGCGACCGTTGTAGTCAAAACTCTCGAAGCTTGGATAGAGCGATTGCCAGGGAGAATCAAACGTACGACGTAGATGTATGTGGAGCTGGGAAGGCTTATAACATGGTAGCAAAAAGGGTCAGCAATAATCAATTCAGAGATGCAAAGTTGAATAAACGCTCAACGACGGTACTGTGCTGGTCCTAGGCTAGACCGTGCTAGAGACACGAGCCTAAAACACTAACAAAATCACGACGCTACACGTAAACAAGGGAAAAGCACACTCTATAATTTTTTTTGCGCTCCTCTTTTTTTTTGCGAAAATTCACTATAATGGCGAGTGTCTCAAAACTCTTCCCAAGTCATGGTAACAGGATAGACACGAAATTTTTGCGACCAATTTTTTTTTCCGACAACCCGGACCGAAATCTGGAAACAGCTCAAAAAAAACTTTCTATAATGGCACCTGTCTCAAAACACTCAGAAACACCTAAAAATAGGATAGCCAGAAATGTTTTTGACAAGTGCATTTTCGGAAAATTTTGGGCCTAAACGGAGGGTGGTTTCCGGACTCTTTTTTTTCCGAAACCTACTCAGGCAAGGAAACACGAATCGGAAAGTAGATAGATCTCGAAAACAAACCTAATATGAAAAGAACTCGGATTGGTGGTGGATATATGGTGGTATATGGCAGCGGCGGTCGTGTATAGTAGCGGTGATGGTATATGGCAGCGGTGGTAGGATATGGTAGCGGTGGTAGGATGGTGCAGCGGCGGCGTGAGAGAACTCGAAACTCTAAAGGACTAGACGCTAAGACCAACAACTTGACACGATGATGCAACCACAAATTCAACAAATCAAAATACTAAAAAGACTATGCAAAGGCTCAGACTGGTTCGGATATGATGACCTAACCCTAATTTTTTTGTGGCTTTTTCGTGGATTGTAGGTATGAAGAACAGACTCGATCTAAACTATGAAAAACTGTAAAATCTCAACGAGCAACCTGGAAATCTGATACCACTTGATAGAGGCAAAGGTGTCCCGTCTTACGATGAGATGGTGGCTATCGTTTTGGTGTAAGTCGACTTTGACGATCCGACTATGAACGTACGAGGACGTCGCACCTTAGCAATCGCTAAACCAACCCTGAGAGGATATTGACCACGCTGGAGCACAATCAACCTGACCACGAAGGTCTATTTCCTGCGAGCAAACGAAGAACAAGCAAGAAACTGAGATTGCAATCTGGATATTGCGAATATAAGATGAAAGCTTTATTGATCAAGATGGGGTTCTGTGACGTCTTTGTCTGGTCATTGAACACAAACGAAGTGCGCGAAGTTGCACCTATGGCGAACTTTAATCTAAACAAAACCCTGAAGTCTAAACGATGCCCTAAGGGCTGTATATATGGAGGAAGAGGGGGGAATTTTGTCGCCCCTGAGGGAGGGGTCCGAAACCAACCCTAACTCTTGTTTCCCCACACATACGGACTCTAAAAATAGCCTATACTTATGTATTTCGAAATTACATGGGCCTGGCACAATAAAAAGGTGATGCAACACCTAGAATAGCCTGTGGACGAAAATTATGAAGTAGCATCTTGTATATTTCTGCCAAGGCTTCATGCACTCATTATGGTGGCTTCAACTTCCTGAAATCATCACTTGTAACTCCGTTCTTGTTCCCCTTGCACATGCCATCATCTTCATGCTTGTTCTTGCTCCAATGTTCATCCTTCTCCAAGCTAGGCCCTTCATTTGTAAGGAAAACAAATGTATACAATTTAGACAACATCATATTCTCATGAACGTTAGAATCATTACCAAGAAACGAAAGTACCTGCTAATTTAATTGGCGTGCGTGAGCTTTAGTAATTGGTCCAGTATGTATAGTAGCAGGGGCTATGGGTGTAACAATGGTATTGATGTCCTCATCACCGCAGAGCACCCCCCCCACTTTGTCTCCAAGTTATAGAAGAAAACACATTCAGACAGGTCGGCGGACCGATACAGGCCCGCGTTGGATAGCATATGTGGTATGAATAGGACTACAATTCAAATCTAGTGTGAACTGTATTTTTTGGGGGTAAAAAGTACAACCAAATCATTTGAGTAAAAGCTTTAAAAAATAACTTTGATTCAAGATGCTTTTACCGTGGCCTAATTCCATTTTAAAACTTGTTCCATAGCTCAATAAAAATGTCCATATAGGAAATTTACAGTTAATAAAAAGAAGTATAAAGCGTTACAAGTATGGATATTGCTTCATAAATGGGACCCTGGCTAGGTGTCCTCCTAGATTCTAACTTGGGAATCATCCCTGACCTACAAAGTTTCAAATTGAAAGAAAAAACAATTCATTTATCTTCATTATCAGACCAAAAATAGGAATCACCGGGTTATCAATAAAGTTGAGAAATGATTTTGGGACCTATGTATTTAACCCCGCCCCCACCCCACCACCACCATCACACACACACACACACATTCTTAGTGAAGAGTTTGTATATCCATTTACTAAGAAGGGCAATGCTTTTAATCTCTACTAGAACCCCTGACTTTTGGGCCGGCACAAAAAGTTTCACCTAGCTAGCCAACATTTCTTTGTTTTATTATCACTCAACTAGAAGAACTTGGATCTAAGGTACTCTAGTCTCTGTAGTACCCCCTTCAATAAGTGGGACAAAGAGAACCTGTATAAAACCACGACTAAGTACTTGACTATGAGAGAAGGGGAGGGGAGATTGACGCATTGTTTTATCATGGTGATTTATATGCGAACAGAGGAGGACTTTTTTTTGACCCTGTGACCGTAGAACAATTGTTCTACGGTATTTTCATTAATATAAAATATGTACAAAAAAATACACGGGGTGAATCACCCAATTCCAGCTCTAGGCAACATAATAGAAAAATTACAGTGACTGTTCAATCCAATGATCTATCTTATCGCCCTTGGCTTGCTTTGACCTGAGCTTGATGTGTTGCAGCCCTTCATGTAGGTAGAATTTCTAGGTGTTCAAATTCGGTGGAGCAGCTCTGAATATCTTATCATTCCTATCCATATTCCCCAACAACACATGATAATGATCTCCATTGCAATGTCCTTAGGTAACCCTGTGATGGTCAACATAATCTCATCATAAGTCGAAATTCTTCTCTGTCTGTTGGGGAGTATGTTGTTCTAGCAGGTAAGTGCAAAGTGGCAGTTCCAGAAGAGATGAATTAATGTTTCTTAAGTTGCATCAGAACAGAGTGCACAGTTGTAATCAGGTAAGTACATCTTTCTTCTGTGGAGCAGATTCCTTGTGCTAACTCTGTCATGTAGAAGCATCCAAAAGAAAATTTTGTGTCTGAGTCTGCAGTTTGATTTCCGTAACTGTTTGAAGATGGTGTGGGCTTCAGGCTTGTCAATGAGGTTGTTGTATATCTTCATTGATGAGTACGTTGTAGATGTCCAGATATATCCCCATTGGTCTGTCTCTTCAGTTTGTATAGAACTATGAAGTTGGTCTTGTAGGAGGTTGAATTGATTGAATGCTTCCTAGGAGAGTGCTTTGTGAAAACAATCCTCTAGCTCCTGTTGTTCATGAATCTGTCCCAGTGTGATTTCCTTGTTGATGGCAAAGGAGAAAACTTCAGGTAGCTTTTGTTGCAGAGGCATATCTGACCAATTGTGATGCCAAAACAGAGTGGTGTCTCCATTTCCTGGTTAGCATCTGGCATAAAGCTTGAAGGCAGGCAAGGTTATTAGAATACCTCTCCACCAGAATGAGCCCACCATTTTGTCACTTGGTAGGCTATCTTGGTAGTAAGTTTCCCAAATAATCTTAACCCAAGGTGTATCAGCCTTATTAAAGAATTTGTGCAAGAATTTCATAAGTAGAGCCTGATTGTGTAAATGGATATCCAGAACTCCCAATCCACCATGGGATTTGGGTAAACATACTTTCTTCCATGAAATCAGTACTGATCCTCTTTCCTGGGTGCCAAATTTCCTCCAGAAACAATTCATAAGATATGTATTGATCTGCTTGACAACAGTTTTGGATATCCAGAGGGTACACATGAAAAATGTTCGCATGCTTGTGAAGACTGATTTGATGAGGGTCAGTTTGTCTCCAGAGGATAGCAAAGTGGAGCAGCTCAGTATTCTTGATTCAATTCTCTTTAACATAGGGAGAAAATCCAAAATCCTTGGCTTAATGTGAGACCCGGATATTTGTGTGGCAATGTACCAATATTACAACCCAACAAGTGTGACAAAGCATTCATTTTGTCCAAAGGGGTATTAATAGAAATGAGAGTGGACTTGGAGTAGTTAACTTTGAGCCCAGTATAAGCAGCATAGTGAAGCAATAGGTTTTTGATGTGCTCTAGTTGTCTATTGTCAGCCTTTGCAACCAGGATGGTATCATCAACATACTGAATGATGGGATAATTAGTACAAGACTGATGAATCAATGGTGACTGGATCAAGTTATTATGCATTGCTTCATTCATCATGGTTTGAAGGAGATCTGCAGCAGTCACAAAGATGAGTGGTGATAGTGGGTCACCCTGTCTTACACCCTTCTTACAAAGGAATTGTTTCCCTGGCACTCCATTAAGAAGAACTGAAGAAAACTCAGTCCCATAGACCCTTGGCTTGCATAATCTGAATGATGGTCTCATGGCTAAGCATATCAAATGCCTTTTCAAAATCTAATTTCAACAAAACCAGTTCTTTTTTGCTCTGGAAGCACTGGTGGATGTACTCATAAGACCAAGCAAGGCAATCCTTGATGTATCTATTATTCAAGAAACCATATTGGTTGGTGCGGACCAATTTTAGAATAACTTTTTGTAATCTATTGGCCAGAAGCTTAGTGATGATCTTGAGTGTGCAATTGAGCAGGGATATTGGTCTGAAGTCTGCTGGGCTAGTTGTAGCATCAACCTTGGGGCTTAGAGTAATGAATGAGTAGTTGATGCTTTGAATATTGACATTTCCAGAGTGAAAATCATGAATTAGTCTATAGAAGTCATTGGCAATAGTATCCCAGCAAGCTTTGAGGAAAGCAGCATTAAAACCATCTGGCCCAGGAGATTTATCTGATGGCATATGCATGATCACTTCATAAATCTCCTTGTTAGTGAAAGGGGCTTACAATTCAGATAGATCAACAGAAGAGTGTAGAAGACCATGTAGATTGAGTAGGTTATCACAAGGGATGCAAGTACCCAATTTGTCTTTGAAGGCTCTAAAAATAATAGCAGCTTTGGCCTGGTGATCATGGTGCTCTATTCCTGTTTCATCCTTGGGCATTGCAATACAATTATTCCTGTATTTGATTGTGGCTTTTGCTTGGAAGTATTTGGTGTTGGCCTCTCCCATCTTGATTTGTCTAATGGTAGCTCTCTTCTTCTAATAAATTCTCTGATGCTCAAGTAATTTTGCAAGATGATTTGATTCCTCTATGGTGAGTCGCCTGAATTCTTAAAAGAAGTCATAGCACAGGATAAGGAAGTTTGTATCTGCAATTGTGGTCCTCAAATTAGATAATTGTCTTGCACATATTTTAAGGCCTTTTCTTAGTCTTTTGAATTTGGCTGCAATAACTTTTGCACTATCACTTTCATTTACATTTTGTGACCAGATAGTTTTGACTATATCTTTAAACTGAGAATGTTGAAGCGAGTAGTTTTCAAATCTGAAGATATTGGATCTGGGTATAGATGAGCCAATTTTGATGTTGATGGGGACATGGTCAAAGGTTGTTCTGGCCAATGGGTATGCAAATGTGGATGGATATTGAAGAGTCCAAGATTCAGAAGTGAAACACCAGTCCAACTTTTCCAATAAAGGTGCATCTTGCATGTTGCTCCATGTAAAGTTTCTGCCTTTAAGTGGGATTTCAACCAGAGCTTGCTAATTAATGGCCTCATTAAAGTTAAGAATATCCTCTATATTACCTTCACCTCTGCTCATGTTGTGGGGATATCTGAAGGGGGATATTCAAATTTGGTAATTCTCCTTGGACAGAAGTTTTTGAGATAGGAGCTATCAAATGCTTCTCTTTTAGTTTCCTGAATACACACAATGGCACATTTTGATTCCTCAATCTTATTTGAAATAGCAGTCCACTTCTTGGGGTCATTAATACCCCTAACATTCCAGTTTAAAATATTCCATTCTCGATTCATGAGATATAAAATGGATTAGAAATATCAACTTGCAACAAACAGAGCTATGTGCATACATCTGGGGGGTGAGGAAGTAGTTATGCCACTTTTCATAAGTCCAGAACAAAAGCATAATTGAGCCACTTTCCATATAGTCATACATAGTAGCAGAAGAAGAAAAAAAGTCTCATACAAGTTTCGTAGCACAGCACAATACCAGACTGTAAACATCTTAGGACACAAAATATTACAGCTGATAATGATATAAGGTGAACTAAATCCATTTTTACCAGGCTCCTTAGGATTCTTGTTCCCCTCCTACATGGAGCATGCACCTTTGATCTTCTTGGGTCTCTTGGACAGGATCTCTTCAGAGGTGTCTTTGTCAATGACCTTGCAAAATGAGGTGTTAAGACTTTTGACCACTTTGGCAGCAATAATTGGTGGCTTAATAGAACATGCAAGACAATCTTTGTCCAAACAAACTGATTGTTTATAGCCTTTAGATAACTTCTGGAGTCTACAACTTCTCCTTACCTCAGTCTCTACCAAAGGAATTTTGTCTTTCCTCTTTTTCTTGTTCTGAAGTGCTCATGTGGAGGATGCATAAGTCACTTCAGTAGGTTCAAACTCCTCTGTGTTGTTATGTTCTGTGGTGGCCTGTTCAGTGGATGATGCAAATGCATGTGAGTTTACCATGAGCATGACATTTCTCAAGGATTACAAAGGGCAAGGAGGTATGACAGGTAGATCCATGTTTAATAATAGCCCAAACATTGGAAGTGACAAATTTCTTGGCCCAATCAAACTTGTCAGGTGATAAGAGATTAACTGCCAAGAAATTAACCCAGTCAGAGGGTACCTGTATAATTTCCTTGGTGTGAATAGATGGAGCAAAATGGGTTTTCCAGATCTTTGAACCTTTTGCTCCTATAAGATCTTCTTCGGTCTGTATTGGAGCTAGAGCTATCTCTTCTTGTGGTACTTCACTAGTCAACTCAGTCTTGTGAATGGATCCTGGGCAGATAGTATGTGCCTGATTAATAAAGGCAGGAACAGGAAAACCAGGTGGAGCAGATGAGCTTTCTGAGATCTCACCTGCAGTTTCCTGAAGTAGATTGACTCCCTCATGATCTGCAGCCTGGGTGTGACTGGTCAGATGTGCAGCATCTTCAGAAGTGACCAAGGCAGTAGGGACATTGTTGAGTTTAGTAGAATGAAGTGCAGATTTGTCACATCCCTAGCTTCTGGTTTGCTCTGAACTAGCTAGTCATGTGTTGCATCATGTTTAAATTTTGCCTAAAATTGAAATGGGGATGTTCAAACCCTAGCATTAAATCAACTCAACTAGGGTGAATTAAAATCTTTTCAATAAACCCAAAAGGTTCCTAAGAAAAGTTCATGATTTCTGGTTAAGGTGGAAACCTCTGCCAAAAATGATGAATATATTCTTAGGTCATTTTTGGATTTTTAAATTAAATCATATTGTATTTGACTTTGGGCATTTAAATACTATAAATAATTTAAATGTTCAAATAAATGTTGGAAATTGTTAAGGGTCACTGAAATAATTCAGGAAGCACCCATAATTGTTTCCAGGATTTTATTAAATGATTTGGTATTTTAAATCAAATCAAAAACAAAATAACAGAAATAGAAAAGAAATAAAAGAGAGAGAGAGAAGGAAGT
>NC_041383.1:389517234-389638640 GCF_002162155.2 Triticum dicoccoides | reverse complement strand
CCTGTCGTCTTCCTCTGCCAGTAGGCAGAGGCGAGGCGTGGCGCGCGCCCGAGAGGCCTCGGCCACCTCCTGCTTCCCCCTGGCCACCTCCTGCTTCCTCCTCGACGCCCCGGAGACGCCACGCACCTCCCTGCCTCTCTCCCTCACTCTCCCGCGTCCTCATCCTCTCCCCTGGACCTCTCTCTCACTCGCCCGAACGGAGCCGCCGCCACCGACGAGCTCCCTCGCGGCCACCGCCACCCCTAGCCTCGCCGATGTGCTCAAAGGCTCCGCCTCGACCCCCTCTTTCTCCCCACCGAGCCACAAGGTCCCGGACACGCTGCAACGCCGCCACCATCGCCGTTTCCATCGCCAGCCGCCGAGGATCTTCACCGTCGATTCGCCGCCGTCTCCGCTTCCCCGAGCTCGTCATCTACCCCATCCGAACCACCGTGAGCTCCTGCACGTTTTGCCCCTAACCCCGTGGCTTGCCGCTCGCCGTAGCCGCCATTTCATAGCTGGCCGTAGCACGCCGCCGCCTGAGCTCGTCGCCGGCGTAGCTCCGGTGGCCATTTGGTCACCCTGGCATGCCTAACTCGCTCCCCGCACCGCGTAGCGCCCCGCTAGCCGCTCACCTCGCTCGTTTGCGCACCGTAGCACTAACTCGCCCCAACCCCGAGCTCCGGCCGCCGCCTCGGGCTCCACTCCGGCGAACCCCGGCCACCCCCGCACCTCCCGTTGGTCCCCCTAGATGCGCACGGGCACGGGCTACCTCCTGGTGCCCTTGGCGCGTCGATCCGATGCCCCTAGCGCAAGTCCGGCGTCCCCCGCCGTGCTCTGTGGTCGTCGCCGGCTAAACTCCGGTGAGAGCTGACGTGGCCGGTCATTAGGGCCTAACCACCCCGCTAACCCAGGCCTAGAGCCACTGACATGTGGGCCCTAGTGCCCCTAATCTTTAATTAAACTAAACTAACCCCCCCCCTGTCTAACCTGTGTCACTGACGTGTGGACCCCACACGTCAGGTTTGACCTGGACCTGGCCGTTGACTCGCTGACGTCATGCTGGCTTCAGGCTGACGCAGTTAAATCATTTTCTGGATTTATTAATATTCAGGAAATTCCAGAAAATGCCTAAAACTTCTAAAAATCATAAAAATTCAACCGTAACTCCAAATTAAATAATTTATATATGAAAAATTATCAGAAAAATTCAAGGAATCCATCTGTACCATTTTCATGCATGTTAGAACAACTTATAGCTGCTGTTTAGCACAAATCAATTAAATGGCATTTGAATAATCACATATGGAGTTTAAATTTGAATCTTGTATTCAAACCAACTTCATTTAATCTGTTGCTAGTTGCATTAGCTCAAAACACATTCATTTTGCCATGTCATGATCATGCATCATATTGTGCATTGCATTGATTGTGTTCCCTTCTATGTTGCCGGTATTTGTCCCCTTTCGATAGACGTGATACCGATGATGTGATCGTTGACACTGATGAAGACTCAATGTTATCTTCAGAAGTGCCAGGCAAGCAAAACCCCCTTGTTCATTCCGATAAAATCCCACTCTCTTGCTCCTGCTCTCTATTACTGCATTAGGACAACAACGATTCAACTGTTACCTGCTGCGGTAGCTGACCCCTTTATCCTTTGCATGACCTGTCATTGCCACAGTAAATAGATGAAACCCACTAGCATGAGTAGGAGTTGTTTGAGCCCTGTTGTGCCTACTCATTCATGTTTGTTTGTCATGCCTGCTACTACTTAGAGTTGAGTCAGGTCTGATTCATCGGGGATGAATCAGAGGCGTGTGAACATGTCCTACTGTGTGTGAGCTAAGTGTGTGAACACGATTTGGTAAAGGTAGCGGTGAGAGGCCATGTAGGAGTACATGGTGGGTTGTCTCATTGAAGCCGTCCTTAGGAACTGAGTTCTGTGTTTGTGATCCATGATTCAGCTACTACCATACATTGGGCCCTGAAATATGACCCCGCTCGACTTCTTATTCACCCTTGTCCTCTGTCCAGGAGTTGCAAGTAGTTTCTGGTGTTTGTAGTATGCTGGAGGCCGTGGACAGCGCTGACCGTAGGGGTGGGCTGTGATGCGGTAGGCACGTGGCCGGGTATACGGGGCGCCCGTTTGGTGTCACGGAACCCTGTTCACATCGTTTGGGGCTGTGAGCGAAACTCCGGCCGGATCTCCTCATGGATGGAACCCGAATAGGCGATAAACCTGGACTAGAGACTTGAGTGTTTAGATAGGTCGTGGTCTACACCCACGTCGGCTTTCGCTTGAAGTCTGCCGAGCACATGTCGTGTGCAGACGCTAAGTGGTGGAAACATGTATGAAGAAGTACACCCCTGCAGGGTTAACATCATCTATTCGAATAGCCGTGTCCGCGGTAAAGGACTTCTGGGTTGCTTATATCAGTTCATAGACAAGTGAAAGTGGATACTCTAAAATACGCAAGATAAGCGTGAGTGCTATGGATGGCGTTCTCGCAGGGAGACGGGAGCGGATCCATAGTGGTGTATTGATATGGTGAATATGTGGACTCGTGTGCGCCACCTCAAAAGAGTTACTTGCAGTCGTAGTTCAGGATAGCCACCGAGTCAAAGCTGGCTTGCTGCAGTCAAACTCCACCATCCCCTTTGTTGATAATGATGCATGTGTAGATAGATCTGATGTAAGTCTTGCTGGGTACATTTGTACTCACGTTTGCCTATTTTATGTTTTTGCAGAGAGACTTCAGTCTCACTAGTAGTTCCGCTTGGACTTCGACGTTTAGCTTGTTACCTCAGCTACGATCTTGTGCCCTCGGCAGGATCTGGTAGATAGTCAGGCTTCTCAGCCTTTTTCATTTATAGATGTCTGTACCCAGACATGATAGCTTCCGCTTGTGCTTTGACTTGTATGCTCTGATTGTTGGGTCATGAGACCCATGATTGTAATATCTCGCTCCTCGGAGCCTATTGAATAAACTACTTGAGTCGTAGAGTCATTTTGTGATGCCATGTTGTATTGCACATATCGAGCATATTGTGTGTATGTTATTGAAATGCTTGGTATGTGTGGGATCTGACTATCTAGTTGTTTATCTTTAGTAGCCTCTCTTACCGGGAAATGTCTCCTAGTGTTACCGCTGAGCCATGGTAGCTTGCTACTGCTCTGGAACACTTAGGCTGGCCGGCATGTGTCCTTCTTCGTTCCTGTGTCTGTCCCTTCGGGGAAATGTCACGCTTTGAGTACCGGAGTCCTGTTAGCCCGCTACAGCCCGGTTTACCGGAGTCCTGCTAGCCCAGTGCTACAGCCCGGACCCACTTGCTGATGACCGACACGTTCGAAGCTGGGTCATGGATGCCTGTCCCTGTAAGTCTGTGCCACTTTGGGTTTACGACTAGTCATGTCAGCCCGGGCTCTTTATCATATGGATGCTAGCGACACTATCATATACGTGAGCCAAAAGGCGCAAACGGTCCCGGGAAAAGGTAAGACGACACCCGTGGGGATACCGTGCGTGAGGCCGCAGAGTGATATAAGGTGTTACCAGCTAGATCGATGTGACATCGAGTCGGGGACCTGACACAAACCAACTTCATTTAATCTGTGGCTAGTTGCATTAGCCCAAAACACATTCATTTTGCCATGTCATGATCATGCATCATATTGTGCATTGCATTGATTATGTTTCCTTCTGTGTTACCGGTATTTGTCCCCTCTCGATAGACGTGATACCGATGATGTGATCGTTGACACTGATGAAGACTCAATGTTATCTTCAGAAGTGCCAGGCAAGCAAAACCCCCTTGTTCATTCCGATACAATCCTACTCTCTCGCTCCTGCTCTCTTTTACTGCATTAGGACAACATCGATTCATCTGTTACTTGCTGCGGTAGCTGAACCCCTTTATCCTTTGCATGACCTGTCATTGCCACAGTAAATAGATGAAACCCACTAGCATGAGTAGGAGTTGTTTGAGCCCTGTTGTGCCTACTCATTCATGCTTGTTTGTCATGCCTGCTACTGCTTAGAGTTGTGTCAGGTCTGATTCATCCGGGATGAATCAGAGGTGTGTGAACATGTCCTACTGTGTGTGAGCTAAGTGTGTGAACACGATTTGGTAAAAGGTATCGGTGAGAGGCCATGTAGGAGTACATGGTGGGTTGTCTCATTGAAGCCGTCCTCAGGAACTGAGTTCTGTGTTTGTGATCCATGATTCAGCTACTACCATACATTGGGCCCTGAAATATGACCCCGCTCGACTTCTTATTCACCCTTGTCCTCTGTCCAGGAGTTGCAAGTAGTTTCTGGTGTTTGTAGTATGCTGGAGGCCGTGGACAGCGCTGACCGTAGGGGTGGGCTGTGATGCGGTAGGCACGTGGCCGGGTATACCGGGCGCCCGTTTGGTGTCACGGAACCCTGTTCACATCGTTTGGGGCTGTGAGCAAAACTCCGGCCGGATCTCCTCATGGATGGAACCCGAATAGGCGATAAACCTGGACTAGAGACTTGAGTGTTTAGGTAGGTCGTGGTCTACACCCACGTCGGCTTTCGCTTGAAGTCTGTCGAGCACATGTCGTGTGCAGACGCTAAGTGGTGGAAACATGTATGAAGAAGTACACCCCTGCAGGGTTAACATCATCTATTCGAATAGCCGTGTCCGCGGTAAAGGACTTCTGGGTTGCTTATATCAGTTCATAGACAAGTGAAAGTGGATACTCTAAAATACGCAAGATAAGCGTGAGTGCTATGGATGGCGTTCTCGTAGGGAGACGGGAGCGGATCCATAGTGGTGTATTGATATGGTGAATATGTGGACTCGTGTGCGCCACCTCAAAAGAGTTACATTGCAGTCGTAGTTCAGGATAGCCACCGAGTCAAAGCTGGCTTGCTGCAGTTAAACCCCACCATCCCCTTGTTGATAATGATGCATATGTAGTTAGTTCTGATGTAAGTCTTGCTGGGTACATTTGTACTCACGTTTGCCTATTTTATGTTTTTGCAGAGAGACTTCGGTCTCACTAGTAGTTCCACGTGGACTTCGACGTTTAGCTTGTTACCTCAGCTACGGTCTTGTGCCTCGGCAGGATTTGGTAGATAGTCAGGCTTCTCAGCCTTTTTCATTTATAGATGTCTGTACTCAGACATGATAACTTCCGCTTGTGCTTTGATATGTATGCTCTGAATGTTGGGTCATGAGACCCCTGGTTGTAATATCTCGCTCCTCGAAGCCTATTGATTAAATACTTGAGTTATAGAGTCATGTTGTGATGCCATGTTGGATTTGCACATATCGAGCATATTGTGTGTATGTTATTGAAATGCTTGGTATGTGTGGGATCTGACTATCTAGTTGTTTATTCTTAGTAGCCTCTCTTACCGGGAAATGTCTCCTAGTGTTTCCACTGAGCCATGGTAGCTTGCTACTGCTCCGGAACACTTAGGCTGGCCGGCATGTGTCCTTCTTCGTTCCTGTGTCTGTCCCTTCGGGGAAATGTCACGCGATGAATACCGGAGTCCTGTTAGCCCGCTACAGCCCGGTTCACCGGAGTCCTGCTAGCCCAGTGCTACAGCCTGGATTCACTCGCTGATGACCGACA
Organism: Triticum dicoccoides; assembly: GCF_002162155.2. Lineage (NCBI taxonomy): Eukaryota > Viridiplantae > Streptophyta > Magnoliopsida > Poales > Poaceae > Triticum > Triticum dicoccoides. The sequence goes on along the minus strand of NC_041383.1, from coordinate 389,633,050 downwards.
CGATCGATGCTGGGTCATGGATGCCTGTCCCTGTAAGTCTGTGCCACTTTGGGTTTACGACTAGCCATGTCAGCCCGGGCTCCTTATCATATGGATGCTAGCGACACTGTCATATACGTGTGCCAAAAGGCGCAAACGGTCCCGGGCAAAGGTAAGGCGACACCCGTGGGAATACCGTGCGTGAGGCCGCAAAGTGATATGAGGTGTTACATGCTAGATCGATGTGGCATCGAGTCAGGGTCCTGACAAGATTCTGGTATCTGTGGAGCCAACTTCTCGGTCGGTGCAATAGGAGTAGAAGCTTGAATTTCTGAGTGCATGGGGTCCACCAATCTGCCTTCATATACAACCACATCCTTTAGCATAATCACATCAGAGCTTAGGTCAATGATTGGCTGCTTTTGTAACATAGGTAGGACTAAAGCAACAACATGTGCAGGTTGAGTGGACAGAGGCTATTGGGCTTGAGTAGGTGGAGGTATCACTGGGCCAGGCCCATTGGGCTCAAATGCTAAGTTCAAATCTGGTAGAACCAGTGAATTGGTGCCAAGGGGCCATTAGCAGAAGCAGAAGTATTTGCAGAGTTATGTGAAGGGCCATCAGAAATAGTAATACTACTGTTAGCATTTCCATGAACTGCTGGCATATCATCCATAGGAGCCATAATATCATTAAGTGTCATGAATTCTCCTTGATGGAGTTCCTGATCCACTGGCATAGCCCAATGGCCCCATCCAGGCATGGGTGCATCCTCTTCCTCCTCTCCTGGATGATCCACCATAACTTGGTCATCAACTCATTGTTAAGTGCCAGTTGCAAGTTGACCTCAGGCTGTGCATGTGGATGATGAAGATCATCTTGCTCATGATGCTGAAGTGGTCCCATGAAGTGGTTGTGTTGGTTGGGATGAAAATTCTCTTGTGCAGGAGCAGGATGAGGATTACCATGTGGAGGGATATGATCTTCATCAGGAGGCACTGCTCCAAGAATCTATTGCTGAAGGATTAACACTGGTACTATAAGTGAGCCTGACTGAAACCTGTCTCCCTCCAAAAACAATACTGACAGGTATATCTGACAGTTCCTCAACTCTGACATGAATCATATGATTGGCCCTGGTACTTCTAACATGGTCCCACATGAGAAATTTACCAAATTTATTAATTGCATTGCTCACTTCCTGAATAGATATTCTGTCAAATGGATATCCATAGAGCAGAATCCACACATCTCTATTTAAGACCAAATTCCTCTAGTTTAACCCTTGATTATGCATTTGAAAGATGACATGCACATCCGTGAATAGATGTGGACTGTTTGAAACTAGCGCATCCCTATCAAAGACACTGCTGAATCTAACATATGCTTGGCCGAATGGACATGGCTCAATCTCATAAAACCCCAATCCTCTGTCTGTCAAAAAGTCAGAGAGTAACTCACATATGGTGTTGAAGGCAACAGGTAGATTCAACATTGGCACAATGGTGGCAATCGCCTAGTCCTCATGCGTAGGTGGAGCTGCCCCAGTGATGACTCAAACCCTTGCTGGCCTTCCTTCCACCTGGATACTCTGATGATTGGGTGGAATAAAAGGTGTAGGGTCAAAGGGGAATGTAGCCATGGACGAAGAGCTACGCAAGGTCGGAGACGATGGATTGAGTGGCGGCGAGGATGGTTGGATAACTGTGGCTTGGAGTCTTTGGGTGGTGGAGATTTGGGAGGTCCGGCAATGGTGGCTACGTATCGGGGTTGATAGCGGAGGAGCATTAACTGGATGATCCCGGTTGGTCAGTTGATGGGAGGGATGTGTAGTCACAATCGCGGGAACAGTGCAGTCTTGCCTAGGAAACTCAATCGCCAAACGGGCTGCTGAGTTGGATCTTGGGGGTGGGTTGTGTTGGGCCGAGGAGAAGCAGTCTCTCGCAATGTGGCCCCAACACTTGCATGACCGACACTTGATACGATTGGTGCAGCTGGGCCTATTGTGGCCCGAAAGGAGGCATCTAACACAGAATGAATTTTGAACGTGCGAGGATCCTGCGTTAGGCGCATTAAAGTTTCCATTGATGGCATTCATACCCGATGATCTAGCAGGGGCCGATGGTGCAAGATTGGATGAACTATCACGTGGAGGGGGTGAACCATTGCTCCTTGGAGTTGGATCCGAATAGGTCGCCGAAGATCTAAGAGCTTGCAGATAAGATTTTTGTGGGTGTTTACGAGAAATATGGGTGCATTCATCCTCTTCTCTTGAAGATATTGGTCTTGTTCCCAGCTAGAATTCGAATCCTCATTACCCCAAAGCAGGAAATTAACATTAAGTAAACCTGTGGATATGTTACCCCCTTTGATGATAGATAAACCCACTTCCTTGGAAGAGACAGAGAATTTGAACGACCAGTTTTTAGGCGATCAACCTTGAAAAGTGATGCACGACCACCAAAGAAAGCAAGAAGAATTGTGCTTACTGATTCATTGGTGCGACGGATTTGGGATCTTTTAAATTCAGCCACCAACAGGAATTCTTCTAGATCTTTATCAACTTCATAGTTGATCGGAACTCCCCATTTCCTCCAAACTTCCACAGCGAAATCTTGACCGATGTCGAAGTTGAGGTCGGTAGTGCCATGGCGTGGGCTGGAAAAGTGCTCTACACGATGGTGGTGGACACCGGTGCCGAAGTGGCCTCCAACAGGCAAGGTGGGTGTGGACGCCGGGGCCAGAGTGGCCACCGGCGGGGCTAGGAGCGGGGGCTGGTCTTAGTACAACTAACTACTGTGTGCTTAGCTTTGCTGTTCGTAACTTGTTACAACAGAGGAGGACTAGAACAAGGCTTGCCCATAACTCTACAAAAGGTTCCCACAGAAATGCAAAACCGACATTTTAGCCAGGGAGGGCCCGAAGCTTATGTGCACCTAAATGAACATTAAAAAGCTAGTTATTTTCTTGTAACCATGTTTCAGAAATACAGTGTGTGATTTTCACACAAATAGTTAGTGATTATTCTATTAATGAAAGTTAATGTCTAGGTTACGCAATACCTTTTTTAAAAGGACTCGCATCAATTATAAAGGTTCATCAGAAGTAAAAAAGCATCCGAAATATAATAAAATTCAGGCTGCAAGTGGGACTGTAGGTGGGAGTCGCACCACAATCCACCTAGTCCCAGTATGGTTTGGTGTTAAAAAAGTGGGCACCCCACCAAAACTAACAAAAATTATGTGGGACTAAGCGGGATCCCACTTAGCATATGCGTTTGCAACTGAAAACATCGACTAAGAAGGAAATAACCTTCTGTATTATCACAAATTGCCAGTTACAAACTACAACTTTTCTCTTCACCAAAATCAGCACGTCTCTAATAGAAACAGAAGGAGGAAAATTTAATTTCAGCAAATCTTGACTTTGAACTTGGAAGGAAAGCAAACATCTGAATACATGAGCAATCCATCAGCATCTGAATCTTGACTCTTAACAGAAAGAGAAACATGAATCGAGCCTGACTGAATCTGATGGACTACCTACAGCCGGTGACCTGGGGGTCGCGTCCGACAGGGGTAGAAGATGCGAGGCAGTGGAGGCCAGAAGTACCTGAGTGCGAGGCGAAAGAGAATGGGATGTGGCGATGGCGACCATCAGCAGCGGTGCTGGGATTACCTCTGCTGCACTGCGGCGCCTCCCAAGTTGGAGAGAAGGGACCTGTGATTCTTGATGGGGACGATGGAGCAAGGCAAAGAGGGAGAACGTCTGAGTCAGAGGAGGGGCAAGGTGTGAGGTGGTCGTGCGAGGAGTAGTCGGCAGAAGGTGCGGCGGTGAAGTGGAGCGTCGCCGCTGCCTGGAATCTGTGCACTCGTGTGGCTTGCTCTATCCACTCTCGGCTGGGCACTCAAGACTCAAGTAAATATTGGGTTATGGTGGGGTCCCAATGGGCTAACAGGGCTAGCCTACTTAAAAAAATTCAAATCCAATGGGAGTTCACTAATGTTACTTAAGTGGGATGGGATAATTAGTCCCACTTAGTCCCACCTCCACCCGCAGCTTGAAATAAAATACATCAAGATCCCTAAACCACTGAACAACTAATGTCCCCACCAGAGCGAGTTGTTATTGCCGCTCACATGCCATAACCAAACTGGCCTTGTCGATGATAGTCGGGAAGTTTTCATGCACATGTTCCTAAGAAATAGTGCACTGGAGCCGTTGTCGCCACCAATGAAACCTTGAATTGATCCAAAAAACCCGACATCAATTCTTACCGCCGCATACACTCGATGAGAAACCCTAACATCACCGCCCAAGGAGCTGGTAGGAATCTATGTTGGAGCTCTGTCTAGTCTATCATGACAAAACAAATTGAGGAGGATCGAGACCCGAAAGATTGACTTGAATAAGAAGTGCCACCATCTACCCGGACGTGCCCCTACAAGTACTAAACTGCAACATATCTACTAGCTAGAGCTGAGGCACCAGGATTCTTTTCCCTCTCACCGTTCACCAGAGTGACAAACATAGGGGTGGAAAATTCACGAGCTCACCAACGGAGATCGAGGGAGAAAAGATTTCCCTAGGCGCCTTGCAATAGGGGAAGAAAAAAGTTACCCAATACTTACATGCATAAATGTTACATTTAAAAAAATTAAAATGGTTTTTTGGCTAAGTTTTCTGCTTGAAACATATTTTTTTGTAAACTTTGGTAAAACAGGATCACCAGTGGCCCCATCCAAACTAGCATTTCCCTGGGTGGCCTAGCAATTGTAGCGATGGAGGTTGGTATTAAAAATTCAGTTATTTTTAACCTCTTGGGCATATCTACTACCCCTATAAAAGCACCACATATGGCAGACAGTTCACATATCATCCGTCTAATCAAATGATCTAACGATCAAACTCCTTCTGATGTTGAGCATCAAGCCATCAGGTGTATGCCTCTGTATTTAGCACTAAAGGCGGTTACCTAGAACCTATCTGCCTCACCCATGACCCCCCACGCTTGCCTCACACGTCCCCACACCCTCGCCGTGCCGTCTCTTGCCTCCCACACTACCCCGATGGCCTCACTGCCATGCGTCACTCTGGCTCGGCCGTCGCCAGCATGGGCCGCCCTCACATCCTCACTTCTGTACTGCCACCTATCCGGATTCATCTTGCCATGGCCGCTGCCTGACACGCCTGATTACCTCAACTCCACGCCATTGCAGCCTCCCGTGCCCCCATGTCAACTGCATGATGTCACCGCACAACCCCGATGCAATTTGAAGCCATCTTAAGAACTGCATCAAAGGCGCCCATGAGTTCTGCCTCCTAGAGGCCTGGATCGACACCGACAAGCCCCTCTGGGAACCAAGCCCTATCCCCACCCGGAGTCCTCCGCCACCGATGCAATTGTAAGTGCATGAGTTCTAGCGGTTAAGGCAATGGTTGGCAAGTACTCGGAGTAAGCAAGATCATGAATTAATTATGTGAGATAAGCATTTGATAGTCAAAGCGTCACAACAATCAAATTATGGTAATTGACCGACGTATCTTTCTATTGAATCATCCTTCGAAGCACCCTCTCATCTTGAAAGCAAGAAGCAATTGAGGGTGTCCTGGACTAAGGGGTCCTCGGGATGCTGACCTATCTCTCATTGGTCGGACTAGTGGGCCATTTGTTGTTCATCAAGGAAAGACCGGATATAGGGTTGTTCTCGTGTTCCGGAAGGAAGCCTCCGGAGACTTGACGTATCTTCCAAGTCTTGTTTAGCGTAACTTACATGTTTATCCTTTGTTGGTAACCAACATATGTAACCCTAGGCACCCTTGGTGTTCATATAAACTAGAGGGTGTTGTCTGTAGAGGCTAGGACCCTCATCCTACTCATCTAGGGTTTAGCTCATCCGATCTCGTGGTAAATCAATTCTGTAACCATCATACAAACAAATCAATACAATCAAGCAGGACGTAGGGTTTTACCTCTTCGAGAGGGCCTGTACCTGGGTAAATATTGTCTCTGCGTTCCTAGTTCCCCATCGATCCAAGATCTACAGCTTGGGACCCCCTACCCGAGATCAGCCGGTTTTGACACCAATGTTGGTGCTTTCATTGAGAGTTCTATTATGAGATCTCCGAAGGATCAATGGCTCGCTTGGTCATCAGTGATAGCATCCGCAAGGGAGTGTTTTTGTTCCTAGATAGCTTTTCACGTTCGGCAGCATCTTACCGCATGCTAGTCTGACCGGCCGCCTTGGCCGGGTTGGCAGCCTCACCCCGACTAGGTGGTCAGGTTTGGAAGCTTAAATTCATTGCCGACTCCTGGGGGGATCTTGTTCTGAGAAGGTTCTCACCCTCGCCTGAAGAGCTTGCAAATCCCAAAGCCTTAACTTCGGGTGCGGTGTAACCCGCCACGGAGGTGCCTGCCACCTCGGATTCGACCACAAGCATGGATCTAGTCTCCACCTCTGATGGCCTGGAGCCACCCTTGGCCGGACACTGCCCCGGCATGATCTCAAACGCCCTCGAAGCGGCAATATTACAAACCGACCTCGAGTACTCCCAAAACATGGACCTGACAGATCTCTCGCTTTTAAACACGTTACTAGACCAGATCCAAGCCATTGGGATTACCGATGACCGGTCCTTGGTCTACAATAAGATCGGGCTTAACCCCGACGACAGGGAAATTTATGTCCCACCCATCACCCACTTGGTCGCCACCATTGAAGACCTAGGCGAAAACTCGCCCCTCGACCTGCGGAGCCGGGAACAAATTGTGTGCAAGTCTTCGATCGCCAAGTTCTACCATCTAGTCCGGAATCCGACCTTCGTTCTGGAAAGAGTCCTAAGACGAGCTCCGATTCAGCACACGACCTCGAGTCTATACAACCGTGCCCGGTCAAAAATCCGTATTATCAGCCTGACACATTGGATTCCGCGATGACGTGAGAAACGATCGCAAAAACTCCGGACTCGCACCGTATTGGGATACAAAGTTTTTTCCCACCCACCCCCACGTCGAATACTTCCCAGGAAACTCAAGGCCGCCTAACATATGGGATCTAATGTACGTTAAATAGTAGCCCGGAGAAACGGTCTGACAATTCTGGACTAGGTTCCTTCTAGTCAAAAACAAAATGACAGATTGCGGCAGCCAGGAAATTTTAGCAACCTTCCGCCATAACCGCCAAGATGAAGGGATCCTAAACGCCCTTGCCCGCCATGACGTTCAAAACTTTGCTGAGCTATCAGATCTACTATGTAAGTACTGCGCTATGGAAAGCGCCTGGCAGGCTCAGCAAGTGCAAACAGAGTCAACCCATGCCGGAGAACCCAGAAGAGGTCGCGCAAGATGTGTGCTCCCACGCCGGTTAGCCAACATGAGCCGATCGAGAAAAAGAAGAAACCACTTGCAGGATCCAAAACGGTCCTCAATGAGCTATTGAACAAGTTGTGCCCCATACATTCTGTCCCATTGAATACAAACCCAACTCACTGCCTTCAAGCTTGCTGGGTGATCAGGCAAGTTGCAAAAAGTGGAGAAACTATTATTGGAGGCTCACCTCAAACAGATGTTTAGCAACACCCGTGGATGACAACGCTGAGATCCTAACGATCTATGAGACGTTTTCCTCAAGAAATCATAGGAAGAGAGCCCTTCAAGAGCTCGGTCAAATCCACCAGGTGGCAGCAACAAATTCATGGACAGACAGACCCATCACCTTCGATGAGGAGGACGGCCCAAGGGCCCGCTGTCAGTGTCAAAACTGGCAAATCTCAGGTAGGGGGGCCAAGCTGTGCGTCTAAGGATCGATGGTAACGGGGGACCAGGGGACATAATGTTTACCTAGGTTCGAGCCCTCTTAAAGCAGGTAAAACCCTACTCCTGCTTGATTATATTCGAAGAGTATAGAGATTACAAGAGTTGATCTACCTCGAGATCGTAGTGGCTAAACCCTAGATGTCTAGCCTCAAACAATGGCTAGTGTCCCTGGCTCCTCCTCGCATCATCATGGCCCTCAAGAGGGGGATTGGCAAAGTTGTTATGTACCCCATCTTCAGCTCAATCATCTCCAAACGCAAGGATCTCTTCCTCCCGCAGATCTAGTCTCTGTACGGGTAGGATTGGCTTCCACGGGCGATGGTGCATTTGCGGAGAATTTCCCCAACCCCAACCAAGGGGAGAGGGTGTGCTTCATCTCGTTCCTTCTAAGGGGCGTAGGATTGCTGATCCACCCCTTCCTCAGGGGTCTATTGGAATATTACGGGTCCAGCTGCACAACCTCACAACAGGTTCCATTCTGCACATCTTCGGCTTTGTTGTCCTCTACGAAATTTTTTAGGCTGCGAGGCTCATTTCGAACTATGGAAAAAGTTATTTTGCCTCGTCCCCAGCCACCAGGTCGGAGGTTCTATATTTTAAGTGGGCGGCGCTGAAGTATGGCGCATAGCCGGATCCGGTTACCTAGTCGGGACTCCGAAGAGGGGGTCCGAAGAATGGTCTTCAGAATGGTTTTACATTGAGGATGTTCCTCTTCCAGACCCTGTTCGGCGCGGACTTCCCGAATTCTCTGGCGCTCCCTTGAAGAAGCTATTCAGCTGGTGCCCCAAGTCCTCCTGACCATAGGATAGTGCGGAAGTGATGAGATTGGTCAGCAAGATCAGATTATTGACCCAGTCCGGACTCTCCATCGTTGAAGTCATGACCATTGCGATAAAGCGATGTATCCAGCCTCTTTAATCCAGAGTAGCTCCTTTATGGAACTACAACACGGAGGACGACACGTGTCGCTATACACAAAAGGGTCTAGATAACCAAGCCGCATTGGCTGTGATGCTGGTAGACCTTTATAAGGGGGAAGAAGAAGACTTCGCCCATTTAAATTATCGGGAAGGTTTCTCCATGTACAAACCCATCGACTAGGTAAGTTTAGTCATTCAACACTTTTATTATTATTATTGGGATGCATTAACTGAATACTCTGGTTGCTTCAAAACAATCATGGAGGAAGGTAGTCGAGAACATCTATTGCCCCCCTCCTCAACCAGAGGACCATGCACGCCATGAAGACCCCGGATTCCATGAGGATCCGGATATATTTGTAGAATTTGAAGACGGTGTTTATTATCAGGCGAGCCTTGATGGCTTGGAGGTAGCCATTATGGCTGATTACCCGGATCTCTATCCCTTCGTTAAGGTAAGTGTTCGGAAATTATTTAAAAGGGGAAACACTTCCGCTCACAACTTACCCTCCGCACTGGACCATGTTGCACAGGATCAGCGCTCAGCGAGCCGTACCCCAGCACGAGCAGTCAAAAGGAAAACGGCTCCTTCACGGGGTGAGCGCGCGAAACGGAAGGGGAACAAGAGCACCGCTGAGCCTGCTCCATCATCAAAGAGGTATATTTGTTACTTCATGCCTGAGCATAAAGCCGAATCTTCATTTTCCTCCTCCTTCTATCATCTCAGGAGAGGTATACGGCGAACCGTACCAAAGGTCCCAACAAGCCGAGCCGCATCAAATGCGGAGCCGAACTCGTCAACTAGGACGAGGGTGCATATAGGGGTGGCACTGTCTCATCCACCTCATGAAGATCCGGACGAAGTGTCCGTTACTAACTCCGAAGTGGAGAGCACGACGAACCATCATCGCTTAAAAGAGACCCTGCGCGCCCCGGCCTTTTCGGAGCAAGAATTTACCGCCCTCAGTACCGTGGACGCGTATATCCGAGCTGCCCGGGACGGACTTACTAGAGTTATCACCTGTTCTCAAAGGATATACAGGTGATAATTTATGCAATTTTTTATATATAGATACCAATAGCCCCCGAGACTTAAAGCAGTAAGAACTAACCGATTTGAGGATCATTTATGACTGCAAGTCCTCAAGGAGAAAAACAGCGCATTGTCCCAGGAGGCCGAAACAAGCCGGACACAGTTAAATGCTGCTGTCACAGAGCTTGAAGAAATGAAGAGTGCCCCAGTGACTGGGGGAAAAGATAAAAAACTAGAAGAGGAAGTTAAGAAGCATGCCGAAGAGATAAAGAGCTTAAAGGCTCAACTCTTGCATGCACAAGAGGAGAACCAAAAGCTGAAGGGCGGCATATTCGGTATGACTCTTGAACCATCCAGAGTATTGATATAATCATATAATACGAAATGTTATAATCCGGTTCATACAAGTCTTGTAACCGGCCGCCAAGAAGTGGAAGTGTCCGGGCTTCAAAGCGACGTTCTAAAAGAACTGTCAAAGCTGCACGAGCGTGCCCGGAAAGCCATGAAGAATATGGCCAAAGCCTTATGGCCATCTGATGCCCCTCCAAAAAGTATGGAGGGGTTGGCAGACCTGTTCAAGGGTGCTCGGCATCGCTTCGAGCTATGGAAGACATGCATGCCGTGAAGGTGTGCGAGAGGCATGGGCCATGGTGAAGACGCGCTACACCGGACTCGATCCGATTCATATGGCCCGAGTTGGACCTCAAGGACCGGATGGGAAGGAAATTCCTGTAAGCTCAGTATATGACCAAGTAATGATAGAAGCGAAATATTCGCAAGAGGATTGTAAGCTAGATAGCATTATAGAAAGTAGGCTTTCGATTCTATGTATCATTTATGACCGAACTTATCTCCTGCCGAACTTGCAATTTTTTTGTCATCGCAGACCTTCGGCTTCCACCTTCGAACCAAGAAGTTGGAGTGTTTCAATATACTATGTTTAACTAAGAAACGTTTAGTATCTTCGGAAACTAGGCAGTCCGACCATATTGCTCAAACAGACAAAAATATGTTCCGGGAGTTATGTTCTATTACTATTTAACGTAAGAAACATCTTCCAAGGAAAATAGTTCCATTAGGGGTTCCTTTCCTTGGGTTGGCATACTAAATTATGCATGCCTAGGCTTTTATCTGAATTACAGGCAGCCAATTCCATATTTGTTCCAAAAAACTGTTCATCGTTAATTTGCCGACCAATTATTCCCTTAAGAACGCTTGCCTTTGGCTTCACCCGTCTGAGGTACAGATCCGGATAACCCGGTTGTAACAATCGTAGAGGTACTCCCTTTACACCCTAGCCGAATAATCGGGAACGTAGGGTATAAACACAGGAGCAAGGCAACCCTGCTTGGCAAAAACTTAAGTCATAGAGGTGTATAAAATGGAAAAAGTTGTATAGCAACAACCGACATGGACAAAGGAAGCTTACAAGCTTATAGTAACATGCTTCGTTAAAGTAGCCCCCATGTATGGTGGGGTGTATACATTTAAAGATGTGTACACCGAATAATGTGGTTGATCCGAACATACATTGAGAAGGAAAAGGAAAAATCAAAAAGGAGAGAAAAAAAGGGGAAAACCTAGTCAAAGTGAAACCTAAGGAGGCCGAACTTACACGTAGAATCTTCGGAGCCCGGGCAACGTTCCATGGGTTCGGCTCAAGGCGATTATCCGCTGCATTGCGAAGGCAATAGGTGAGGGAATCCTGGATTAGGGGGTATTCGGATAGCCGGACTATATACTTTGGCCGGACTGTTGGACTATGAAGATACAAGATTGAAGACTTCGTCCCGTGTCCGGATAGGACTCTCCTTTGCGTGGAAGGCAAGCTTGGCGATTCGGATATGTAGATCTCCTCCTCTGTAACCGACTCTGTGTAACCCTAGCCCCCTCTGGTGTCTATATAAACCGGAGGGTTTAGTTCATAGGACAAGAAGAACAATCATAACCATAGGCTAGCTTCTAGGGTTTAGCCTCTACGATCTCGTGATAGATCAACTCTTGTAATACTCATATCATCAAGATTAATCAAGCATGAAGTAGGGTATTACCTCCATCGAGAGGGACTGAACCTGGGTAAACATCGTGTCCCCAGCCTCCTGTTACCATTAGCCTTAGACGCACAGTTCGGGACCCCCTACCTGAGATCCGCCGGTTTTGACACCAACATTGGTGCTTTCATTGAGAGTTCCTCTGTGTCGTTGCTACAAGGCTTGATGGCTCCTCCAATCATCAGCAACGATGCGATTCAGGGTGAGACTTTTCTCCCTGAACAGATCTTCGTATTCGGCGGCTTCGCACTGCGGGCCAACTCGCTTGGCCATCTGGAGCAGATCGACCGCTACACGCCTGGCCACCAGGTCAGATTTGGAAACTTAAACTACACGGCTGATATTCGCGGAGACTTGATCTTTGACAGATTCGAGCCTATACCAGGAGCGCCGAACAGTCTCGATGTGCATGACTTAGATCTGCCCTCGGACGGTATTCAGACTATCGCACATGCAGCTGCCCCGGCCTTTAATCTGGAGCAGATCGCGCCATCTGAGGACGGGTGGATGGACCCCGCCATGGAGACCGCACACTCATCGGCGTTGGAGCCGAACACAGGCTCCGCCTCTAAGGAAACCTGTGTCACCGGACCCCCGGACTTATCTCTGGTCTTAGGTTCCGGACCGCGTGCGTCCGTGCCTGTCGAATCTGATTGGGCACCGATCATGAAGTTTACCTTCGCGGATATCTTTCAACACTCACCCTTGGGTGACGTGCTAAATTCATTGAGGTCTCTTTCTTTATCAGGAGACTCTTGGCCGAACTATGTCCGGCTTGAGTGGGAAGCGGATGATGAAGAAATTCGGAACCCACCCGCCACCCACTTAATATCCACTGTCGATGACTTAACCGACGTGCTTGACTTTGACTCCGAAGACATCAACGGTATGGACGACAATGCAGGAGAAGAACAGGAACCACTGCCCACCGGGCGCTGGACAACCACCTCATCATATGATATATATATATGGTGGATACCCCCAAAGAAAACAATGGCGAAGAGGCAACAGAGGATAATCCCTCAGGGAAGCAGTCAAAGCGTGGGCATCATCGGCGCCGCCCTAAGCCCCGCCACAGCAATGCCGACACAGGAGACGATAGCAATCCGGATGGTGCCGACGATGAATACAACCCCGACCAGCCTAACTTCGAGCAGGCCGAGCAGGAGGACGGGCAAGCTAGCCCAGAGGAACAGGCAACAGACGGAGACTTGGAGGAAGACTATCATATGCCTCTCTCCGAAGACGAGGTGAGCCTCGGCGACGATGAATTTGTCGTGCGTGAGGATCCCGTCGAGCAGGAGCGCTTCAAGCGCCGGCTTATAGCCATTGCAAAAAGCCTGAAGAAGAAACAACAACAGCTCCAAGCTGATCAAGATCTGCTCACAGACAGATGGAGTGAGGTCCTGGCAGCCGAGGAATACGGACTCGAGCGCCCAACCAAAAGTTACCCGAAGCGCAGGTTGCTACCTCAACTTGAAGAGGAGGCGCTAGAGCCTACAATACGAGCACATGACAAGGCGGACCGGCCACCTCGTGGCCGAGACAAAGTGGTGTATCAGCCCGAACAACCACCTGCACCCCACTACACATCAAACAAAAACACTAACACCCGGGGCAATACGCAGGAACTGCAAGACACATTGGAAAACAAAGCAGGACAGTCAAGATCGATCTACGGATCGTGGGGGCGCGCCACAACGTGTGATGATGACCGTCATGCCGGATACACTAGCAACAAGTCAGGCCGGGCCGAACACAACAGGCCAGACTCATTCGAACTGCGTCATGACATAGCCCGGCATAGAGGCGCCGCACACCCTCTCTGCTTCACTGATGAAGTAATGGATCACGAATTCCTAGAAGGGTTTAAACTCGTAAACATCGAATCATACGATGGCACAACAGATCCCGCGGTATGGATTGAAGATTTCCTTCTCCACATTCACATGGCTCGTGGTGATGATCTACACACCATCAAGTATCTTCCCCTTAAGCTCAAAGGACCGGCTTGGCATTGGCTAAATAGCCTGCTGGCGAACTCCATTGGCAGTTGGGAAAACATGGGGGATACATTCCTTGACAACTTCCAGGGCACTTACGTGCGACCACCGGATGCTGATGACCTAAGTCACATAACCCAACAGCCCGGAGAGTCAGCCAGGAAATTTTGGACTCAGTTCCTAACTAAAAATAATCAAATCATTTATTGTCCGGATGCCAAAGCCCTAGCGGCCTTTAAGCATAACATCCGCGACGAGTGGCTCGCCCGACACCTCGGTCAAGAAAAGACGAATTCCATGGCAGCCCTCATGACACTCATGACCCACTTTTGCGCAGGCGAGGACAGCTGGCTGGCTCGTAGTAGGATCACGCCAAGAAACTCTGTCACTTCAGATATCCGTGACAGCAACGGCAAGCCACGGCGCAATAGAAATAAGCGTCGGAACAATGGCGACAACACCAAAGACACGGCAGTCAATGCCGGATTCAGCAGCTCCAAGCCTGGTTAGCGAAAAAAGCCATTTAAAAGAAACAATCCGGGATCGTCCAGTCTGGACCGCATACTCGACCGCTCGTGTCAAATTCACGGCACCCCTGATAAACCAGCCAACCACACTAACAGAGAATGTTGGGTGTTTAAACAGGCCGGCAAGTTGAATGCCGAAGACAAGGACAAGGGGCTGCATACCAAGGATGACGAGGAGCCCCGGCGGCCGAACACAGGGGGACAGAAGAAATCCCCCCCCCCCAAGTGAAAACGGTAAACATGATCTATGCCACCCACATTCCCAAGCGGGAATGGAAGCATGCACTAAGGGACGTCTACGCGATGGACCCAGTCGCCCAAAAGTTCAACCCATGGTCATCCTGCCCGATCACCTTTGATCGCAGGGACCATCCTACCAGTATCTATCATGGCGGTTCAGCCGCATTGGTCCTCGACCCAATCATTGACGATTCCACCTCACGCGAGTCCTCATGGACGGTGGCATCAGCATGAACCTGCTTTATCAGGACACAGTGCGCAAAATGGGCATCGATCCTTCAAGGATAAAACCCACCAAAACCACCTTTAAAGGTGTAATCCTAGGTGTAGAGGCTTGTTGTACGGGCTCAATAACACTGGAGGTGGTCTTCGGATCTCCGGACAACTTCCGAAGCGAGGAGTTAATCTTTGATATCGTCCCCTTCTGCAGTGGCTATCATGCACTACTAGGACGAACCACATTTGCTCGATTCAATGCGGTACCGCACTAAGCATACCTCAAGCTCAAGATGCCAGGACCTCGTGGAGTTATAACAGTCAATGGAAACACAGACCGCTCTCTCCGTACGGAGGAGCACACTGCGGCCCTCACAGCAGAAGTACAAAGCAGCCTTCTTCAGTAGACCGCCAACTCGGTGATAAAACCCCGGACACCGTCAAGCGAGTCCGGAGTACTCTGCAACAGGATCGTCCGGCACGCTAAGAGCTCGACTAGCAATTCGGCCTCCATCCTAGTCCTAGTCAAGTGGCGAAATTTGTGCCACGCGTACACAATTACACACTCAACATACCATGGGCGTAGGCGGAGGCACGACGGCGATGCGGTCCACAGTATGGCTCAACCGTCACGATACCTGCATACCTTTATCATCTTCTTTCTTTTCAGGACCCTACTTTCGGGAAGCCCCCTCAGAGAACCTGATCATCAGACTCATCACGGGAAGGAAAAACCAAGGTGGCAAGAGGCTTTGCGTACAAGGGAATACCCAGGTGGTCTCTGCTAATGATCGTTATACCTGTTTTACATACCCACACGCAGCCTAGCCTTGGATAGGACATGTCAAATAGTCCTATTTTTGCTTAGTGCATTACTTGTAAACATACGCTTTGACGTATTACTTAAATAACAATGGGAAAATATACATCAGCTTATTATTGTTCTCTTTATATTTTCCCTTGATTGCATTTATTGCACCCGTACACTTTGGTACGTTCAGTTCGCCAGGGGCTTCGTTGTACCCCTTAACACGGCAAGGAAAGTCCGAACACTTTCGACAGTGCGGCACCCCGAACTTATAGAATTATATGCATCAGCTCCGAATCATGTCTTGGGTCAATAGTTGGGTTTGCCCGACTCCCTTGTTTTGGTGCCTTACGTTCCGCTATATCGGCAAACGTAGCACAGGGAGAGCTACTGCGATTGTGTCCCGGTTCTTCCGGACGAGCACCTCAGTAGAGAAAGCCGAAAACTGACTATCATGATGCGGCGACAGCCGGTCGCTGTTCGAGAGGTCTCAAATCCTTGAAGATATTTTCCGCTTCAGGCGAGGAATCGTCCTTGTCCGATTTAGGCCTGTATAGCGCCCCAAGTTCGGCCTTCCGAATACTAGGGGCTTCGCCGAAATTTAAAATTGTAGACTTCTACGGCTAAGTGAGAGTGATAAAGCCGAATAGTCCAATTGCCTTGTTCGCTGCGCTAACACCTCCTTCAAGGACCAAAAAATTGGATAAAGAGTGTTTGGGTTTACCACGAACACCCTAGTACTAGTTACATGGGGGCAGAAGCCGACGACTGGCCAACTTTCAGAATTTTATAAACGGCCGCACAGAAGGTAATATTTTAAATCAAAAAGCGTTATATAACACACACGAACTCGTTTTCATATTACAGGACGGCATGAGTACATTCATTCAAAAATTACATCCTTGGCACATTCATTAGCCACAAGGCGGGCGCCTTTCATAACACTGTCATAATACTTCTCGGGGTGGCGATGCGCCTTGCCCTCCGGTGGTCCCTACTTCACCAGCTTCTCTGCATCCATTTTGGCCCAGTGCACTTTCGCGCGGGCAAAGGCTCGGCGGGCACCCTCAATACAGACGGATCACTTAATAACTTCAAGCCGCGGACATGCATTTACCATCCTCTTTATAAGGCCAAAGTAGCTATCAGGCAGGGGCTCGCCAGGCCACAGCCGGGCTATGAAGTCCTTCATGGCCAGTTCGGCCACCTTGTCGAGTTTGACCAATTGCTTCAGTTGGTCACTCAAGGGCATCGGATGTTCGGCCCCGGCATACTGGGACCAGAACAACTTCTCCGTCGAGCTCCCCTCTTCAGAACGGTAGAACTCCGTGGCATCCGATATGCTACGTGACAGATCTGCGAATGCCCCTGGAGAGCTCCGAATTGGGGTAAGTAAAAGAAATGTCTCCTCCACATGCTTGCTTTGCATAATGAATGCCTTACCCGCCGCTATCTTCTTGGCCGCCTGAATTTCCTGCAGGGCCTTTTGGGCCTCAGCCTTGGCGTCTTGCTCACTTTGGAGGGCCTTCGCAAGCTCGGACTCTTGCGTCTTGAAGTCACGCTCCAAGGACTCGAATTATTTGCCGAAGTCCTGGAGCTCTTGTTGTACCTCATTAACCCGAGCCTCTTGTTTCTCACGCTCGGTACGCTCCTTGGCCGCCTTATCTTTGGCCTCGGACAACACTTTCTTCAGGGCCGCCACTTTGGTCGTGGCCCCTATTAAAATTCATGATGCTTCTGTTAGCATCCATGATTTTTTCCTTTATATTACATACAGACGGGGTATCACTTACCTTTGTTCTCCTGGAGCTGCCTCTTCACGAGGCCGAGCTCTTCTTCGGCCCGCCCTAGGTCCCGCTTCAGGCCGGTGACCTCTGCAGTGCGTGCGGCAGCGGCTAGCAGCAACGCCTGCTTATTCACATAGAAATTTCCTGTTAGACTCATGCGGATAATAATTGACCCTCCGTTTGGCTTTTCTTTCTGAACACCAAACAGAGTATCAGGGGCTACTGTCTATAAGGTGATATTTTCTTACACTTTTGTTACTTACCTCAAAGCCTGTTAGGAGGCTGGCGCAGGCTTCGGTCAATCTGCTTTTTGCAGACCGAACCTTCTCAATCACCGTACTCATAAAGAGTACGGTGCTCTTCGTCTATGGAAGCGCCACGAAGCACTTCCAGCAAATTATCCGACGCCTCCGGCTGGACAGAGGCCATCGGCACTGACGGCTCGCCCTCCTTAGCGAGGGGCTGCCTACTTGAATCTGGAACCATTGGAGGTTCCGGCGCAGTATCCAGCTGGGAGACGGACTTGTTGCGGCTCCCGTCAGCATAAACCATGGGGATCTTACCCCCCATGTGCCCGGCGTCTGGGATTTCGCCTTGGGGCATCTCCAGAACCGTCGCCCCCTGTTCTGGTATCCTCTAGGACAACACCTTGGTATCATCCGCGGACCGTGGGGAGGTGGCCGTTGGGAGTGAATAGCTATTCATCTCCGATTCACTCAAGGATCCATCCGAAGAGGATACCTCGAGGTGGGACTTGGCCGGACTGCACGTGCGAGCTCGGCGTTATAACAAACAATGAAGCTAAGACGCATTAAACGTATGGAGTACGGATACTTACGATTTCGCCAGGGGCTTGGCCCTGGGCAACCACTCCTCGTCGTTGTAGGCGGCCGTGGTGGAGTAGTTCGGAAGGGATATCTTTCCATTCTTAGGCGTCTTAGCCTCCCCGTGGGGCGGCTTTTCTCTTCTTCTCCTCCCCGGTGCATGGAGGGGGGATTTCTTCTTCCTCCCCACCTTCGTGGGAGGAATCTGCCTCGGCATCCTCGGACGACGAGTCTATTACGGCCCGGCATCGGAGACCTTTCCTGGTCCCTGTGGCCGCCTTCTTGGCCTTCTTCTCCGGCACCTCATAAGGTGCCAGAACCAGCATCTCCGTTAGGAGTGTGGTTGCTGGATCTTCAGGTAGCGGAGCCGGACAGTCGATCCGCTCCGCCATCACCACATAGTCCTATTTGATAAGCGTGGTGGCTTAAAATCCTCCCACAAATATACTGGGAAAGGCACATCTTGTGATATTTAGAGAGCTTACCGGATTGGTGGGGTGCTTTGCACTGAGTCCACAGTCCTTGGAAGTGGGAGGAGGTACTTCGGCGGCTTTGAACAACACCTTCTAGACGTCTTTATGCATCGTGTTGAAGAGCTGTCATAGCGTTTGGTGTTCGGCTGGATCGAACTCCCACATATTGAATGCCCGTCTTTGACACGGGAGGATCCGGCGGAAGAGCATGACCTGGACCATGTTGACAAGCTTAATCTTCTTGTCTATCATATTTTTGATGTAGTTTTGGAGTCCGGTCAGCTCCGCAGGTACACCCCAGGCCAAGCCCTTCTTTTCCCAGGAGGTGAGCCGCATGGGGATGCTGGATCAAAATTCGGGGGCCGCGGCCCAGTTGGCGTCGCGCAACTCAGTGATGTAGAACCACCCTGATTGCCACCCCTTCACGGTCTCCACGAAGGAGCCTTCAAGCCAGGTGACGTTGGGCATCTTTCCCACCATGGCGCCTCCGCACTCCGCTTGCTGGCTGCTCACTATCTTCGGCTTTACGTTGAAGATCTTTAGCCACAGGCTGAAGTGGGGCTTGATGCGGAGAAAGGCCTCGCACACGACGATAAACACCGAGATGTTGAGGACGAAATTTGGGGCCAGATCATGAAAATCTAGCCCGTAATAAAAATGAGCCCGCGGACAAATGGGTGAAGTGGAAATCCTAGTCCGCGGACGAAATGAGAGAGGAATACTACTCTTTCCCGAGATTTTGGAGTGGGGGTGATCTGCCCCTCCGCCAGAAGCCTGTGCGTGATGTTTGCGGCCACGTATCCGGTCTCCCGAAGCTTCGTAATGTCCTCCTTCATGACGGAGGAGGCCATCCACTTGCCTCCCACTCCGGACATGTCATGAATGGCTTTACAGAGAAGGTGAGAACTTGGGCACTGGAGCTCGAGGGTGCGAGAATGGATGAGTAAAGGAGGAAGAAGGCATGGGTGAAAACGGGAAATCCTTATCTCTTTATAAAGGCGGTAGAAACTGTGCGCCTCCCCACTTGCCTGTTAAAATTGCTTATTTTCCAAGCGTCACGATTGATGGCGCGGTTGGGTTACCCATACCCATATTGATGAGAATCCCGCGATAAGGGGAAACAATCTCTGCTTCGACAAGACATGCCAAGGAAACCGCCTCGCAATGTGTGCGGTAGCTGGTTGTGAAAAACGGTTCGAATAATGACCGGGCCGTGGCGTGATGTCACGCCATGAAAACTTGTCAGTAGATTACATTTTGGAATATTGTTCTCTCTACGGTGGTATGTGAAATTTGTTTTACAGAGCCGAACACGATTCATGTGTTCGAAATTTATCTTGGAGTATTCAGAGATGGAACCCGCCTTGCAATGCCGAAGACAATCTGCGCGCTGGACTCATCATCATTGAAGCCTGGTTCAGGGGCTACTGAGGGAATCCTGGATTAGGGGTATTCGGACAGCCGGACTATATACTTTGGCCGGACTGTTGGACTATGAAGATACAAGATTGAAGACTTCGTCCCGTGTTTGGATAGGACTCTCCTTTGCGTGGAAGGCAAGCCTAGCGATTCGGATATGTAGATCTCCTCCTCTGTAACCGACTCTGTGTAACCCTAGCGCCCTCCGGTGTCTATATAAATCGGAGGGTTTAGTCCGTAGGACAAGAAGAACAATCATAATCATAGGCTAGGTTCTAGGGTTTAGCCTCTACGATCGTGTGGTAGATCAACTCTTGTAATACTCATATCATCAAGATCAATCAAGCAGGAAGTAGGGCATTACCTCCATCGAGAGGGCCCGAAGCTGGGTAAACATCATGTCCCCGGCCTCCTGTTACCATTAGCCTTAGACGCACAGTTCGGGACCCCCTACCCGAGATCCGCCGGTTTTGACACCGACAATAGGCTCCTCCAATAAGGACTTCATCTATGATGAAGGGGCCCTCTGATAAACCCCAAGTGTAGGGAATCATCATAGCAATTCCCAAAGGTGGAAGTGATAAGTATGGAGTGTCGAACCTACAAGGAGCTAAAGGTAAGATCAATATTCTCTCACTGATACGACTCTACGTACACCAAACGTTTGCGTCCAACGAGAAACAAGAAATAAAACTACGTTGTGGGTATGAAGAGGATACTTTGCATGATATCGGAGAGCTAAAATATAAAAGTAGGTGCTGTTATCATAAAGTAGAATATATTACTAAATATTATAAATAGCGAGTGTGGGATAATGATGGGTCGGTGTGCGGAATCATCTTAGGCAATTGTTAACAAGATCGGTAATCACTATTGCAATTTCGTATGAGGGAGAGGCATAAGCTAACATACTTTCTCTTCTTGGATCATATGCACTTATGATTGGAACTCTAGCGAGCATCCGCAACTACTAAATATCATTAAGGTAAAACCCAACCATAGCATTAACATATCAAGTCCCCTTTATCCCATACGCAACAACCCCCTTACTCGGGTTTATGCTTCTGTCACTCAAGAAACCCACTATAAGCGAATCATGAACGTATTGCAGCACCCTACAGCGGGAATCCCTCACGCTTGCGCATCACGGAGGGCACAATAGGACAACATCAAAGTAAAACATACAACTCATACCAATCTAGATCATCAATCAACCCAAAGACAAAAGATATCAACTCAAAACATCATAAGATGGCAACACGTAATTGGATCATAATATGTGGCATAAAGCACCATGTTCAAGTAGGGATTACAACGGGGTGCGGGAGAGTGGACAGCTTAAAAGAGATGAGGATGGCGATGATGATGGTGATGTTGATAAAGACGATCACCGCGGCGATGGTTCCCCTCTTGATGGCACTCCGGCGCCACCGAGAGAGAGGAGGAGAGGTTCTCCACCTTGTGCTTCCTCCTCCATGGCCTCCCCCTAGATGGGGAGGGGTTCTCCCTCTGGTCCTTGGCCTTCATGGCGATGATGTCCCCTCAGAGATCCTCCTCCATGACCTTCAGTGATGATGCCCCCCTCCGGCAGAGTGCCAGAGAGGGCCTAGATTGATTTCTCGTGGCTACAGAGGCTTGCGGCGGCGGAACTTACAGTCTAGGTTATTTTCTGGAGGTTTGGGGATTTATAGGAGGGGTTGGTGTAGAGAACAAGTCAGGGGGCCCCACGGAGAGTCCACGAGGCAGGGGCGGGCCCTCCACCCTCGTGGGGCCCACGGGACTCCCCTCTAGTAACTCTTTGTTCCAGTATTTTTTATATTTTCTAGAAAAAATCTTCGTTGATTTTCAGCGCACTCCGAGGACTTTTATTTCTGCTAAAAAACAACACCACGGTAGTTCTGCTGAAAACATCGTCAGTCCGGTTAGTTCTAATCAAATCATACCAAAATTATAAAAAACTATTGTAAACATGGCATGAATACTTCATAAATCATAGATACGCTGGAGACGTATCAGCATCCCCAAGCTTAATTCTTGCTCGTCCCCGAGTAGGTAAATGATAAAAGAAATAATTTATGAAGTGTGAATGCTAGCAAGTGCTTAAGTTTGATCAATGATAGTTTCAGACACTTTTTCTAGCATCATTATATATCATAACAGTAGCTCAACTCATAAAACTTCTCATGATCAAGTAACAAGCTATTCACATGTTAAAGTACAGATCATAAACTTTCTTGAAAAATAACAAACCATGCTCTCAGTCATCAAACAATTGCAATTCATATTTTTTTGGGAAGGGTCTATGTAAGAGCTTTGATTCAACAAACTCTACATACTCAACTATCATTTAATTTTTCACAATTGCTAACAGTCATGTGATATTTATGGGTTCAAAGTTTTAGTCGGACACAGAGAAAGATAGGGGCTTATAGTTTCGCCTCCCAACATTTTACCTCAAGGGTAATGTCAACAATAATAATTTATGAAAACATACATCCAAGTGGATATATATATCCAGATCGCTCCAACACAGAGTGCTTGCCAAAGGAAAAAGTGTAAAAAGGAAAGGTGATGATCACCATGACTCTTGTATAAGGGTAGAAGATAAAAGTAAAAGATAGGCCCTTCGCAGAGGGAAGCAGAGGTTGTCATGCGATTTTATGATTGTATGCACAAAATCTTAATGCAAAAGAACGCACTTTATATTGCCGCTTGTGATAAAGACCTTTATTATGCAGTATGTCGCTTTTATTTCTTCCCTATCACAAGTTCGTATAAAGCTTACTTTCTTTGCACTAATAGATCATACATATTTAGAGAGCAATTTTTATTGCATGCACCAATGACAGCTTAGTTGAAGGATCTTACTCAATCCACATGTAGGTATGGTGGACTTGTTGGGGAACGTAGTAATTTCGAAAAAATTCCTACGCACACGCAAGATCATGGTGATGCATAGCAACGAGAGGGGAGAGTATTGTCCACGTACCCTCGTAGACCGAAAGCGGAAGCATTAGCACAACATGGTTGATGTAGTCGTACGTCTTCACGATCTGACCAATCCAAGTACCGAACGTACGGCACCTCCGAGTTCAGCACACGTTCAGCTTGATGACGTCCCATGAACTCCGATCTAGCAGAGCTTTGTGGGAGAGTTCCGTCAGCATAACGGCGTGATGACGGTGTTGATGATGCTACCGACGCAGGGCTTCGCCTAAGCACCACTACGATATTACCGAGGTGGAATATGGTGGAGGGGGGCACCGCACACGGCTGGGAGATATCAACAGATCAACTTGTGTGTCTATGGGGTGCCACCTTCCCCGTATATAAAGGAGTGTAGGAGGGCAGGGGCCGACCCTCTCTATGGCGCGCCCTGGGGAGTCCTACTCCCACCAGGAATAGGATTCCCCCCTTCCATGTAGTAGGAGTAGGAGTCAAGGAAAGGGAAGAGAGAACAGAAGGAAGGAGGGGGCGCCGCCCCTCCCCCTAGTCCAATTCGGACTAGGCCATGGGCGGGGGGGCTGCCTCTCTCTCTGTCTCCCTTAAAGCCCAATAAGGCCCACCTACTCCCCGGCGAATTCCCGTAACTCTCCGGTACTCCGATAAATACCAGAATCACTCGGAACCTTTCCGATGTCTGAATATAGTCGTCCAATATATCGATCTTTACGTCCCGACCATTTTGAGACTCCTCGTTATGTCCCCGATCTCATCCGGGACTCCGAACTACCTTAGGTACATCAAAACACATAACTCATAATATAAATCGTCACCGAACTTTAAGCGTGCGGACCCTACGGGTTCGAGAACTATGTAAACATGACCGAGACACGTCTTTGGTCAATAACCAATAGCGGAACCTGGATGCTCATATTTCTTACCACATATTCTACGAAGATCTTTATCGGTCAAACCACATAACAACATACGTTGTTCCCTTTATCATCGATATGTTACTTGCCCGAGATTCGATCGTCGGTTTCTCAATACCTAGTTCAATCTCGTTACTGGCAAGTCTCTTTACTCGTTATGTAATGCATCATCCCGCAACTAACTCATTAGTCACATTGCTTGCAAGGCTTATAGTGATGTGCATTACCGAGAGGGCCCAAAGATACCTCTCCGACAATCGGAGTGACAAATCCTAATCTCGAAATACGCCAACTCAACAAGTACCTTCGGAGACACTTGTAGAGCACATTTATAATCATCCAGTTACGTTTTGGCGTTTGGGAGCACACAAAGTGTTCCTCCCGTAAACGGCAGTTGCATAATCTCATAGTCATAGGAACATGTATAAGTCATGAAGAAAGCAATAGCAACATACTAAATGATCAAGTGCTAAGCTAACGGAATGGGTCAAGTCAATCACATCATTCTTTAATGATGTGATCCCGTTAATCAAATGACAACTCATGTCTATGGCTAGGAAACTTAACCATCTTTGATTCAACGAGCTAGTCAAGTAGAGGCATACTAGTGACACTCCTTTTGTCTATGTATTAACACATGTATCAAGTTTCCGGTTAATACAATTCTAGCATGAATAATAAACATTTATCATGAAATAAGGAAATAAATAATAACTTTATTATTGCCTCTAGGGCATATTTCCTTCAGGACTCTCATGGCAAAACTGGTTTGAGGGATGTTTGGAAGCACAAGTAGTATTTCTACTTGGTGCAAAGAATTTGGCTAGCATGAGAGGGAAAGGCAAGCTCAACATGTTGGATGATTCAAAACAATATAACGTTTCTGATATAGGAAAACATAACCCATTAAGTTGTCTTCCTTGTCCAACATCAATTTTTTAGCATGTCATATTTTAATGAGTGCTCACAATTACAAAAGAGTCCAAGCTAGTATATTTATATGTGAAATCTCTCTTCCTTTAATATTCTTTCATGAATTGTTCAAGTGACCAATTATGTGTTTGCTAACTTTCAATAAATTTACCACCTATACTTATTATGTGTGAAGTCATTACTCCCCATGGTATAAGCATATGAAACATATATAAATTCAGATTTATTATATTCAATTCATTCAACCATTTACTCATGGGATATACATAAGCATGTGAGTAAATGAAAAACTACTCCAAAAAGATATAAGTGAAGAACACTGAGTACTCAAATAATTAACTAGCCATGGGGGGATTCTTTTTCATTCAAAATTTCAGATCCAATGATTTTATTCAAACAACAAAGTAAAATTTAAAATACGCTCCAAGCAAAACACATATCATGTGACGAATAGAAATAAAGCTCTGAGTAAGGTATACCGATGATTTTGAAAACAAAAGAGGGGATGCCTTCCGGGGCATCCCCAAGCTTAGGCGCTTGAGTCTTATTTGAATATTACCTTGGGGTGCCTTGGGCATCCCAAATATTAGGGTATTTCCACTCCTTATTCTCCTCATATCGATATCTCACTCAAAACTTGAAAACTTCAATCACACAAAACTTAACGGAAGTTCGTGAGATGGGTTAGTATGATAAAGAGTAAACCATTCACTTTGGTACTGTCAAAGACAAGATTCATAATTTTGTCACACAATGCCTACTTTACCATATCATTTCTACAATTTATATTGAGAAATATAATCCATAGAAACTAGAAAACAAGCAAACTATGCAATGAAAACAGAATCTGTCAGAAACAGAACAGTCTGTAATGATCTGAACAGCAACCATACTTCTGCTACTCCTAAATTTATGAAATAAGTTGATGGACGTGAGGAATTTATCTATTAATCTTATTCAAAAAGAATCAACTCAAAACCACTCTTCTGTAAAAAATAAAAGCTAATCTCGTGAGCGCAAAGTTTCTGTTTTTTACAGCAAGATCACCTTAACTTTCACCTAGCTAAAAGGCATTGAAACAAAAACTATAAACCATGATTACTACATTATCTTAATCATGTGAACACACAAAAACAGTAAGGGTGAATGTTGGGTTGTCTCCCAACAAGCGCTTTTCTTTAATGCCTTTTAGCTAGGCATGATGATTTCAATGATGCTCAGATAAAAGATAAGAATTAAAACATAAAGAGAGCATCATGAAGAATATGACTAGAACATTTAAGCGTAACCCACTTCCTATCCCTAGGGATTTTGTGAGCACACAATTTATAGGAACAAGAATCAACTAGCATCGGAAGGCAAAACAAGTATAACTTCAAAACTTTAAGCACATAGAGAGAAAACTTGATATTATTGCAACTCCTACAAGCATCTATTCCTCCCGCATAATAATTTTCAGTAGCATCATGAATGAGTTTAACAGTACAACCATCACATAAAGCATTCTTTTCATGATCTACAAGCATAGAAATTTTACTACTCTCCACATAAGCAAAAATTCTTCTCATTCGGAATAGTGGGAGCAAACTCAAAAAAATAACTGTCATGTGAGGCATAATCCAATTGAAAATTAAAATTGTGATGACAAGTTTCATGGTTAACATTATTCTTTATAGCATACATGTCATCACAATAATCATTATAGATAGCAACTTTATTCGCATAATCAATTGGAACCTCTTCTGAAACAGTGGAATCATTACTAACTAAAGTCAAGACCTCTCCACATCCACTTTCATGAATATCACACCAAGATTCAACACCCTCCAAAATAGTGGGATCGTTACTTCCTAAAGTTGACACTCTTCCAAACCCACTTTTTATGATAGTCTTATTCATACTCCAAAAAATATATGTGAAGTTCATGGAGCATTCTACAATTAATATAGACTAACCAATATCCAAGATCAAAATATATAAGTGAAGCACACGAAGCATTCTATATAACCATACTCAAAAGATTTAAGTGAACCACAAAGAGCATTCTATAAGATCATACTAAAAATATATAAGTGAAGCACATGAAGCATTCTATAAATCAATGAAGGGCTATCTCATACTAGCATGGTTCTTAAAGAAAAAGAAAAACACAAAGGACACAAATCATGTGAACAAAACGAAAACCGAGGTATACCGATAATTGTCGAAGAAGAAAGATGGGATGCCAACCGGGGCATCCCCAAGCTTAGATTCTTGAGTATACTTGAAATATTTACTTGGGGTGCCTTGGCCATCCCCAAGGTTTAACTCTTGCATCTCTTTATTCTTCTCGCATCGGTAAATCCTTGTTCTTCGAACACTTCATCCACACAAAAACTTAACAAAAATCTTGTGAGATCCGTTAGTATAATAAAGCAAATCACTACCTTTAGGTACTGTTGTAAACTCATTCCAATTTCATATTAGCACTATATATATTTTATTCCAACTTTACCATGGTTCATACCCCCCGATACTACCCACAGATTCATCAAAATAAGCGAGCAACACA
This sequence comes from Triticum dicoccoides, assembly GCF_002162155.2. Taxonomy (NCBI): domain Eukaryota; kingdom Viridiplantae; phylum Streptophyta; class Magnoliopsida; order Poales; family Poaceae; genus Triticum; species Triticum dicoccoides. The sequence continues at coordinate 389,605,595 of NC_041383.1, read as the reverse complement.
TAGAAAACAGAATCTGTCAAAAACAGGACAGTCTGAAGTAATTTGGAAATTTCGTATACTTATGTAACTCCAAAAATTCTAAACAAATATGAGAATTTAAAAACATTGTACAGAAGTACTATGCAAAAAGTTTCAGACCCATTTGACTTTCCAATAAAAAATGTAAATTCACGCGCTACAGCCAAAGTTTCTGTTTTTTGCACTGCACAAAGTAAACAAGCAATCTAATCATCCTAAAACCAAAGCTTGGCACATTATTTTTTATAATACAATGGATATATACAAAGGGATAATTGTTTTCAGAGAAAATTCCATGAAAAATTCTACATTGTTTCCATGAGCATGAACACAAGTGTTCAAGGTCGACCCTCACTTCTCCAATGCATAACTTTCCAATCACTTCTCTTTTTGAAAAACTTTTAAGGCATATGAGGCAAGTGAATCTTTTTGTATATTCATTTTTTTATTTTTTTGTATGTTTCACCCACAACTAAGCAAAAAAAAAACAAAAAGGGAAAACAAAAACCTACTTAGCGAAAAAAGCAAACAAGCACACACGAGAATATCTACCCCACGCTATTGCTCCCCGGCAACGGCGCCAGAAAAGAGCTTGATAATCCCCAAGTGCAGGGAATCATCATAGCAATTCCCAAAGGTGGAAGTGATAAGTATGGAGTGTCTAAGCCACAAGGAGCTAAAGGTAAGATCAATATTCTCTCAAGTCCTATCTTCCACTGATACGACTCTACGTACACCGAATGTTTGCTTCCAACTAGAAACGAGAAATAAAACAACGTTGTGGGTATGAAGAGTAACTTTGCATGATATTGAAGAGCTAAAATATAGAAGTAGGTGTTGTTATCATAAAGTTAGAATATATTACTAAATATTATAAATAGCGACTGTGGGATAATGATGGGCCTGTGTGCGGAATCATCTTAAGCAATTATTAACAAGACTGGTAATCACTATTGCAATTTCATATGAGGGAGAGCCATAAGCTAACATACTTTCTCTTCTTGGATCATATGCACTTATGATTGAAACTCTAGCAAGCATCTGCAACTACTAAAGATCATTAAGGTAAAACCCAACCATAGCATTAACATATCAAGTCCCCTTTATCCCATACGCAATAACCCCCTTACTCGGGTTTATGCTTCTGTCACTGAAGCAACCCACTATAAGCGAATCATGAACGTATTGCAACACCCTACAACGGGAATCCCTCACGCCTGCGCGACACGGAGGGCACAATAGGACAGCACCAAAGTAAAACATACAACTCATACCAATCTGGATCATCAATCAACCCAAAGACAAAAGATATCTACTCAAAACATCATAAGATGGCAACACATCATTAGATCATAATATGTGACATAAAGCACCATGTTCAAGTAGGGATTACAGTGGGGTGCGGGAGAGTAGACCACGTAAAATAGATGAGGATAGCGATGATGATGGTGATGTTGATGAATACGATCACCGCGGCGATGGCTCCCCTCCTGATGGCACTCCGGCGCCACCGAGAGAGAGGAGGAGAGGTTCTCCCCTTTGTGCTTCCTCTTCCATGGCCTCCCCCCTAGATGGGAGAGGTTCTCCCTCTGGTCCTTGGCCTTCATGGCGATGATGGCCCCTCCAAGATCCTCCTCCATGACCTCTGGTGATGATGGCCCCCTCGGGCAGGGTGCCAGAGAGGGCCTAGATTGATTTCTCGTGGCTACAGAGGCTTGCGGCAGCAGAACTTCTGATCTAGGTTATTTTCTGGAGGTTTGGTGATTTATAGGAGAGGTTGGCATCGAGAACAAGTCAGGGCCCCCCACGAAGAGTCCACGAGGGAGGGGCGCGCCCTCCACTCTCGTCGGGCCCACGGGACTCCCCTCTAGTAACTCTTTGTTCCAGTATTTTTTATATTTTCCAGAAAAATTCTTCGTTGATTTTTAGCGCATTCCGAGAACTTTTATTTCTGCACAAAAACAACACCAGGTAGTTCTGCTGAAAATAACGTCAGTGTGGGTTAGTTCTAATCAAATCATACCAAAATCATAGAAAACTACTGTAAACATGGCATGAATACTTCATAAATTATAGATACATTGGAGATGTATCACCCTCCCATTTAGGTTTGAGCTTGTCCTTTTTCTTTTCCGGGAGGCGTAAAACAAGTTCTCTGACATTGTATGTCTTAGCCTGCACTTCTCTGCTTTGGTAATGCCTGGCCCGTTGTTGATAAAATGCAGAATGAGCCTTAGCAACATCGCTCTCCTCTTCGAGTCCATCTAGGTCATCCTGCTGATCTAATTCGGCTTCTCTCTGTTCGTACATGCGCACTCTAGGTGAGTCATGAATAATTTCCTAGGGCAATACGGCCTCTGCGCCGTATACCATAAAGAAGGGTGTGTATCTGGTCATTCGATTGGGTGTGGTCCGTAGTCCCCAGAGTATGGAATTGAGTTTCTCAACCCAGTGCTTGTCTGATTTTCTTAAAGAGCGCACTAGTCTAGGCTTAATGCCACTCATGATCATACCATTGGCCCTTTCGACTTGGCCGTTTGTTTGAGGGTGGTATACAGCTGCATAGTCGACTTTAATTCCCAACTTAGCGCAATAGGTTTTCACCTCATCAGCTGTAAAATTGGAGCCATTATCAGTAATGATACTGTGCGGGACACCATAACAGTGGACTACGCCGGATATGAAGTCAATCACTGGCCCTGCCTCAGCTGTTTTAACCGGTTTAATCTCTATCCATTTAGTGAATTCATCTACCATTACCAGCAAGTATTTCTTTTTGTGGCTCCCCCCCTTAAGGGGACCAACCATATCAAGCCCCCAGACCATGAAGGGCCAAGTAATGGGGATTGTTTTTAATGTGGTGGGACGCATGTGACTTTGATTGGCGAAAAGCTGACAGCCCACGCAATGTTGGACAAGGGCTTGGGCATCTGCTCGAGTCGTAGGCCAGAAAAAACCTATCCTGAACGCCTTGCTTACAAGGGCTCGAGCTGCGGCGTGAGGACCGCCCAGGCCAGCATGTATTTTTGCCAAGAGTTGCCTTCCCTCCTCTTCGAAGATACACCTTTGGAGGACTCTGGTAGTGCTCTTTTTGTATAGTTCACCCTCATGCACTTTGAAGGCTTTAGAGCACCGAACTATGCACCAAGCTTCATTTTGATCGCCGGGAAGCTCCTGCCTATTAAGGTAGGCCAGGAATGGTTCAGTCTAGGGAGCGATAATAGCCATGATCTCATGAGCATAGGGTGTTATCTCGATATCCAGACCCCCAACGGTATCTGCATTGGGTTCGGTGGCTGGGGTTGTGACCAGGTCCGTACTATATTCTCTGCTCTCACCCTACCATACTACAGATGGCTTGAAGAGCCTTTCCATGAAAGTTTTAGGTGGCACAGGGTTGCGCTTAACACCCATGCGAGCAAAGATGTCGGCTGCCTGATGATACGTCTCCAACGTATCTATAATTTATGAAGCATTCATGCTATTATATTATCTGGCTATTATATTATCTGTTTTGGATGTTTATGGGCTTTACTAAGCACTTCTATATTATTTTTGGGACTAACCTATTAATCGGAGGCCCAGCCCATATTGCTGTTTTCTTGCCTATTTTAGTGTTTCGAAGAAAAGGAATATCAAACGGAGTCCAAACGGAATGAAACCTTCGGGAAAGTCATTTTTGGCACGGAAGCAATCCAGGGGACTTGGAGTGCACGTAAGGGAAGCTTCGAGGTGGCCACGAGGCAGGGAGGCGCGCCCACCTCCCCTGGGCGTGCCCCACCCTCATGGGACCCTCGTGGCTCCCCTGACCGACTTCTTTCGCCTATATATCTCCATATACCCTAAAAACATCAGGGAGCACAATAGATCGGGAGTTCCGCCACCGCAAGCCTCTGTAGCCACCAAAAACCAATCTGGACCCTGTTCCAGCACCCTGCCGGAGGGGGGATCCCTCACCGGTGGCCATCTTCATCATCCCGATGCTCTCTATGACGAGGAGGGAGTAGTTCACCCTCGGGGCTGAGGGTATGTACCAGTAGCTATGTGTTTGATCTCTCACTCTCGTGTTCTTGATTTGGCACGATCTTGATGTATCGCGAGCTTTGCTATTATAGTTGGATCTTATGATGTTTCTCCCCTCTACTCTCTTGTAATGGATTGAGTTTTCCCTTTGAAGTTATCTTATCGGATTGAGTCTTTAAGGATTTGATAACACTTGATGTATGTCTTGCCGTTCTTATCTATGGTGACAATGGGATATTCACGTGATCTACTTGATGTATGTTTTGGTGATCAACTTGCGGGTTCAATGAACTTATGCATAGGGGTTGGCACACGTTTTCGTCTTGACTCTCTGATAGAAACTTTGGGGCACTCTTTGAAGTACTTTGTGTTGGTTTGAATAGATGAATCTGAGATTGTGTGATGCATATCGTATAATCATACCCACGGATACTTGAGGTGACATTGGAGTATCTAGGTGACATTAGGGTTTTGGTTGATTTGTGTCTTAAGGTGTTATTCTACTATGGACTCTTGAATAGATCGAGCAGAAAGGATAACTTTGAGGTGGTTTCATACCCTATGATAATCCCTTCGTTTGTTCTCCGCTATTAGTGACTTTGGAGTGACTCTTTGTTGCATGTTAAGGGATAGTTATATGATCCAATTATGTTATTATTGTTGAGAGAACTTGCACTAGTGAAAGTATGAACCCTAGGCCTTGTTTCCTACCATCGCAATACCATTTACGCTCACTTTTACCATTAGTTACCTTGCTGTTTTTATATTTTCAGATAACAAAAACCTATATCTACCATCCATATTGCACTTGTATCACCATCTCTTCGCTGAACTAGTGCACCTATACAATTTACCATTGTATTAGGTGTGTTCGGGACACAAGAGACTCTTTGTTATTTGGTTGCAGGGTTGCTTGAGAGAGACCATCTTCATCCTACGCCTCCCACGGATTGATATACCTTAGGTCATCCACTTGAGGGAAATTTGCTACTGTCCTACAAACCTGTGCACTTGGAGGCCCAACAACGTCTACAAGAAGAAGGTTGTGTAGTAGACATCACCTGATTACTGTCTCGAGCGACATGATGAAACTCAAGTCCCTCGAACCGAGCTGATATTTTTAATATGGCTTTCGATATGCCGCCATTTTTGGGTCCTTTGCATCAAACTCTCCATTGACCTGGGATATTGCGAGGTTTGAATCACCGTGCACCTCCAGGTGTTGTATACCCATGGAGAAAGCCATGCGAAGACCATGTAGAAGCGCCTCATATTCGGCTGCATTATTGGAGTCCGTATACATAATTTGTAATACGTAGCAGACTGTATCCCCAGTGGGAGATGTTAGGATGATGCCAGCCCCCAGTCCGGCCAGCATTTTGGAGCCGTCAAAGTACATAATCAAATTGGAGTATGAACTATACTCTTTAAGGGAGTTCGACTTCCGTCCATTCAGCGACAAAGTCGGCCAACACCTGGGACTTAATAGCCCAGCGGGGCTTGTATACTATTTTGAATGGTAAGAGTTTGATGGTCCATTTAGCTATGCGGCCGGTGGCGTCCCTGTTGTTGATAATATTGTTAAGTGGTACTTATGATGCTACTGTGATCGAACACTCTTGAAAATAGTGTCGCAGTTTTCGGGATGCCATGAAGATCGTATAGGCTATCTTTTGGTAGTGGGGGTATCATGATTTACAAGGTGTAAGGACCTCCGACACATAATAAACTGGCTTTGGGTGGGGAATTTATGTCCCTCTTCCCCTTGTTTGCTGATGAGCACAACACTAACTACTTGGTTAGTTGCCTAAATGTATAATAACATAGGCTCTCCAACACCTGGGGCAGCTAGGACTGGGTTGCTTGCGAGTAGGGCCTTGATTTCATCCAATCCGGCTGTGGCAGCATCCGTCCATTCAAAGTTGTCAGTGCTCGTAGTAGTTTGTAGAGTGGTAATGCACCCTGCTAGTTTTTGGACTTGCTTTAGGTCTATTGGTATAGCCAATTGTGACAGAGCTCGGATCTTGGTTGGGTTTGCTTCAATTCCTCTATGGGAAACAATAAACCCCAGCAATTTTTCGGCTGGGACCCTGAAGACACATTTTTTCGGATTGAGTCATATGTCGTATGTCCGAAGGTTGTCGAAGGTGAGGCAAAGATCATCCACCAGCGTTTCGATGCGTTTTGTCTTAATGACCACGTCATCCACGTATGATTTGACTATTTTGCCGAATTGTTTTTCCAAGCATGTCTGAATCATACGCTGGCAGGTAGCCCCAGTGTTTTTGAGCCCGAAGGGCATAGTGTTGAAGCAGAAAGGACCGTAAGGGGTGATGAACGCGGTTGCGGCCTAGTCCGATTCCTTCATCTTAATTTGATGGTATCCTGAATAGGCGTTGAGGAAACACAAAGAATCGTGTCCTGCAGTTGCGTTAATGATTTGGTCGATGCAAGGCAATGGGAAGGGGTCTTTAGGGCAAGCCTTGTTGAGGTCTTTGAAATCGATGCATAGGCGCCAGGATTTGTCCTTCTTTGGTACCATGACCAAGTTGGCTAATCAATCTGGATGTTTGATTTCCCTAATAAACCCGGCCTCTAGCAACTTGGCTAGCTCTTCACCCATGGCTTGACGCTTGGGTTCGGAGAATCACCTAAGTGTCTGCTTCACGGGTTTGAATCCCTTGATTCTATTGAGACTGTGTTCGGCCAGCCTGCGTGGGATGTCGGGCATGTCTGAAGGGTGTCAGGCAAAAATATCCCAAATCTCTCGCAAGAATGTGCGTAGAGCGGCGTCCACTGCCGGATCCAGCTATGTTCCGATAGATGTTGTCTCGTTAGGGTCCGTTGGGTGCACTTGAAATTTAACTATTTCCTCAGCTGGCTTGAAAGAGGTGGATTTACATCTCTTATCGAGAATCACATCGTTGCTATCCACCGTGGGCCGTAGGGTGGTTAATTCTTTTGCTGCTAGGGCTTCGGATAATGCCTCGAGGGCCAGGGATGTTGTTTTGTTTTCGGCACAAAGGCCTTTGTCCGGGTCGCTCGAAATTATGATGATTCCGTTGGGTCCCGGCATTTTAAGCTTCATATACCCATAATGGGGTATGGCTTGGAAGCGTGAGAAGGCGTCCCATCTAAGGATGGCGTGGTACCCACTGTTTAAGGGGACCACATGAAAGAGCAGATCTTCGGATCTGTAATTTTTGGGCGTGCCGAATACCTCATCCAGTTTAATTCTCCCAAAGCATTGTGCTTCTCGACTGGGGATAATGCCTTGAAAGGTGGTATTTCTTTGCTCGATGCTCGAAAGGTGATCTGTCTTCATAGATAAGGTTAAGCCCACCGCCGCCGTCCATGAGCACTTTGGTAAGCCAAAAACCGTCCATGATGGGTTTTAGTACTAGGGCAGCGGGTGCTCGGACTGACCAAGCCTTTGGTTCCTTCGGCCATAAAGGTTATTACCATGTCGTTCCATGGGCTCAGTGCGGTAACTTGGTGGAGTTCGGCGAGGTTGCGGAGTGCCCTTTTGCGCCAATTATTTGAAGAAAAGGTCTCGAAGACCGTGAGGACGTTAAAGTCGTCCCTCTCTGGAGAGTATTCCTTTGGAGTGGTGGTGAGGATGGCCTCTCTACCTTTTGCTACTTGTCGAGTACCCAACATGCTCGAAGGCTATGGGTTGGGTCTGTGCGCGAAGTGGCATGTATCGGACAGGGCTTGTCTAGGAGTTCGTCCAGAACAGACCTATGTCCCGTGAAAGTTTTATTTTCCTGCACATCAAACAGTGGTTGGGTGACCCGCCAGGATGTATCCGTTTAGTCCGGGCCGCACACTGCTTAAAGGCAACAAGCTCCAGTTGAGTTTTCTGGGCCCTCCATGTGCTTTCCATCGCACAATACTTTTGCACTACCTGTGATAATACCGTGAAGCTCTGTACGTGATGACGGTCGAGGACATTCAATATTCCCTCGTCGGTGCAATTACGATGAAAGACCGAAACTACATCGTCTTCTGGGCAGTCTTTGATCTTGTTTTTAACAAGTAGGAATCTGGCCCAAAAGTGGTGGACCATTTCCTGAGGTTGCTGCCGCACATACATCAGGTCGTATATATCTGGGGGACCTGAGTTACTTGGAGAATATCGATTGTGGTGGGTGGGTGGTTTAAAATTTGAATCCGGCCCCACACCTATATTTGGAGCTTGAAGATTCTCCGAGACGACCGGTTCAGGTCTGGCGAGATCTACGGGCTCCCGTGGTCCTATATCCGAGCCAGAGTCTGGAAAATGTGACGTACCGTCCGAAGGGAGGGTATCCGGCTTGGGGGATTCGGAGGCCCGAACATACGTGGTCTTCAACATAGGGAGTGAAGTGTCTTCGGCATGTTCCTCAATGACTGCTATGAGGTGGGTGATCGGCGGGTGATAAATTTCCCTCTGGCCAGGCTTGAGCCTGATCCGATCATAGTTTGTTCAGATCCCTAGTGCGGTGATGCGATCCAACAGCTCGTTCAAGGATGAGACGTCTGTCGGATCCATCATTTCAGAGTACTCAAGGCCGATGCAAAGATGGTGCTCGGCGGTCGTAGGGGGTGCTATGGGCTTGACGGCCGTACAAGCTCCTACGGTGAAACAGTCGAGCTGGAGGGTCTGCCCTGAAGTCAGGCTCCTTCCAGAAATGATATTGTCGTTGATGACTAGGTGAGCCATAGATCGCTTTTGTAGACAACACGGTAGAGCTCTCAATGAAAGCACCAATGACGATGTCAAAACCGGCAGATCTCGGGTAGGGGGCCCAAGCTGTGCGCCTAAGGATCGATGGTAACAGGGGACCAGGGGACACAATGTTTACCCAGGTTCCGGCCCTCTTAAAGGAGGTAAAACCCTACTCCTGCTTGATTATATTTAAAGAGTATAGAGATTACAAGAGTTGATCTACCTCGAGGTCATAGTGGCTAAACCCTAGATGTCTAGCCTATGAATATTCTGATGCTAGTAATGAGGGTAGCCTTTAAGGACTAATCCCTCCAGTTTATATACACATTGGAGGGACCTAGGGTTTGTACAAGGTCGATTCATCAGGGAAGGAAACGATACACCCAGACTCTAGTCTTGCCGTTCACGTATGGAGAAGTCACACCCGGACATGGAGGAGGGTCTTCAGCTTGATCTTGTACGGCCCATCCAACCCGGCCATACTCCTGGGCCGGACACCCGGGGACCCCCAAATTCAGGACTCCCTCACCCGCCCTGTCGGAGCACCTGCCGCCCTCGTCCTGGACCCCATAGTGAATGGATTTAGACTCCAAAAGCTACTAATCAATGGTGGCAGCGGGTTAAACCTCATTTATGAGGACACCCTGGACAAAATGCAATTCGACAGATGTCGTATTGAACAAAGCCACACCACCTTTCGAGGGATTATCCCCAGAAAAGTGGCGTGTTGCACTCGACGAGTCACTCTTGATGTAGTATTCGGCACTCCTGAGAACTATCGGTCCGAAGAATTACTCTTCCACATTGTGCCCATTCATAGCGGTTATCACGCTCTACTGGGGCGAGACACATTCACAAGATTCCACGCTATACCACATCACTAGTATATGAAGCTCAAGATGCCAGGGCCTAATGGTGTGATCACAATAATAAGCAATTCAGATAGAGCTCTTCGATCCCAGAATAAAATAGCATCGCTGGCCCTCGAAGCATTGTCCGAGGCTCTTGCACCCGAAGAGTTAACCTCTGCTCAATGATGGATAGGGACGACATAACCCTCAGTAAGAGATCCAAATCCACATCCTTCAAGCCAGCAGATGAAATTGTTAAATATTTGGTGCATCGGACGGACCCTAACAAGATAGCGTCCATCAGAGCTCAGTTGGACCCTGCGGTCGATGAGGCATTGCACGCATTTTGGCAAAAAAACTAGGACATATTCACCTGGCACCTCTCAGGCATGCCGGGAATCCCACGAAGACTAGCTGAACACATCCTAAATATAATTAAAGGCTTTAAGCCAGTCAAACAGGCGCAACGCTGATTCTCTGAACCCAAGCGTCAAGCTATGGGTGAGGAACTAGCGAAATTACTCGAAGGCAGATTCATCCGAGAAATCAAACACCCCAAGTGGTTGGCTAATCTAGTCATGGTGCCCAAGAAAGACAAATCCTGGCGGTTGTAAGTCGATTTCAAGGACTTAAATAAAGCCTGTGATACGTCTCCAACGTATCTATAATTTTTTATTGTTGCATGCTATTATATTACCCGTTTTGGATGTTTATGGGCTTTATTTACACTTTTATATCATTTTTGGGACTAACCTACTAACCGGATGCCCAGCCCAAATTGCTGTTTTTCCCCTATTTCAATGTTTCGAAGAAAAAGAATATCAAATGGAGTCCAAACAGAATGAAACCTTCGGGAGCGATCTTGTTGGAACAAACGCAATCCAGGAGACTTGGAGTAGACGTCAAAAAGCAGCCGAGGCGGCCACGAGGCAGGAGGGCACGCCCTAGGGGGTGGGCGCGCCCCCACCCTCTTGGGCCCCTCGTGGCTCCCCCGGCCGACCTCCTTCGCCTATATATACCTCCGTACCCTAGAAACATCGAGGAGCACCACGAAACCCTATTTCCACCACTGCAATCTTCTATACCCGTGAGATCTCATCTTGGAGCTTTTTCCGGCGCTCCACCGGACGGGGAATCGATCACGGAGGGCCTCTACATCATCGCCAAGGCCTCTCCTATGAGTTGTGAGTAGTTTACCACAGACCTTCGGGTCCATAGTTAGTAGCTAGATGGATTCTTCTCTCTTTGAATCTCAATACAAAGTTCTCCTCGATCTTCTTGAAGATCTATTCGATGTAACTCTTTTCGCGGTGTGTTTGTCGAGATCCGATGAATTGTGGGTTTATGATCAAGTTTATCTATGAGAAATATTTGAATCTTCTCTGAATTATTTTATGTATGATAGGTTATCTTTGCAAGTCTCTTCGAATTATTAGTTTGGTTTGGCCTACTAGATTGATCTTTCTTGCAATGGGAGAAGTTCTTAGCTTTGGTTTCAATCTTACGGTGTCCTTTCCCAGTGACAACAGGGGTAGCAAGGCACGTATTGTATTGTTTCCATCGAGGATAAAAAGATGGGGTTTATATCATATTACTTAAGTTTATCCCTCTACATCATGTCATCTTGCCTAATGCGTTACTCTGTTCTTATGAACTTAATACTCTAGATGCATGCTGGATAGCAATCGATGTGTGGAGTAATAGTAGTAGATGCAGAATCATTTCGGTCTACTTGTCGCGGGCGTGATGCCTATATACATGATCATGCCTAGATATTCTCATAACTATGCACTTTTCTGTCAATTGCTCGACAGTAATTTGTTCACGCACCGTAATACTTATGCTATCTTGAGAGAAGCTACTAGTGAAACCTATGGCCCCCGGGTCTATCTTCCATCATATAAGTTTCCGATCTACTTTATTTTGCAATCTTTACTTTCCAATCTATGTCATAAAAATACCAAAAATATTCATCTTATCTTATTATCTCTATCAGACCTCACTTTCGTAAGTGGCCATGAAGGGATTGCCAATCCCTTTATCGCTTTGGTTGCGAGGTTCTTGTTTGTTTGTGTAGGTACGAGGGACTTGTATGGAGCCTCCTACTGGCTTGATACCTTGGTTCTCAAAACCAAGGGAAATACTTACGCTACTATGCTACATCACCCTTTCCTCTTCAAGGGAAAACCAACGCAGTGCTCAAGAGGTAGCAAGAAGGATTTCTGGCGCCGTTACCGGGGAGGTCTTCGCACAAGTCAATACATACCAAGTACCCATCACAAACTCATCTCCCTCACATTACATTATTTGCCATTTGCCTCCCGTTTTCCTCTCCCCCACTGCACCCTTGTCGTTTTATTCGTCCTCTCTTTTCCCTTTGCCTCTTTTTTGCTTCCCTCTTGTGTGCTTGTGTGTTGGATTGCTTGTCACGATGGCTCAAGATAATACTAAATTGTGTGACTTTTCCAATACCAACAATAATGATTTCCTTAGCACTCCGATTGCTCCTCTTAATGATGTTGAATCTTGTGAAATCAATGCCGCTTTGTTGAATCTTGTTATGAAAGATCAATTCTCCGACCTTCCTAGTGAAGATGCCGCTACTCATCTAAACAACTTTGTTGATTTGTGTGATATGCAAAAGAAGAAAGACACGGATACTTATATTGTTAATCTGAAGTTATTTCCGTTTTCACTTAGAGATCGTGCTAAAACTTGGTTTTCGTCTTTGCCTAAAAATAGTATTTATTCATGGAATAAGTGCAAAGATGCTTTTATCTCTAAGTATTTTCCTCCCGCTAAGATCATCTCTCTTAGAAACGATATTATGAATTTTAAGCAACTTGATCATGAACATGTTGCACAATCTTGGGAGAGGATGAAATTAATGATTCACAATTGCCATACTCATGGATTAAATTTATGGATGATCATACAAAAAATTTATGCCGGAGTGAATTTTGCTTCTAGAAATCTTTTAGATTCGGCCGCGGGAGACACATTTATTGTAAATCACTTTAGGAGAAGCTACTAAACTCCTAGATAATATTATGGTTAATTATTCTCAATGGCACACCAAAAGATCTACTAGTAAAAAGGTTCATGCAATAGAAGAGATTAATGTTTTGAGTGGAAAGATGGATGAACTTATAAAATTGTTTGCTAATAAGAGTCCTCCTATTGATCCTAATGATATGCCTTTGTCTACTTTGAGTGAGAATAATAATGAATCTATGGATGTGAATTTTGTTGGTAGGAATAATTTTGGTAACAACACGTATAGAGGAAACTTTAATCCTAGGCCGTTCCCTAGTAATTCCTCTAATAATTATGGTAATTCCTACAACAACTCTTATGGAAATTTTAATAAGATGCCCTCTGATTTTGAGAATAGTGTTAAAGAATTTATGATCTCTCAAAAGAATTTCAATGCTTTGCTTGAAGAAAAATTGCTTAAGGTTGATGAATTGGCTAGGAACGTGGATAGAATTTCTCTTGATGTTGATTCTTTGAAACTTAGATCTATTCCACCTAAGCATGATATCAATGAGTCTCTCAAATCCATGAGAATTTCCATTGATGAGTGCAAATAAAGAACCGCTAGGATGCGTGCTAAGAAAGATTGTTTTGTAAAATCATGTTCTTCTAGTTTCCATGAAAATAAAGATGAAGATCTAAAAGTGATTGATGTGTCCCCTATTAAATCTTTGTTTTGCAATATGAATCTTGATAATGATGGGACTGGAGATGAGTCAACTTTAGTTAGAAGGCGTCCCAATGATTCGGAGTTTCTAGATCTTGATGCTAAATTTGGTAAAAGTGGGATTGGAGAGGTCAAAAATTACATAGCAATGAACCCACTATTTTGGATTTCAAGGAATTTAATTATGATAATTGTTATTTAGTAGATTGTATTTTCTTGTTGCAATCCGTGTTGAAATCTCCTCATGCTTATAGTCAAAATAAAGCTTTTACCAAACATACCGTTGATGCTTTGATGCAATCTTATGAGGAAAAACTTGAATTGGAAGTTTCTATCGCTAGAACTTTATGATGAGTGGGAACCTATTATTAAAATTAAAATTAAAGATCATGAATGCTATGCTTTGTGTGATTTGGGTGCTAGTGTTTCCATGATTCCAAAAAGTTTATGTGATGTGCTAGGTTTCCATGAATTTGATGATTGCTCTTTAAACTTGCACCTTGCAGATTCCACCATTAAGAAACCTATGGGAAGGATTAATGATGTTCTTATTGTTGCAAGTAGGAATTGTGTGCCCGTAGATTTTATCGTTCTTGATATAGATTGCAATTTTTCATGTCCTATTATTCTTGGTAGACCTTTCCTTAGAACGATTGGTGCAATTATTGATATGAAGAAAGGAAATATTAGATTCCAATTTTCATTAAGGAAAGGCATGGAACACTTTCCTAGAAAGAAAATCAAATTACCTTATGAATCTATTATGAGAGCCACTTATGAATTGTATACCAAAGGTGGCGATACTTAGATCTATTCTCGCTTTTATGCCTAGCTAGGGGCGTTAATCGATAGCGCTTGTTGGGAGGCAACCCAATTTTATTTTTGTTCCTTGCTTTTTGCTTATGTTTAGTAATAAATAAATCATCTAGCTTCTGTTTAGATGTGGTTTTATGTTTTAATTAGTGTTTGTGCAAAGTAGAGCCTATAGGATAACCTACGGCGATAGTTAATTTGATCATGTTGAAAAACAGAATCTTTTGCGCGCACGAGAATAATTTTAATAAATCACATAAACGTTATTTTTAGTTTATTCATTTGGCAGTAGATCAATAGACAAATTTCCTAGGATTTCCTATTTTAGTAGGATTTTAAGAGTTCCATAAGTATTCGAAAGTTACATATTGCTACAGACTGTTCTGTTTTTGACAGATTCTGTTTTTCGTGTGTGTTGTTTGCTTATTTTGATGAATCTATGGTTAGTATCGGGGGGTATGAACCATAGAGAAGTTGGAATAAAGTAGGTTTAACACCAATATAAATAAATAATGAGTTAATTATAGTACCTTAAGTGGTGGTTTTTCTTTCTTGCACTAACGGAGCTTATGAGATTTCCTGTTGAGTTTTGTGTTGTGAAGTTTTCAAGTTTTGGGTAAAGATTTGATGGACTATGGAATAAGGAGTGGCAAGAGCCTAAGCTTGTGGGTGCCCATGGCACCCCAATATAATTCAAGGGCAACCAAAAGCCTAAGCTTGGGGATGCCCCGGAAGGCATCCCCTCTTTCGTCTTCGTCTATCGGTAACTTTACTTGGAGCTATATTTTTATTCGCACATGATATGTGTTTTGCTTGGAGCGTATTGTATGATATGAGTATTTGCTTGTTATTTTACCACAATCATGCTTGTTGTATACGCCTTTTGGGGAGAGACACCCATGATTTGGAATTTATTAGAATACTCTATGTGCTTCACTTATATCTTTTGAGATAGACAATTTTGCTCTAGCGCTTCACTTATATATTTTTAGAGCACGGCGTGGTTTTGTTTTGTAGAAGTTATTGATCTCTCATGCTTCACTTATATTATTTTGAGAGTCTTTTAGAACAGCATGGTATTTGCTATGGTTATAAAATTGGTCCTAGAATGATGGGCATCCAAGTTGAGTATAATAAAAACTATCATAGAAAGTGAATTGGTTGCTATGATCAATTTTATGCTTGATAATTGTTTTGAGATATAGAGGTGGTAATGTTAGAGTCATGCTAGTTGGGTAATTATGAAATTGAGAAATACTTGTGTTGAAGTTGGCAAGTCCAGTAGCATGCACGTATGGTAAAAGTTGTGTAACAAATTTGTACCATGGGATGCTCTTTTGATTGCCTTCCTTATGACTGGAGGTCGGGATCGCGCGATGGTTAACTCCTACCAACCCTTCCCCTAGGAGCATGCATAGTAGTACTTTGCTTCGAGGGCTAACAAACTTTTGCAATAAGTATATGAGTTCTTTATGACTAATGTGGGTCCATGGATTATACGCACTCTTACCCTTCCATCATTGCTAGCCTCTACGGTACCGTGCATTTCCCTTTCTCACCTTGAGAGTTGGTGCAAACTTCGCCGGTGCATCCAAACCCCGTGATACGATACACTCTATCACACATAAACCTCCTTATATCTTCCTCAAAACATCCACCATACCTACCTATTATTACATTTCCATAGCCATTCCGAGATATATTGCCATGCAACTTTCCACCGTTCCATTTATTATGACACGTTCCATCATTGTCATATTGCTTTTGCATGATCATGTAGTTGACATCGTATTTGTGGCAAAGCCACCTTCATAATTCTTACATACATGTCGCTCTTGATTCATTGCATATCCCGGTACATCCCCGGAGGAATTCATATAGAGTCATATTTTGTTCTAGTATCAAGTTGTAATCCATGAGTTGTAAGTAAATAGAAGTGTGATGATCATCATTATTAGAGCATTGGCCCTTGAAAAGAAAGGCCAAAAAAAAGAGAAAGGCCAAAAAAAAGAGAAATGCCAAATAAACAAAAGGAAGCCCCCCTAAAAAAGGGGACAATGTTACTATCCTTTTCCACACTTGTGCTTCAAATTAGCACCATGATCTTCATGATAGAGAGTCTCCTATGTTTTCACTTTCATATACTAGTGGGAATTTTTCATTATAGAACTTGGCTTGTATATTGCAACGATGGGCTTCCTCAAAGTGCCCTAAGTCTTCGTGAGAAAGCAAGTTGGATGCACACCCACTTAGTTTCTTTTGTTGAGCTTTCATACATTTATAGCTCTAGTGCATCCGTTGCATGCCAATCCCTACACCTCATGTTGACATCAATTGATGGACATCTCCATAGCCTGTTGATTAGCCTCGTGAATGTGAGACTTTCTCCTTTTTTTTCTTCTCCACACAACCTCCATCATCATGTTCTATTCCAACCATAGTGCTATATCCATGGCTTGCGCTCATGTATTGCGTGAGAGTTGAAAAAAAGCTGAAGCGCATTAAGAAGTATGAACCAATTGCTTGGCTGAAACCGGGGTTGTGCATGATGGGAGTATTTTGTGTGACGAAAATGAAGCATAGCCTAGCTATATGATTTTGTAGGGATAAGCTTTCTTTGGCCATGTTATTTTGAGAAGACATGATTACTTGTTAGTATGCTTGAAGTATTACTATATCTTATGTCAATATGAACTTTTATTTTGAATCATTTGGATCTGAACATTCATGCCACAATAAAGAAAATTACATTGAGAATTATGCTAGGTAGCATCCCACATCAAAAAATCTGTTTTTTACCATTTACCTACTCGAGGACGAGCAGGAATTAAGCTTGGGGATGCTTGATACGTCTCCAAAGTATCTGTAATTTTTGATTGTTCCATGCTATTATATTACCCGTTTTGGATGTTTATGGGCTTTACTTTAAACTTTATATCATTTTTGGGACTAACCTACTAACGGAGGCCCAGCCCAAATTGCTGTTTTTTTGCCTATTTCAGTGTTTCGAAGAAAAGGAATACCAAACGGAGTCCAAACAGAACGAAACCTTCGGGAGTGATCTTTTTGGAATAAACGCAATCCAAGAGACTTGGAGTGGACGTTAAGAAGCAACCGAGGAGGCCAGGAGGCAGGAGGGCACGCCCCCACCCTCATGGGCCCCTCGAGGCTCCCCTAACCGGTCTCCTTCGCCTATATGTACCTCCGTACCCTGGAAACATCGAGGAGCACCACGAATCCCTATTTCCACTGCCGCAACCTTCTGTACCCGTGAGATCCCATCTTGGAACCTTTTCCGGCGCTCCGCCGGAGGTGGAATCAATCACAGAGGGCCTCTACATCATCGCCAAGGCCTCTCCTATGAGTTGTGAGTAGTTTACCACAGACCTTCGGGTCCATAGTTATTAGCTAGATGGCTTCTTCTCTCTCTTTGAATCTCAATACAAAGTTCTCCTCGATCTTCTTGGAGATCTATTTGATGTAACTCTTTTTGTGGTGTGTTTGTCGAGATCTGATGAATTGTGGGTTTATGATCAAGTTTATCTATGAGAAATATGAATCTCCTCTGAATTCTTTTATGTATGATTGGTTATCTTTGCAAGTCTCTTCGAATTATCAGTTTGGTTTGGCCTACTAGATTGATCTTTCTTGCAATGGGAGAAGTGCTTAGCTTTGGGTTCAATCTTGCGGTGTCCTTTCCCAGTGACAGCAGGGGCAGCAAGGAACGTATTGTATTGTTGCCATCGAGGATAAAAAGATGGGGTTTATATCATATTGCTTGAGTTTATCCCTCTACATCATGTCATCTTGCCTAATGTGTTACTCTGTTCTTGTGAACTTAATACTCTAGATGCATGCTGGATAGCGGTCGATGTGTGGAGTAATAGTAGTAGATGCAGAATCGTTTTGGTATACCTGTCGCGGACGTGATGCCTATATACATGATCATGCCTAGATATTCTGATAACTGTGCACTTTTCTATCAATTGCTCGACAGTAATTTGTTCACCCACCATAATAGTTATGTTATCTTGAGAGAAGACACTAGTGAAACCTATGGACCCTGGATCTATCTTCCATCATATAAGTTTCCGATCTACTTTATTTTGCAACCTTTACTTTCCAATCTATATCAGAAAAATACCAAAAATATTCATCTTATCTTATTATCTCTATCAGATCTCACTTTCGCAAGTGGCCGTGAAGGGATTGACAACCCCTTTCGCGTTGGTTGTGAGGCTCTTGTTTGTTTGTGTAGGTACGAGGGACTTGCGTGGAGCCTCCTACTGGATTGATACCTTGGTTCTCAAAATTGAGGGAAATACTTACGCTACTTTGCTGCATCACCCTTTCCTCTTCAAGGGAAAACCAACGCAATGCTCAAGAGGTAGCAGCCTGCCCCAAAGATCCCTCTCCTTTACCTTGCACAGACCAGATCATCGACGCCACCGCCGGACAAGACTCACTGTGCTTCCTCGACACCTATTCCAGATACCATCAAATAAAAATGAGGGAATCCGACCAGGCCACAATGGCCTTCATCACCCCTACGACCATTCTGCTTCAACACAATGCCCTTCGGGTTAAAAATGTAGGTGCTACATACCAGCGCATGATTCAGACATGCCTGGAAAAGCAAATCCGCAAAACGGTTGAGGCATACATGGACGACATGGTCATTAAGACCAAGCACGTCAGTCAACTGGTGGACGACCTACGCCAAACCTTCGACAGCCTGCTGGCGTATGATATACTGCTTAATCTGGACAAATGTGTCTTCGGAGTTCCTGCGGGCAAGCTGCTCGAATTTATTGTATCCCATAGAAGAATAGAGGCTAATCCAGCCAAAATCCGAGGCATGTCTCAGTTAGCGGTCCCCATGGTACTGAAGCACGTCCAAAAATTGGCCGGCTACGTGGCGGCCTTAAGCCGCTTTATTTCCCGCCTTGGGGAAAGGTCCTACCGCTCTACAAGCTCCTTAAAAGGACCAAAAGCATCGAGTGGACCGCTGAAGCCACAGTTGCATTGGAAGAAATTTAAACGTTGTTGGTGGGCAACCCCATCCTAGCAGCTCCGGGCATAGCTGAACCAATGTTGTTATACATCTTGGCCACAAATCAAGTGGTCAGTGCTGTTCTCGTTGTTGAATGACAGGCAGAGGGTCACAAGTTTTGGGTGCAATAGACGGTCTACTACGTATCGGAGATGCTCACCCTGTGCAAAACTAGGTATCCACATTACAAAAGATCGCCTATGAAGTTTTTATGGCATCCCAAAAGCTCCGCCACTACTTTCAAGAGTGTTCGGTCACGGTAGCATCTGAAGTACCACTGAATGACTTAATTAACAACAGGGACACCACATGCCACATATCTAAATAGGCTATTGAGCTCCTCCCTTTCGAAATCACATACCAACCACACTAAGCTATTAAATCTCAGGTGTTAACAGACTTTGTCACCGAATGGGTGGAAGCCGAGCTGCCAAGGGAATACAACACATACTCGCATTGGACGATGTACTTCGACGGCTCCAAAATGCTTGCTGGACTGGGGGCTGGGGTGATTCTCTCATCCCCCACCGGCGACAATATACAGTACGTACTACAGATCATGTACACCGATTCCAACAATGCGGCTGAGTACGAGGCTCTGTTGCAAGGACTTCGGATGGCGGCGTTGATGGGTGTACAACGGCTCAAGGTGCGGGGAGACTCTAATCTCGCCATCTCCCAAGTCAATGGCGAATTCGATGCAAAAGACCCAAAAATGACAACATATCAAAATGTCATCCTCAAAATATCTGCCCGGTTTGAAGTGTTAGAATTCCATCATGTTTCCAAAGACAGCAAACAACAATCAAGCTGCTGACGTCCTCGCCCGCATGGGCGCCAAGCCCGACCCTGTCCCCGAGAACACCTTTTTGGAATGGCTTTTCAAGCAATCCATTGTGTGTAAGGATGAGGGCAAGGACGTTGAGGCCAGCGGTCGAGAAAAGATCATCCCCCCTGTCATCGAATCAGACGAAGAAATTATTGGAGGCTCGACACTCGAATAAACGTCTTCGGCTCATGATGTCATGGCAGTAATCACGCCATGGACCGAGCCCTTCCTCCCCTATCTTCTCTGCCAAGAGCTCCCCGATGACCAGACCAAGGCAAGACGCATAATTCGGTGATCTAAGGCCTATAAGGTCCATCAAGGTGAACTATACAAGAAAAGCACTACCGGGGGTCCTCCAAAGATATATATCAGAAGAGGAAGGGAGGCAGCTCCTGGCTGAGATATATGCCAGTCACCATGCAACAGCTCGGGCTCTGGTCAGCAAGGCCTTTCGAGATAGGTTCATTTGGCCCACCGCTCACGCAGACGTCCACACACTCGTCCAACATTGTGTTGGATGCCAGCTCTTTGCAAATCAAAGTCACATGCCCCGCATGGCTCTTTGGACGATACCAATGAGCTAGTCTTTTGCGGTCTGGGGGCTGGACATGGTCGGACCACTTAAAGGGGGGGCAAGAAAAAGAAGTATCTATTGGTCATGGTCGACAAATTCACTAAATGGATTGAGGCGAAACTAGTAACTTCAGCTAAGTCTGGACCGGTCATCGAATTTATTCGGCGTGGTCCACCATTATGGTGTCCCCCACAGTATAATAACGAACAATGTATCCAACTTCATAGCCCAGGAGGTAAAGAACTGGTGCGCTAATTTGGGCATTAAGCTTGACTACGCCTCCGTATATCACCCACAGTCCAACAAAAGGTCGAACATGCCAATGGACTAATCCTGAGTGGCATTAAGCCCCGAATAATCCGTTCCTTGAAAGAATCAGACTGCCACTGGGCGGAGGAGCTTGACTCCGTATTATGGGGCCTACACACCACACCTAATCGTTCCACGGGATACACATCGTTTTCCATGGTGTACGGGGCAGAAGCAGTCTTCCCCAGCGACCTTATCCATGACACACATATAGTACGCATGTACGAAGAAAAGGAGGTCGAGCTAGATCGGCAAGATGACCTGGACGCCCTGGAAGAGGAGCATGACATAGCTCGGGCCCGCTCTACCTTTTATCAATAGCAGGCCCAGCGCTATGAAAGTAGGGAAGTTTGGGCGAAAGCATTTAATGTGGGCAAACTCGTTTTACGCCTCCCGGAGAAGCAGAAGAAGAAGCTATCGCCCAAACGGGAGGGCCTCTTCGTAATTGATCAAGTGCCCGCAGCGGGGGCTTATTGTCTCCATAACCCAACATACAATCGCCTCGAACCGAACCCATGGAATGCATCTCGGCTTCGGCCCTTCTGCGGCTAGACTGGTGCCAAAACCCTCCCTAGTCTTTCGTACTTTTTACAGTCCTTTGTTTCATATTTTGGGTTAGCATTCCCAGGTTGTGTTCGACTAAGCTGAGTGACGTCTACTACACAACCTTCTTCTTGTAGACGTTATTGGGCCTCCAAGTGCAGAGGTTTGTAGGACAGTAGAAAATTTCCCTCAAGTGGATGACCTAAGGTTTATCAACCCGTTGGAGGCGTAGGTTGAAGATGGTCTCTCTCAAGCAACCCTTCAACCAAATAACAAAGAGTCTCTTGTGTCCCCAACACACCCAATACAATGGTAAATTGCATAGGTGCACTAGTTCGGTGAAGAGATGGTGATACAAGTGCAATATGGATGGTAGATATAGGTATTTGTAATCTGAAAATATAAAAACAGCAAGGTAGCAAGCGATAAAAGTGAGCGTAAATGGTATTGCAATGCTAGGAAACAAGGCCTAGGGTTCATACTTTCACTAGTGCAAGTTCTCTCAACAATAATAACATACTTGGATCATATAACTATCCCTCAACATGCAACAAAGAGTTACTACAAAGTCACTAATAGCGGAGAACAAACGAAGAGGTTATTGTAGGGTATGAAACCACCTCAAAGTTATCCTTTCTGATTGATCTATTCAAGAGTCCGTAGTAAAATAACATGAAGCTATTCTTTCCGTTCGATCTATCATAGAGTTCATACTAAAATAACACCTTAAGACACAAATCAACCAAACCCTAATGTGACCTAGATACTCCAATGTCACCTCAAGTATTCGTGGGTATGATTATACGATAGGCATCACACAATCTCAGATTCATCTATTCAAACCAACACAAAGTACTTCAAAGAGTGCCCCAAAGTTTCTACCGGAGAGTCAAGACGAAAACATGTGCCAACCCCTATGCATAAGTTCACAATGTTACGGAACCCGCAAGTTGATCACCAAAACATACATCAAGTAGATCACATGAATATCCCATTGTCACCACAGATAAGCACGGCAAGACATACATCAAGTGTTCTCAAATCCTTAAAGACTCAATCCGATAAGATAACTTTAAAGGGAAAACTCAATCCATTACAAGAGAGTAGAGAGGGAGAAACATCATAAGATCCAACTATAATAGCAAAGCTCGCGATACATCAAGATCGTGCCAAATCAAGAACACGAGAGAGAGAGAGAGAGATCAAACACATATCTACTGGTACATACCCTCAGCCCTGAGGCTGAACTACTCCCTCCTCGTCATGGAGAGGGCCGGGATGATGAAGATGGCCACCGGTGATGGATTCCCCCTCCGGCAGGGTGCCGGAATGGGTCTAGATTGGTTTTCAGTGGCTATAGAGGCTTGCGGCGGCGGAACTCCTGATCTAGGTTATGTTCTGGAGGTTTGGGGATTTATAGGAGAACTTAGCTTCGGGAACAAGTCAGGGGCCCCATAGGGAGTCCACGAGGCAGGGGGCGCGCCCGAGGGGGGTGGGAGCGCCCTCCACCCTCATGGGGCCCACAGGACTCCCCTCCGGTAACTCTTCGTTCCAATATTTTTTATATTTTCCAGAAAACATCTCCGTTGATTTTCAGCGCATTCCGAGAACTTTTATTTCTGCACAAAAATAACACCACGGTAGTTCTGCTGAAAACATCATTAGTCCGGGTTAGTTCTAATCAAATCATAACAAAATCATATAAAACAATAGTAAACATGGCATGAATACTTCATAAATTATCGATACGTTGGAGACATATCAGCATCCCCAAGCTTAATTCATGCTCGTCCTCGAGTAGGTAAATGATAAAAGAAATAATTTATGAAGTGTGAATGCTAGCAAGTTCTTAAGTTTGATGAATGATAATTCCAATCACTTTTTCTAGAATCATTATATATCATAACAATAGCTCATATCATAAAGCTTCTCATGATTAAGTAACAAGCTATTCACATGTTAAAGCATAGACCATAAACTTTCTTGAAAACTAACAAGCTATGTTCTCAGTCATCAAACAATTGCAATTCATCTTATTTTCAGGAAGGGTCTATGTAAGAGCTTTGATTTAGCAAATCCCACATACTCAACTATCATATAGTCCTCCATGATTGCTACCACTCAAAGCATATTTTTAGAACAAATAGCATCCATCGAACACAGAGAAAGATAGGGGCTTAAAGTTTCGCCTCCCAACTTGTTTATCATATAGATAATTGTCAACAATAATAATTCATGATCAAATATATTTGAATGGCCATATATGCTTAGATCTTTCCCTATCACATGATGCTTTCCAACTAAAAAGTAGGTTGGAATGAGCAGGAATACTACTGACTCTTGCATAAAAGTAAAAGATAGGCCCTTCGCAGAGGGAAGCAGGGATTTGCAGAGGTGCCAGAGCTCGAAGCTTTAAAACAGAGATGAAAATAATTTTGAGAGGTATGCTTACATTGTCAACATAACAACCAAGAGTTCCCAATATCTTCCATACTAGATATTTTATAGGCGATTCCCAAACAGAAAGGTAAAGATTTTACTCCCCCTCCACCAAAAATCACACTCCATGGCTTGTCCGGAACAACGGGTGCCGTCCAACTATCAACAATCCTGGGGGAGTTTTGTTTAAATTATTTGCAATTTTGTTTTTGATCTTTTGATCATAGACTGGGCATCCCAGTTACCAGCCATTTTCTCGTGAATGATGAGCGGAGTCCACTCATCGTGAGAATAACCCACCTAGCATGGAAGATACTGACAACACCTAGTTGCTACATGAGTGATTCGGGCATACAAAATAGATTATTATTTGAAGGTTTAAAGTTTGGCACATGCAAATTTACTTGGAACGGCAGGTAAATATCGCATATAGGTAGATATGGTGGACACTCTTGGAAGAAACTTGGTTCAAGGATTTTGGATGCACAAGCAGTATTCCCGCTTAGTACAGATATTTTGGCTAGCAAAGGATTCTAAATAGCAAGCACCAAATGTTAGAGGATCCATAACAATATAACTTCTATACAAATATACCCAAGCATAACTCGTTATGTTGTCTTCCTTGTCCAACTTCAACTAATTTGCTCAGGATTGAAAATAATTAATGGGGCTCACAATCAGAGAAGATGTCCAAGATAGTATATTTATATGTGAAATATCTCTTCCTTCAATATTCTTTCATGAATTGTTCAAGTGACCAATACAATGTTTGCTAACCTTCAATAAATTTACCACCTCTACTTCTTATGAAGTCATTACTCCCCATGGGATAAGCATATGAAACATATATAATTTCAGATTCATGATATTCAACTCATTCAACCATTTACCCATAGGATATAAGTGAAGCACACGAGTAAATGACAAACTACTCTAAAAAGATATAAGTGAAGATCGATGAGTAGTCAAATAATTATTTAGCTATGTGAGGACTCTCTCTCATTTAAGTATTTTAGATCTTAAGTACTTTATTCAAACAGCAAGCAAATCCTAACAAAAGAAAATGACGCTCCAAGCAAAACACATATCATGTGGTGAATAAAAATGTATCTCCAAGTAAAGTTACCGATGAACGAAGATGAAAGAGGCGATGCCATCCGGGGCATCCCCAAGCTTAGGCTTTTGGTTGTCCTTAAATTTTAACGTCGGTGCCGAAACGAGTCTAGATTTGTTTTCGGTGGCTATAGAGGCTTGCGGCGGCGAAACTCCTAATCTAGGTTATGTTCTGGAGGTTTGGGGATTTATAGGAGAAGTTAGCGTCGGGAACAAGTCAGGGGCCCCACAGGGAGTCCACGAGGCATGGGGTTGCGCCCTAGGGGGGTGGGTGCGCCCTCCACCCTCGTGGGGCCCACGAGACTCCCCTCCGGCAACTCTTCGTTCCAGTATTTTTTTATTTTCCAGAAAAAATCTCCGTTGATTTTCAACGCATTCCGAGAACTTTTATTTCTGCACAAAAACAACACCAGGGTAGTTCTGCTGAAAACAGCATTAGTCCGGGTTAGTTCTAATCAAATCATACCAAAATCATATAAAACAATAGTAAACATTGCATGAATACTTCATAAATTATCGATACGTTGGAGATGTATCACCGAGTTACATTAAGTTTTTCCTGGCACACATCTTCAAATGTACCACCCAGTCATACCTAGGGGCTTGTTTTACGAAGCCGATAAATACATCTTCATTGCATTCATTTGTCTTGGTCATGTTTGCACCCTTCCAATATTGTTTTTAAGCCATTATATGCATCAATTTGACTTGAGATTTGGCCAAGCTGGGTTGTCTGGCTCCTATGCTTACCCCCTACGTTCTTGATGTTCGGCTAGGGAGTAAACGGAGCACCTCTGTGATTGATACGTCTAGATTACCCGGGTGCATACCTCAGACGGGTGAAGCCGAAAGGTAGCGTTCCTAAGAACATAATTGGTCGGCCTCGAGGAAGTGAAAATAATCGGCGGTCATCACCAACGTCCGGGGTTGTTTTCCCGAAGTAACCATTCCTTGTTCAATACAGGTATTCGGTTAAAACGTCTAGGGTTAACATGACAACCTAAAGAAAGGGACCGATTGAGGAAGTATGTTCTTCGGAAGATGTTTCTTGCGTTAAAGAGTAATATAACATAACTTCCTGAGCGTGTTTTGTATGTTTGCACCAAATGGTCGGATTGCCTGGTTCTCTGAAATGATTTCTCGATGATCCTGGATCACATAGTAGAAACACTCCTCGACCAATGGCCGGGGAGGCAGAAGCCGATGGCCGGTTAAGATAATGTTCAAAGCATGTTTGGAGAATACTTGATGTAAAGTACATGGATACATAGAATCAAACACCTTGTTCTTCGTTGAGATTATCTATTATTGTATCCAGGGTGCAGTCTTCTTGGGAAATCGAAGCAACAGACATCACTTGGTCATATACCAGATGAAGTGGCACTTCTTGCCCATCCGGCCCTACTGGCCCAACTCGAGCTAGATGCTCTGGGTTAAGCTTGGTAAAGCGGGTCTTGACTATCGCCCATGCCTCCCACGCTCCGTCTCGATAGGCTGATATCTTCCATAGATCAAAACAGGGACGAGCTCCTTTAAATCGGTTAACTAGCTCGGCCATCCCTTCCGGAGGCGTCTCGTTTGGTGATGACGCCTTCACCGGGCTCTTCATAGCTTTCCGAGCTCGCTCATGCATGGCGGACAATTATTTTAGCAGGTTTCCTCCGAACAAGCTGGCCTGTTCCTCGGGATGCCCGGTAAGGAGAACTAACAAGAGACGTGGCATGGTTCTTACATTTGTATAATACATATAATCTGTGTATTCACCAGCTAGATTGCACTCACTGAACATGCCACCTTTCAATCTATGGTTCTCCTCGAGGTCGTGTGCCAGTTGAGTTTTTAAGCTCTCAATTTCCTCAGATTGTCGCTAGTTTTCCGCTTTAATCTTATTATTTTCTTCATTACTTCGGGCCAGTACACGGCGGCCAGCTTCTTGCTATGATTCTGTATACCTTTAAGATTCTCTGGCCGCGTCGAGATCCTTCTGCAGTTGATTTATGGACTCGGCTTCTATGGGGCAATCTTTCATTAGAAAAGGTGTCCCAAAAATTTCTTAATTCGACATATTAAGTCTTTACTCACCATGTGCTTCCCAGGTAAATCTCTTGACCTCCTCCAGATGGACCTTCATAGGTTCCAACTGTGTTCAGTTCAGCTCTACGTCCTTGGACAATTTTTTGTTTTGTTCCCTCGAAGCCTGCACCATATTGCAACATTATACAAATTCAGACTCTTAACTCGGTCGTCCCACCCAAATTAAGGCTCGGGGGCTACTGGGTTAGGATTTGTGTTCGACTATCAAAACCAGTCGCATACCTGTAGGCTGGTCGATAGAAGGTTGGAGACTCCCTCAAGCCCTACTCGGGCAGTTCCGAGATACGCGTCTACCAAACTAAGAGTGTTAAACTCCTATTCGAAAAACACAGAAATATGCAGTGACTCCTTTTGTCATCGGTGATTCATCACACTTTCAACTTCGGAGTTGGTAACCAAGACGTCCTCGGGACCCCCTAGAAGTTGGTCTGCGGCAGGGGCCTCCGTGTTGACGCCCGCCCTAACCGAAGATCTCAGTTCGGGATTACCCCCTGCACCTCTTCAACATCCTCGAACGAAGGTGGTTCTACATATATCCTGAAGGTCTCGGCAAAGAAGATTATGAGTACTTGTAGCGGCCATCACAGATAACAATGCCGAACTATGCGGTGAGCATATTACCTTTTAGCTATGCGCGCGGTTGATGTAACTCCTGCGTCCGACAGACGTTTGGATGCCCTACGACCGTTCGGCACTGATGCAGCTGGCGCCGCTCTCGCTGGCATTCGGCATGTTGTGCGACGACCCTTGGGGGTAGAAGTCAGCATACTAGAAGCGGCATGAGATGATCGTATTTTTCGGGAAGGAACCTTTTTTCTCACTTACGACGGAGGAAGGAAGCGTCCCGGGGTGATCAGCCAAAATGACCACCTTAGAGCCATCAAGGCTCTCCTGATAGAAGACCACCTCTTTGAAATCAATTGATGTCTCTGGGTCATCATGAAACCCAGGGTCATCGGCGCGGGAATATCTCTCTTGTTGAGGAGCAGGGCAGCTCACCGTCTCAATCCAGCCCTTCCAGCTCTGCTCGGGCAGATTAGATGCTCAAGTAAGAAAGATTACCATATCATCCGAACTACATGGTATAGGAAGACTTACTGTTTCGATGGGTTTATAGCTTAAGAAGCCCTCTTTGAGCTTCTATTGTGAGAAGTCTTGCTCTTCTCCCTTGAAGAGGCCAGCTAAATCAACTACCATTGCCACCTGATCGGCAGGTTCCCTTTGTAGGGAATAGGTCAAGTCATTCACCCCGTTGTAACGCCATACGGGGGTGCACCCTTTGTTGGAGGGGTTGGACGCATCGGGCAATGGCGGCGGCCATTACATCAATGATGGTTGACCTGTTGTGGGATAGCCACCTTACTTGAGCGGTTAGGCGCAATACTTCGACACTTGCCTTTTGGGAAGGACTCTTTGGTCACCAGCTGAACCACTTCTTTGGAGAAGCGAGAAAGAATTCCAGCAGCCCCCTCCAATTTGTATCGAATAGGAGGACGTCCTCGATGTAGAACCACTCTGAGGTCCACTCTTTGGCATTCTTCTTAGGGGTCCCACCGGAAAACCCGTCCCAGCAATTACGCCATAATTTGGCTTTGCTGACCTTGTGAATTTCCCCTCGGTTGCGGGGGACAAGGCAGAAAAATCTCCTCCATAGTTTGAAGCGTGCCTCGAAACCCAGGAACATCTCGCAAAGGGCGACGTAACCCGAGATATGTAAAATTGATCCCGGGGTGAGGTGGTGGAGTTGGATCCCATAGAACTCTAATAAATCCTTCGGAAAGAGATGAATGGGGAAGCCTAGACCCCGTAACAAAAAAGGTGTGAAGAATACCCTCTCTTCCCCGTGCGGGATGGGGAAGTTCACCGTGAGCACCTCACCACTCGAAGAAATCAATCATGGCGGGAGGGCGCGAGATCTGATGCTGGAAGATACCCTTGCGTCTCGAGGTTTCTCAACCTTAGTTGAGAAATAGAGAAGCTCACCCAGTCATCCTGATGGGGGCCGTGGGGACGCGAGGAGGAACTTGGAGCGCTCGCCATCGTTCCGGGCTTGCTTGCTTCTGGCTTTGCGGTGATTTGGGATCGGGTGTCATGATTTTCAAACTTTGGGAACCGTTAAATAGACGCTTCTCCCAGGCCCATAAGGGGGTATTTCTGTAAGGGGATTTTTGTGCCATTTGCTTCCCTTTAATGCACGCAAATCGAGGGATGCATTAATTCTAAATGGGGAAGTGATACATCTCCAATGTATCTATAATTTATGAAGTATTCATGTTGTTATATTATCATTCTTGGATGTTTTACAATCATTTTATAGCAACTTTATATCATTTTTTGGGACTAAGCTATTGATCCAGTGCCCAGTGCCAGTTGCTGTTTTTTGCTTATTTTTTACATCGCAGGAAATCAATATCAAACGGAGTCCAAACACCGCAAAACTTTTTGTGGATTTTTTAGGGACCAGAAGACATGCAATGGGACAGAGCAGCACCTCGGGTGTGCCCAAGGGGGGCACAACCCACCAGGGCGCGCTTGGGCCCCCAGGCGCGCCCCGGTGGGTTATGCCCACCTCGGTGGCCTCCCGCACCCCCTCTTCGCCCTATAAATCGTCAAATATTCCAAAAACCCTCGTGGAGACCCTAGATCAGAAGTTCCACCGCCTTAAGCCTCTATAGCCACGAGAAACCAATCTAGAACCCGTTCTGGCACCCTACCGGAGGGGGAGATCATCACCGGTGGCCATCTTCATCATCACGGCGACCACCATGATGAGGAGGGAGTAGTCCACCCTCGGAGCTGAGGGTTTGTACCAGTAGCTATGTGTTTAATCTCTCTCTCTCTCTCTCTCTCTCTCTCTCTCTTGTGTTCTTGAGATGTCACGATCTTGATGTATCGCGGGCTTTCTTAATATAGTTGGATCATATGGTGTTTTACCCTCTCTATCTTGTGATGAATTGAGTTTTCCCTTTGAGATTTTGTTTTACCGGATTGAATACTTTTATGGATTTGAGAACACTTGATGTATGTCTTGGTATGAATACCAGTGGTGACAGGGGTATCGTATTGATTCACTTCATATATGTTTTGGCACTCAACTCCTGGATTCCCGAGGTGGCATTAGGGTAATCTATGCATAGGGGTTGATGCACATTCTTGTCTTTGTTTCTCCGGTAGAAATTTTGCGACACTCTTTGAGGTTCTTTGTGTTGGATTGAGTATTACGAATCTGAATTTGCTTTGGTGTTATTTTAGTACGAACTCTTGGATAGATCGATCGGAAAGAATAGCTTTGAGGTGGTTTCGTACCCTAAAACAATTTATTGTTATGTTCTCCTCTAGATAAGAACTTTAGAGTGATTCTTCATCGCACGTTGAGGGATGGTTATGTGATCCAATTATATTAGCATTATTGAGAGATTGCACTAGCGAAAGTACGGACCCTAGGCCTCATTTTCAAGCATTGCAATACCGTTTGTGCTCCGTTTTATCAATTGATACCTTGCTGTTTTTATTGTTCTTACTACAAAAACCAATATCTACTATCCATACTACACTTGTATCACCATCTCTTCGTCGAACTAGTGCACCTATACAAATTACCATTGTATTTGGTGTGTTGGGGACACAAGAGACTCTTTTTTATTTGGTTGCATGGTTTTTTGAGAGTGACCATCTTCATCCTACGCCTCCCGCGGATTGATAAACCTTAGGTCATCCACTTGAGGGAAAATTGCTACTGTCCTAGAAAACTCTGCGCTTGGAGGCCCAACACGAGTCTACAAGAACAAGTTGTGTAGTAGACATTAAGCTCTTTTCTGGCGCAGTTGCCGGGGAGGTGAGTGCTTGAAGGTATATCTTTAGATCTTGCAATTGAATCTATTAGTTTCTTGTTTTATCACTAGTTTGGTTTTGTATTAGAAAACTACAAAAAGAATAGAGATTGGGTTACCTCAGGTAGTTCTTTATCTTAATAATGCCTATCTTGAGAATAAGGATTCCGATAATTGTGCTCAATTGCTACAAAGAGAATTCAACAAAATTTATGGCACAAAAACATTGGATGATAGGCATGATTGCAATATTGCTAGTATGAATTCTTTGAATATCCATGATTTTAATGATGACTGCATTGGTCATGATAATGATGTCTCCTATAAGAATGTCAATTTTTACGGACTGGATTGGGAGTGCAAACACACACAAAAAAAGAAGATAGATTTTGTAAAAGCATAAATATTATAAACTAAAAATTTGCAAGAGAGGCTAGATGAATGTGCTGAAAGATTTTTTTTCTCCATCCTTGTGAACTTTGCAATGAACGTGGTAATTAAATCTACAATGCTATTTGTTTCATGGTTAAATCGTGTCCAAAAATTGTGATAACTTGATTAACCTCGAGCATCATAAAGAGCTTAGTCTTCTTTTGGGGTATGAAGAAATGAAACGTATAACTAAGGGTATTCCAAATTTTAGTATCAATATATTTCTTGATTTTGATCTAGAGGAAATTTATATATTTTGTGCGGTAAATTGCATTGAGAATCCTTATATTGCCAACTATCTAAAGAAAAGAAAAGAAATAGAATATGAAGACAGTACTAATGGAAGGGAAAATATTTCCCAATACCCTCCTAGTGTTTCTTATGATGAATCAAGTAATGAGGAGGAGCTTCCTATCCAATCATTCTCTTCAACAAGATGCTCAAAAAAATTGATTAAACCCACATGTGAGGTGGTGAAGAAGAAAACGAAAAGAAGAAAAATTAGAGGTAAAAAGGTAACTCTCCCAAGTAATATTGCTCTTATCATCATTGTGCCTCATGAAAGTGAATCAAATATGTTGATGGAGGATGATGATATTGAGTATGATTTTGTGATGCCAACTACTTGTTTTGATGATTATGATTGGGAAGCAATGATGTCTCTTATGATCTTGAAAATATTTTTGGCACTTGCTTGGAAGAATATCATAATAATGTTTACTATACTATTGGTGCCATTCATGCTATTCATAAGAATGATTATGATGATATGCAAAACCTCAAGCTAGGGGATGCTATGTTTGATGAGTATGAAATGATTGAAGATTTATTTGCTGAAAATAATGCTTGTCCTAAGCTTGGGGATGTTTTGCATAATGAATATGATCCTTTGATTCCTTCTACTTTTGATAAGAAAATTTATTATGATGATAGTGTGCCTCCTATTTATGATGATTACAATGATGAAAGTGGGTTTGGAAGAGTGTCAACACTAGGTAGTAGTGATCCCACTATTTTGGAGGGTGTTGAATGTTATTACAATATTGATGAAAGTGGATTTGGAGAGGTCATGACTTTATTTAGTGATACATCCACTATTTTGGAAGAGGTTTGAATTGACTATGACAATGATGTTTCTATCTATGATGATTATTATGATGACATGTATGCCATAAAGAGTAATAAATCATCTATGCTTGTGCATCATGAAAAGAATGCTTTATGTGATGGTTATATTGATGAATCTATTCATGATGCTACTGAAAATTATTATGAGAGAGGAACTTATGATTCATGATGCTCTTGTTATGTTTCAATCCTTATCTTTTATGCGAGCATCATTGAAATCATCATGCCTAGCTAAAAGACATTAGAGAAAAGCGCTTGTTGGGAGACAGACAGCCCAATACTTTTACCTACTGTTTTTCTGTGTTCACATGATTAGGCTACTTTATTAATCATGTTTTATAGCTTTTGTTTCAATAAAGGTCCAAGTAAAGCCTTTGGGACAGTGTGGATGATAGTTGACTTGATTCTGTGGAAAAAAAGAAACTTTTGCGCCCAGTCCAGGAAATTCTAAAATTCACTCGAAAGTGCTTTTGATATGAAGTTTTTACAGGTGATAGATATACAAATTCCCTACGTTGTCCTAAATCTTTCAGAATTTTTGGAGTATCAGAAGTATGCCTGGAGTACAGATTAGTTCAAATTGTTCTGTTTTTGACAGATTCTGTTTTCAATGCATAGTTTGCTTGTTTCCTAGTTTCTATGGATTATATTGCTCAATATAAATTATGGAAATGATATGATACAGTAGGCATTGTGTGGAAACAATTATGAATCTTGTCTTTGACAGTACCAAAGTGAAATGGTTTGCTCTTTATCATACTAACCTATCTCACGAAGTTCCGCTAAGTTTTGTGTGATTGAAGTTTTCAAGTTTTGGATGAGATGTCGATATGAGGAGAATAAGGAGTGACAAGACCCTAACCTTGGGGATTCCCAAGGAACCCCAAGATACTATTCGGGGAAGATCCAAGCAACTAAGCTCGGGGATGCCCCGGAAGGCATCCCCTCTCTTGTCTCCAACATTATCGTAATCTCACTTGGACCTATATTTTCATTCGTCACATGATATGTGTTTTGCTTGGAGCATCATTTTATTTTGTTAGGACTTGCTTCCTGTTATTTAGAATAATGTTTTGCATCTTTCTTTTCAACAAAAATGTCAAGGATAGCCTTTACCATGCTTATTTTGCAAGCTTACATGTTGCTGTTTCAAAACAGAAAGTTTATCGCTATTGCGAAAATTCACGAGAAAACTAAGAATGTGATAAAATGTTGAAACTTTTTTCATAGTAAGCTATAATAAATTTTCTACAGTGTGGTAAATTCTCATAATTTTTGGAGTTAGGGAAGTATGATGAATCTTGCATTCTTTACAGACTGTACTGTTTTGGCAGATTGTTGTTATGTTCGCATTGATTGCATATGTTTGCTTGTTTAATTATTCTATTTGAGGATAGGAGTATTAAATATGTAGAGGCATTTAGTAGGCAATGTTAAATAATAATTTTAGTGATTTTCTACAATAGAGAATGATAGGGTTTTGCATTGATTTATACTAACCTATCTCATGAGTTCTTGTTGAGTTTTGTGTGGATGGAGTTTTTGAGATTTAGGGAAACCGTGATATGAGAGGAATTAAGGAGACACAAAAGCTCAAGATTGGGATGCCCAAGGCATACCAAGTTAATATTCCAAGAAGTCTCAAGCATCTAAGCTTGGGGATGCCCCGGTAGGCATCCTACCTTTCTTCTTCAAAATTATCGGTTAGTATTGGTCGAGCCTAAGTTTATGCTTCTTCACATGAGTTGTGTTATGCTTGAATGTCATTTTATTTTATTTTCCTTGATGTTTATATAAAATACTTAGGTTTTAAAGTTTTTAAATAAGAGAGAATCCACAATTGGCTACCCATTTGCTTAACTACTCGCTTGATCTTCACTTACATCCTTTTGGAGTAGCTTGTCATTTACTCTTGTGCTTCACTTATATCCTATGAGTAAATTGTTGAATGAATTGAATATCATGAAGTTGAAATTGTATGTTCATATCATGCCTAGTGGTAGCTTCACATTGGGTTTAGAAAGTGAAATCTTTTGAAGTTTGACAATCACAATATTGGTCATACAAGCAATTCATGAATGATTAGTAGAAGGAAGAGAAGTTTCACATGCAAATACACTATCTTGGAAATCTTTTGTGATTGTGAGCCCCCATCAAAATATTATATGCCAAAATTATTGACGTTGGATGAGGAAGACAACGTAATGATTTATATTTGTTCATATTCACACAAAAGTTATATTGTCATAGATCCTTCAACATGTGGTGCTTGCCCCCCATCTTTGCTAGCCAAAAATTCTGCACCAAGTAGAGATACTACTTGTGCATCCAAAAACCCTTAAACCCAAATCTTATTCCCAAGAGTCCACCATACCTACCTAAGGATTGTGTAAGATCCTTCAAGTAAGTTGTCATTAGTGCAATAAGTCAATAGAAATTGCTTCTAAAAGTGTTAGATCATTTAGTGTAAGGGAAAATTGAGCGTTGTACGAACTTGTGATGGCAAAGAATAAATACGACAGACTGCAAAATAAAGGTTGCTATCATAAGGGGCAATATAAGGAATGTTCTTTTGCACTAAGGGATTGATCATACAAACAAAAAGCCCATGGCAACCTCCGCTTCCCTCTGCGAAGGGCCTACCTTTTACTTTTATGTATTTACTTTCATGTTAGAGTCAAATTTTTCTCTCTATTCCTTTCTATTTTTCTCTTTTGGCAAGCATAATATGGTGAGGAAAGATCTAGGCACATATATCCAGTTGGATATGGGTAGCATGAGTTATTATTGTTGACATCACCCTTGAGGTGAATAAGTTGGGAGGCAAAATCATAAGCCCCTATGTTTCTAGGTGTCCGATTGAAACATTTTGCTCATGTGTATGCGGTGAGCGTTAGCAATCATAGAAGACTATATGATGGTTGAGTATGTGGAGCTCTTACTTAGACTTTGTTGAATAAGTTGAATTGCAATTGTTTGGTGACTAAGGATATAGATTGTTGAGTTTCAAGATAATTCATTATTTGAACCTTAACATGTGAATTGGTTGCTACTTTGTCATGATGAGTTTTATGAGAAACAGTTGCTGTTATGATGCTAGGGAAAGTGATTGAATTATCATTGATCAAACTTATGCACTTTGCTAGCATTCACACCTCATAAATTGTTTCTTTTATCATTTACCTACTCGAGGATGAGTAGGAATTAAGCTTGTACATATCTATAATTTATGGAGAATTCATGTTGTTATATTATCATTCTTGGATGTTTTACAATCATTTTATAGCAACTTTATATCATTTTTTGGGACTAACCTATTGATCTAGTGTCCAGTGCCAGTTGCTGTTTTTTGCTTGTTTTTTGCATCACAGGAAATCAATATCAAACAGAGTCCAAACAGCGCAAAACTTTTTGCGGAATTTTTGTGGACAAAAAGACATCCAATGGGCCAAAGCAACACATCAGGGGTGCCCCGAGGGGGTATAACCCACCAGGGGCCCAGGCGCACCCCGGTAGGTTGTGCCCACCTCGGGGGCCTCCCGCACCCCCTCTTCGCCTTATAAATCGTGAAATATTCCAAAAAAACCTCGCGTAGACCCTAGATCAGAAGTTCTGCCACCGTAAGCCTCTGTAGCCACGAGAAACCAATCTAGACCCCATTCCGGCACCCTGCCAGAGGGGGAGATCATCACCGGTGGCCATCTTCATCATCCCGGCGGCCACCATGATGAGGAGGGAGTAGTCCACCCTCGGGGCTGAGGGTTTGTACCAATAGCTATGTGTTTAATCTCTCTGTCTCTTGTGTTCTTTAGATGTCATGATCTTGATGTATCGCGGGCTTTGTTAATATAGTCGGATCATATGGTGTTTTCCCCTCTCTATCTTGTGATGAATTGAGTTTTCCCTTTGAGATTTTGTTTTATCGGATTGAATACTTTTATGGATTTGAGAACACATGATGTATGTCTTGCTATGAATACCTGTGGTGACAATGGGGTACCGTATTGATTCACTTGATATATGTTTTTGCACTCAAGTTGAGGATTCCCGAGGTGACATTGGGGTAATCTATGCATAGGAGTTGATACACGTTCTTGTCTTTGTTTCTCCGGTAGAAATCTTGGGGCACTCTTTGAGGTTCTTTGTGTTGGATTGAGTATTACCAATATGAATTTGCTTTGGTGTTATTTTAGTACAAACTCTTGGATAGATCGATCGGAAAGAATAGCTTTGAGGTGGTTTTGTACCCTACAAACAATTTATTCTTATGTTCTCCGCTAAATAAGAACTTTGGGGTGATTCTTCATCGCATTGAGGGATGGTTATGTGATCCAATTATATTAGCATTGTTGAGAAATTGCACTAGCAAAAGTACAAACCCTAGGCCTCATTTTCAAGCATTGCAATACCGTTTGTGCCCCCTTTTATCAATTGGTACCTTGCTGTTTTTTATTGTTCTTACTACAAAACCAATATCTACTATCCATATTACACTTGCATCACCATCTCTTCACCGAACTAGTGCACCTATACAAATTACCATTGTATTTGGTGTGTTGGGGACACAAGAGACTCTTTTTTATTTGGTTGCGGGGTTGTTTGAGAGTGACCATCTTCATCCTACGCCTCCCGCGGATTGATAAACCTTAGGTCATCCACTTGAGGGAAAATTGCTACTGTCCTACAAAACTCTGCGCTTGGAGGCCCAACATGATGAGGACATCAATACCATTGTTACACCCACAGCCCCTGCTGCTATACATACTGGACCAATTACTAGAGCTCGCGCACGCCAACTAAATTACCAGGTACTTTCGTTTCTTGGTAATGATTCTAATGTTCACGAGAATATGATGCTGCCTAAATTGGATACATTTATTTTGCTTACAAATGAAGGGCCTAGCTTGGAGAAGGATGAACATTGGAGCAAGAGAAAGCATGGAGATGATGGCATGCGCAAGGGGAATAAGAACGGAGTTACGAGTGATGATTTCAGGTTTTTGAAGCCACCATAAGAGTGCATGAAACCTTGGACGAAATATACAAGATGCCACTTCATAAATTTCGTCCAGAGGCTATTATAGGTGCTGCGTCACCTTTATATTGGGCCAGGCCCATGTAATTTCGAAATACATTAGTATAGGCTATTTTTAGAGTCCGTATGTGTGGGGAAACAAGAGATAGGGTTGATTTCGGATCCCTCCACCAAGGGCGACGAAATTCCCCCTCTCTTCCTCCATATATACAGCCCTTAGGGCACCGTTTAGACTTTGGGTTTTGTTTAGATTAAAGTTCGCCATAGCTGCAACTTCGCGTACTTCGTTTGTGTTCAACGACCAGACAAAGGCGTCACAGAACCCCACCTTGATCAATAAAGCTTTCATCTTATATTCGCAATAACCAGATTGCAATCTCAGTTTCTTGCTTGTTCTTCGTTTGCTCGCAGGAAACAGACCCTCGTGGTCAGGTTGATCGTGCTCCGGCGTGGTCAATAACCTCTCGGAGTTGGTTTAGCGATTGCTAAGGCGCGACGTCCTCGCACGTACGTAGTCGGATTGTCAAAGTCGACTTCCACCAAAGCGAAATCCATCATCTCATCGAAAGACGGGACACCTTCGCCTCTATCAAGTGGTATCATATTTCCAGGTTGCTCGGTGAGATTTTACAGTTTTTCCTAGTTTCGATCGAGTCTGTTCTTCATACCTACAGTCCACGAAAAAGCCACAAAAAAATTAGGGTTAGTTCATCATATCCGAACCAATCTGAGCCTTTGCATAATCTTTTTAGGGTTTTGCTTTGTTGAATTTGCGGTTGCATCATCGTGTCTAGTTGCTGGTCTTAGAGTCTAGTCTTTTAGAGTTTTGAGTTCTGGTCATAAGTTGTCACGCCGCCGCCGCACCATCATCATCGCCCCTGCCATCTACCACCACCGCTTATCCGCCACCGCTTCGAGTTCATCATATACCACCACCACCGCTGCCATCTACCACCATATATCCACCACCAATCCGAGTTCTTGTCATATTAGGTTTGTTTTCGAGATCCATCTAGTTTCCGATTCGTGTTTCCTTGCCGGAGTAGGTTTCGAAAAAAAAAGAGTCCGGAAACCACCCTCTGTTTAGGCCCAAAATTTTCCGAAAACGCACTTGTCGAAATATTTTCTGGCTATCCTATTTTTAGGTGTTTCTAAGCGTATTGAGACAGTCGCCGTTATAGAAAGTTTTTTTGACCCGTTTCCAGTTTTTGGGTCCAGGCAGTCGAAAAAAAAATTGGTCGAAAAAATTTCGTGCCCATCCTGTCAGTTTGACCTGGGAAGAGTTTTGAGACACTCGCCATTATAGTGATTTTTCGCAAAAAATAAATAAATAAAAACAGCGCAAAGAAAGTAGCGATTTTTTTTCCAGAGTGTGCTTTTCCCTTGTTTACGTGCAGCACCGTGATTTTGTTAGTGTTCTAGGCTCGCATCTCTAGCACGGTCTAGCCTAGGACCAGCACAGTACCGTCATTGAGCGTTTATTCAACTTTGCATCTCTGAATTGATTATTGCTGACCCTTTTTGCTACCATATTATAAGCCTTCCCAGCTCCACATACATCTACGTCGTGCGTTTGACTCTCCCTGGTAATCGCTCTATACAAGCTTTGAGAGTTTTGACTACAACGGTTGCCGATCACCACCTGTTGCTGGGTAAGAACTGGTAAGAATTTGAGGTTTGCTTGACGGGTTTGTGATACACCACCACCACTTCTTAGTAGTCTGTAGGATCATATTCTTGTGTGTTTCTATTTGCTGGTAACCATGGTAGGATCACAAGCCGATGAGACTGATTGGGAGAACCTGACGAACAAACAGCTACATGATAAATTTCAGCAAATGATGAGTGGATAGGTGCAAGATGTGCTAAACAGATTTGACGAGGCCATGGAGAAGATAGATGGCATTGAGAAGACGTTCGAAACAAAGCTTGATAGCAAGTTTAATGAATTGCTCGCGCGTTTTCCACAACCACTGCCAGCTGCACCTATCGCACCTCTGCAACAACAACAACAACGCCTCCTTCCGAATCAGTATGGACGAGCGAAGCGTTTTCCTATTGTGGATGGCCAAACTTCTAGTGCTGCTGTTCCTATTGTTGATGCTTCCTTGGCTCCTTCTACTGTTGCTGCTGGTACCCAGGAGGATGATGAGTATGCGGGCGATTATGAGGATGAGGTTGATCAAAATCAGCACGACATGGAGCCACCTGCACCACCACCAGCAGGTCGACCTCAGGTATATATTCATAATGGTAGGCCTGCACCACCACCTCAGGTACGAGATGATGTCCATATTCCTAAACTGAAATTGAATATTCCACCATTTGAGAGTAGATATGTTCCTGATATATATCTTACTTGGGAGTTAGAAACTGAATAACGTTTTACATGTTTACAATATCCCGAGGAGAGACGGGTTGCTGCTACTGTTTGTGCTTTCACTAGTTTTGCATGTGTATGGTGGTCTGAACATTGTAGATTATATCCTATTCCAACTACTTGGGCTGCGTTGAAAACTGCTGTGCGTACGCGTTGCGTTCCACCATATTATCAACGTGAATTGCTTCAAAAATTGCAGCGTTTAAGACAAGGGAAAAATTCTGTAGAAGAATATTATCAGGAATTACAAACTGGCATGATTAGATGTGGTATTGTTGAGGAGAATGAAGCTATGCTTGCACGTTTTCTGCGTGGAGTAAATAGAGAGATTCACACCATTCTAGACTATAAGGAGTATACTAATATCACTCGTTTATTCCATCTTGCTTGTAAAGCTGAACGTGAAGTGCAGGATCGACAAGCATTGGCGCGAACTAACTTTTCTGCAGGCCGACCTTCATCATGGACACCGCGTGCATCTTCTACTTCAACTGCACCAGCACCTCAATCAGGTGCCTCCTCCAGCCGTGATACAAGAAAACAGGCACAATCACCATTATCTGCCAAGAGCGCACCTGCCGGGCCTGCACAGAGTTCTTCTTCTTCCATGGCATCAACAGGGCACACAAGTGATATTATTTGTCGTCGTTGTAAGGGAGGAGGTCATTATGCGAGAGAATGCAAATCTAAGTGTGTCATGATTGCTACCGAGGATGGTGGATATGAGTCCGCTAGTGACTATGATGAGGAGACTTTGGCTCTTATTACACGTGAAGAACATGGTGGAGATGATTCTGATCATGAGACGCAATACATTGCTCCTGAAGACGCTGACATGTATGAATGTTTAGTTGCTCAACGTGTTTTGAGTGTGCAGGTCACACAAGCTGAGCAAAATCAGAGGCACAATTTGTTCCATACCAAGGGAGTTGTGAAGGAAAGTTCTGTGCGCGTCATCATAGACGGAGGTAGCTGCAACAACTTGGCTAGTATGGAGATGGTGGAGAAGCTTTCTCTCACCACAAGACCACATCCACATCCTTACTACATCCAATGGTTCAACAACAGCGGCAAGGTTAAGGTAACACGTACTGTTCGTGTGCATTTTAGTATCTCTACATATGCTGATTATGTTGATTGTGATGTGGTACCTATGCAAGCATGTTCCTTATTACTTGGTAGACCATGGCAATTTGATAAAAATTCTGTACACCATGGTAGAAACAATCAGTATACTCTTGTTCATAAGGATAAAAATATTACTTTGCTTCCTATGACTCCTGATTCTATTTTGAAAGATGACATTAATAGAGCTAATAAAGCAAAACAGGAGAAGAATAAGAGTGAAAATCAGATTGTGGCAAAAAAAGTTGAGCAACAAATGAAGCCTAATAATACACCATCTAGTGTTGCTGCTGAAATTAAGTTGAAAAGTGCATGTTTATTTGCCACCAAATCTGATATTGATGAGCTAGATTTCAGCAAATCTGTTTGCTATGCTTTTGTGTGCAAAGAGGCATTATTTTCATTCGAGGACGTGCCTTCCTCTTTGCCTCCTGTTGTCACTAACATTTTGCAGGAGTTTGCTGACGTCTTTCCACAAGACGTGCCACCGGGATTACCGCCTATTCGAGGGATTGAGCATCAGATTGACTTAATTCCCGGTGCTTCACTGCAAAACCGTGCGCCATACCGTACCAATCCAGAGGAGACGAAGGAGATTATGCGTCAAGTACAAGAGCTTCTCGACAAAGGTTATATACGCGAATCCCTTAGTCCTTGTGCTGTTCCTATTATTCTAGTGCCGAAAAAGGATGGTACATCACGTATGTGTGTTGATTGTAGAGGCATTAATAATATTACTATTCGTTATCGTCATCCTATTCCTAGGCTAGATGATATGCTTGATGAATTGAGTGGCTCTACAATATTCTCCAAAGTTGATTTGCGTAGTGGATACCATCAAATTCGTATGAAATTGGGAGATGAATGGAAAACAGCATTTAAAACTAAGTTTGGATTATATGAGTGGTTAGTCATGCCTTTTGGGTTAACTAATGCACCTAGTACTTTCATGAGATTAATGAACGAAGTTTTACGTGCTTTCATTGGACGATTTGTGGTAGTTTACTTTGATGACATAATGATTTATAGCAGATCTTTGGAAGAACATTTGGAACATTTACGTGCTGTTTTTATTGCTCTACGTGATGCACGTTTGTTTGGTAACCTTGGGAAGTGCACCTTTTGCACCGACCGAGTATCTTTTCTTGGCTATGTTGTTACTCCACAGGGAATTGAAGTTGATAAAGCCAAGATTGACGCTATTGAGAGCTGGCCGCAGCCCAAAACGGTCACACAAGTGAGGAGTTTTCTTGGCCTCGCTGGATTCTATAGGCGTTTTGTGAGAGATTTCAACACCATTGCTGCACCTCTCAATGAGCTTACAAAGAAAGATGTGCCTTTTGTTTGGGGTACCGCACAGGAAGAAGCCTTCACGGTATTGAAAGATAAGTTGACACATGCTCCTTTACTCCAACTTCCTGATTTTAATAAGACTTTTGAGCTTGAATGTGATGCTAGTGGAATTGGATTAGGAGGAGTGTTATTACAAGATGGCAAACCTGTTGCATATTTTTCTGAAAAATTGAGTGGGCCTAGTCTGAATTATTCTACTTATGATAAAGAATTATATGCTCTTGTTCGGACTTTAGAAACATGGCAACATTATTTATGGCCCAAAGAATTTGTTATACATTCTGATCATGAATCTTTGAAACATATTAGAAGTCAAGCTAAACTGAATCGTAGACATGCTAAATGGGTTGAATTCATTGAGACTTTCCGTTATGTCATTAAACACAAGAAGGGAAAAGAAAATGTTATTGCTGATGCATTGTCTCGTCGCTATACTATGCTTTCACAACTTGACTTCAAAATATTTGGTTTGGAGACCATCAAAGATCAATATGTGCATTTTAAAGATGTAATGCAGAATTGTAAAGAAGGAAGAATGTGGAACAAGTTCGTCGTTAATGATGGATTTGTGTTTCGTGCTAACAAGCTATGCATTCCAGCTAGCTCTGTTTGTCTTTTGTTGTTGCAGGAGGCGCATGGAGGAGGATTAATGGGACACTTTGGCGTGAAGAAGACAGAGGACGTACTTGCTACACATTTCTTTTGGCCAAAGGTGAGACGGGATGTTGAGCGTTTTATTGCTCGCTGCACTACATGTCAAAAAGCTAAGTCACGACTCAATCCTCATGGTTTATATATGCCTTTGCCTGTACCTAGTGTTCCTTGGGAGGATATATCTATGGACTTTGTTTTAGTATTACCTCGAACAAAGAAGGGGAGGGATAGCATATTTGTTGTCGTGGATAGATTCTCGAAAATGGCACACTTTATACCATGTCATAAAAGCGATGATGATGTTAATGTTGCTGATTTGTTCTTTCGTGAAATTATTCGCTTGCATGGTGTGCCAAATACTATTGTTTCAGATCGTGATACTAAATTTCTTAGCCACTTTTGGAGATGTTTATAGGCTAAGTTGGGGACTAAACTGCTTTTTAGTACTACTTGTCACCCCCAAACTGATGGACAAACTGAAGTAGTCAATAGAACATTGTCTACTATGCTTAGGGCTGTTTTGAAGAATAATAAGAAAATGTGGGAGGAATGCTTGCCTCATATTGAATTTGCTTATAATCGTTCATTGCATTCTACTACTAAGATGTGCCCTTTTGAAGTTGTGTATGGTTTCCTACCTCGTGCACGTGCACCTATTGATTTGTTGCCTCTTCCATCTTCGGAGAAGGTTAATTTTGATGCTAAACAATGTGCTGAATTGATTTTAAAAATGCATGAGTTAACTAAGGAAAACATTGAGCGTATGAATGCTAAATATAAACTTGCTGGAGATAAGGGTAGAAAACATGTTGTGTTTGCACCTGGAGATCTTGTTTGGTTACATTTGCGTAAAGATAGATTTCCTGATTTGCGCAAATCAAAGCTAATGCCATGTGCTGATGGTCCCTTTAAGGTGCTAGAGAAAATAAATGATAATGCATACAAACTTGAGCTGCCTGCAGATTTTGGGGTTAGTCCTACTTTTAACATTGCAGATTTGAAGCCTTATTTGGGTGAGGAAGATGAACTTCCGTCGAGGACGACTTCATTTCAAGAAGGGGAGGATGATGAGGACATCAATACCATTATTACACCCACCGCCCCTGCTGCTATACATACTGGACCAATTACTAGAGCTCGCGCACGCCAACTAAATTACCAGGTACTTTCGTTTCTTGGTAATGATTCTAATGTTCATGAGAATATGATGCTGCCTAAATTGGATACATTTGTTTTGCTTACAAATGAAGGGCCTAGCTTGGAGAAGGATGAACATTGGAGCAAGAGAAAGCATGGAGATGATGGCATGCGCAAGGGGAACAAGAACGGAGTTATGAGTGATGATTTCAGGTCTTTGAAGCCACCATAAGAGTGCTTGAAACCTTGGACGAAATATACAAGATGCCACTTCATAAATTTCGTCCAGAGGCTATTATAGGTGTTGCTTCACCTTTTTATTGGGCCAGGCCCA
This sequence comes from Triticum dicoccoides, assembly GCF_002162155.2. Lineage (NCBI taxonomy): Eukaryota > Viridiplantae > Streptophyta > Magnoliopsida > Poales > Poaceae > Triticum > Triticum dicoccoides. Next base: position 389,561,114 of record NC_041383.1, on the reverse strand, counting down.
TGTATTTCGAAATACATTAGTATAGGCTATTTTTTGAGTCCGTATGTGTGGGGAAACAAGAGATAGGGTTGATTTCGGACCCCTCCACCAAGGGCCACGAAATTCCCCCTCTCTTCCTCCATATATACAGCCCTTAGGGCACCGTTTAGACTTTGGGTTTTGTTTAGATTAAAGTTCGCCATAACTGCAACTTCGCGTACTTCATTTGTGTTCAACGACCAGACAAAGGCGTCACAGAACCCCACCTTGATCAATAAAGCTTTCATCTTATATTCGCAATAACCAGATTGCAATCTCAGTTTCTTGCTTGTTCTTCGTTTGCTCGCAGGAAACAGACCCTCGTGGTCAGGTTGATCGTGCTCCGGCGTGGTCAATAACCTCTCGGAGTTGGTTTAGCGATTGCTAAGGCGCGACGTCCTCGCACGTACGTAGTCGGATCGTCAAAGTCGACTTCCACCAAAGCGAAATCCATCATCTCATCGAAAGATGGGACACCTTCGCCTCTATCACAACACGAGTCTACAAGAAAAAGTTGTGTAGTAGACATCAGGAAGATGACGCAACAAACCCCATGCTTCTTCACGGGTCGAAGCATTGAGGGTTGTCGAGCTACCACCAGCCAGATATAGGGGATGGGAAGAACTCGCCCCTCAAGCCGAAGACTTCAAGAAGCACAGAGCCAATCTAAAATTATCGACCTCAGCATCGGAGGCTAGTTCGAAGTCTACTAACGGTGTCCTGGACTAAGGGGTCCTCGGGAGGCCGACCTATCTCTCGTAGGCCGGACTAGTGGGCCACTTGTTGTTCATCGAGGAAAGACCGGACTTTGGGCCATTCTCATGTTCCGGAAGGAAGCCTCCGAAGACTTGACGTATCTTCCAAGTCTTGTTTAGCGTAACTTATGTGTTTATCCTTTGTTGGTAACCGACATATGTAACCCTAGGTACCCATGGTGTCTATATAAACCAAAGGGTTTAGTTTGTAGAGGCTAGAACCATCATCCTACTCATCTAGGGTTTGGCTCATCCGACCTCATGGTAGATCAACTCTGTAACCATCATACAAACACATCAATACAATCAAGCAGGACATAGGATTTTACCTCTTCGAGAGGGCCTGAACCTGGGTAAATACTGTCTCTACGTTCCTAGTTCCCCATCAATTCAAGATCTACAGCTCGGGACCCCCTACCCGAGATCCGCCGGTTTTGACACTACAACAACTTATGTGTGATATGATCTTCCTATCAGTAAGAATAGACATGATCAGACATAATAAGATAAATGTATATCCCAACATTTGATTCTCTTCATGCATGCTCATTATATTTGTAGCTTAAATAGACAATGGTGAATATCAGTCAAATTTGCAGCAAACACATATTTCTACATGAATACTCAGGGTGGTGCTGTGACTGCATTCGGCTATTGCTATCTTCCAATATGCTTTTGTGACAATGAAAGGACTAAACATCAATCAGGATCATCAGTTCATCAACTTTGTAGCAGTAATGATCATCCTTAATCTTGTTTAGTAATTATAGTAGAAATTCTCATGACAGTGCAAAGTTGTACAACTTCAACATTTAATCGTAATGGTTGTGCTCAATTGCGACACTATTTCTTGGACTACTAATTAAACACGCCCTTCCAAGTCCCAACATTGTTCTTTCTATCCATGGAATGTAGAATAGCTTATCTCTGCACGTAACCAAACTGAAACATGCTTCTCTTTGAATCTCTATCAAGGTAACTACATTCTTCGTTGTCTTTTACTAATTTAAGTAGCAGTAAAAGGCCTTCTTACCCTTTAGTCTTTACACAGATTTGTTGTTTTGGGGAACCAGGTGGTAGTATCCTCCAATAGTAGTGCCCTCATAGTTCCAATCTTACTCACACTATCCTATTTTGATGGAAACTAATTTACCATTTTGAATATTTGGTGTATGCATTTGGTGCGCTTGAACTCCTCCTTATCATCGGTGAAGCTCCGGCAATGCCTATGCATGCACACGGGAGAAGTGTCAAGTAGTATACCATCCTTGAAGGGGTCAAGTGAGCACGTGGAAAGGAGATAAATCATCTTTGTGTATGTGAAGTGGATGTTGCACGTGTCACTTGCCAAATGGACTCATGACATGGTGATGTCTGTATTATGCTCCGCATCAGAAAATACTCAAGACGCTTTGTAAACATTGATGTCTTGTCTTGCCAACTTGTAAGTTTAACTGAACTGTGTGATGTTCAAGGGCATCCTTCTATGGAATTGCTTACAAAGACGTGATGTTGGATGATGTGAAAAATGATTGGTTCCTAGACTTGCTTGGGCTACTTGTGAAACTTCAAACTACAGGCAGGAGGCAAAAAATCAGTCGTTCGTCTGCCACAATATAATTAAAATTGATTTGTAGTGAGTTGTTGGTCTACCATTCTAGGGCATGAGCATAACCACTATGCACTTAATAAGCTTGCAATATGTTTTATTGAATTTTTATATTAGTCGGGGCATGCATTGTTGAGGTTAAGTACCTGACGTGATAATTTTCCCATTGTGATCACAACAATGTTACTTCAAACTTTTCTTGTATGTAACTCTTTCCTACAATCTAACATGTAGATATTTGAAATTGGAAGTTGGCACAATCGTACAACAAGACAGGACAACATGATATAGATGATTATGCACAAAATATTTGTCTCTACAACATGCATATTGTTTTTTCTTCATATTTTGGTGCTACTGTTGTCTTAGAACTTTCATATGAACCTCTGATTATTTCACCCAATTGTCTGCTTGAGCCATGCCAATTCATCAAACTGTTCATGCCCAACTGCGTGTTGCATTGCAATTAACCTTGCTTCGACAAAAGGGAATTGGGTGATGGGTGTAGATGCTATCAGCCTATGTTACACTTAAACTAGTCGACCGGTTACTTAAAACTCCATTCGATGCCTTGTGCATCAGGAGCCTCTAACTGAATTGAGCTAAGGCATTATGATTTTATGAGACCATTGGCCATCTATGAATCATCATTAATTGATTGATTGATGTTATAACAGTGTATTCAAGTTGTAAATTTCAGCATATCCAATATCTTTAAATTTAGTTGTTTCACAACATGATTTTGCAAGACATGAGGACTTTTTTAATAGGGGAATGCCCCCGAATGAGCCAAAGCCTCAGTGGATATATAACAACTTCAGCTCACACCTGACTCAAAGAAAGAAGTAATTACATTCTGTTCCATGCAAGGTAGACATCAGTACACTTGCCGTTGAAGAATGCTTGATGCCCGAGCTCCGAATGGGTGACCTTTGGCCCGAAATTCCAGTGGCGGAGCAAGTCATATCGACAAGATAAACCCTAAAGAAAGTTGTGGAAGAAATCACAGCTTGTGCAGCACCATCCCCTTCTTCTACCATCCGCCTTCAACCTTCCAATCAGTTTCAGTGACGTTTATCCCGACACCACTGCTGCAACAAGAACGCAAGCAACACGAGAGAAAAGCCAAAATATGGTTTATTCCTAAAGGAAACCCTACACCTATACATATGGCGCAAGATCCATACCCCCCTACCACTCATGTATGATCCAGCATCTAAAGAGTTAGGAGTAATGTGTCATTATCAATAGCTAAACTTTCACATGATACAATTTTCTTTGCTTGTATATTTTTCTGCGGGCACTTGTTAAAGATAAATAACAACATTCTGTATCAATTTCAACTAAAAATAATAAAGTGTATCAATTTTATTCCTATGAATTTTGCGTAGTCAAAGTTTGCATTGCAACAAGTCACGCAGATTACAACTTACCCCTGGTTAGAACGGCGAAATCTGGATGCAACTAATAGGAGATGATAGCACGAGATCCATATAAGTTTGGATGGTGGTTCAATAGTAGGTTATTTGTAGGAATATATTCTAATTTTTGCCGATTATGGCTACTTTTATATGATGTTCTTTTTGTATACTTCGATACTGGAGCTAGTTACTCGAGCATTGATAATGTATGGTTGTGTGCATCATAATTATGGAAAAAGAATTCTATGAGACCAGGTCTCACCGGTTAGCAGTGAGACCCATCCTGATGGATGACACGTGGCATTCACAAATCACAAAGCATCTACCCCACCCCTCACCTGAAATCAGGGGGGAGAGATTAGATGCTTTGTGATTTGTGAATGCCACGTGTAATCCATCAGGGCGGGTCTCACCTACTAACCGTGAGACCTGGTCTCATATAATTTCTTTCCGTAATTATGTAGAGGTCAGAAATATTTCCTTCTTTAGAAAAAAAATACCACTAGAATAAGTTAGGATTGTGGCTACGTGTCTCTCCTAGTAAAAGGAAAGAAAGGATAAGATTCCATTCTTCCGTTTTGCCACGGCTTTGCTGCCGAGCATCCGACTTTGTTTCAGGGGTAGATAGATCGGGCTCTCGCAGTAGGACGAGGGCTCGTGTATTGGCGCGATCATTTTCCTCGCGTAGCGAAACCTAGCCGCCGCCATCAGGAAAGACGCTTCTTCCTGCGTCGTCTTCCGGCGGCTTTCCTCTGTCGGTGATCTTTTGGTTATCGGTGGTGAGAGGGGTCGCCAGATCCCACACATGTGGATCGTTTTAACTTTAGGTATTAGGGCTCAAGAAGCTTAAGGTTTTGGATCGTTCGACGTCTTGCCTTCGGTGGCGGCAACGACGATGCTGAATAAAGAAGCTCTGGATTCTTCTCCGGCGAAGCGATCGTCTCTATTGTTGGTGAAAGATCTGAGAACCAGTCTGTTCAAGCGGGGATGTCGTGGCGGCGGCGATATCGTTGTGGTGGACATGTGTCCTCGGGCTCCGCCGTTGCGATGACGTATGCTCCAACGTCGGCGCAGAGCTTGGGAGGTAGTCGAGGAGCGGATGCAGGTTGTGGTCTGCATCGACAACATCTGGAAGACGGAACGTGTGTTGGACTCGTGGATCGTGGATAGCAGGTATGGTTTCCTCCTCCAACGTCTTAGTCATGTGGGGGTGCCAGATCTGGAGTTCGATGGCGTGTCCGGGGTGTTGCCCCGGTCTATTTGTTCAACGGTAATGGTTTCATTATGGCGAGCCAGCTTAAAGGTCGGCAAAGCTGCATATCAGCGGTGGAGCCGTGTTGAGCTCGGTTGAGAAGGTGATCCATCATTTTTTTTTCTTTCCATGGCTGCTATGGTGGTGTCGGAGGCAGGTGATGGGCTTTGGTGTCAAGCTCGTAGACGTTTTGCTGTTTTTTCAGTTTTGTCATATCGGTTTTTATGTGACTTGTACTTTAATCTTTATGATATGAATGAGACACATATTAATGAAAAAATAGATAGACCGGCCAATGCGATCTCGAATTTATTCGGTGGTACATACTCCCTCCGTTCGGAAATACTTGTCATTAAAATAGATGTATCTAGATAAATTTTAGTTTTAGATACATCCATTTAATGACAAGTATTTCGAGACGGAGGGAGTATATCACTCTCTATATAAGTATATCTTGTGATTGATGTCGGGTCACTTCTCTTTGTTTCCCTTAATTATTCATCCCTATGCTATCAGACTGGCATTTTAATGTGCAAATACTTATAAACAAATGGATGGTTGGGAGGTGAACATCGTTTTTTTTTTGTGAGATGTGAACAGCGTATCTTGTTAGTACTAATATGTCACCGCCTTGTCCGTACAACCAAGGTACACATGGATGCTGGTCTAGTGACCTAGGATGATTAGCTATCCGTTGTTATGCAAGAGCATACATCTTACCTACAACGACAGGAGTACTAGTTTCAAATTAAAGACCGGGCAGATAATGGTATTAGACAACCGCATCATCCATTAATTAAAACTAGTAAGTAGGAGCATGTACAATCTCAGGCTTGTATTTCCATTTAAAAAATACATCATACTACCGTATTTATATGTGAAATATTCGGATGGTATACAACATGCTAAACGCCATAATTACTGATTTCATATAGATTTCCCAGGAGTTGAAAATATTTGAGGAGAAATTTCATACTCCCTCTGTCCTAAAATAAATGTTTCAAGCTTAATGTAACTTTATACTAGAGCTAGTACAAAGTTGAGACAGTTATTTTGGGACGAAAAGAGTATTTCAGTGTCTCTGACCACGTGATTAATTCAATTATTGAGACAAAGTTAGTGGTTGGAACTTGCAATCTCTAGCACTGTAGAGGTACATGACTTCCCGTTGGTTACTTGTCGTACGTGCAACAGTGCAAGGGATATTCGCTTGCATCTCCTCTAAATCTAGACTTTGCTGCTGCAAATTTCAGCATCTAAACTTGGATATGAAAAAGAAAGAACGAAGACAAATCAAGAATTGCAACCGCAACGTCGAGCGAATTCTCCACCATGATATCCTGCTCCATGGTTGACTTGACCAAGTAGCTATTGTTATTTTTGACAATTATTGCTGATTTTCGGTGAATATATAATGCTTGTATGTCTATGACACTCTTTTTTTTTTCAAAAAGAGGAAAAGATCCCTCGGACCCTGCATCAAGGAATGCACACAATCATTTTATTGCTTATTCGAGCACAAGTCATGCCCAAGTGAAATGAGGTTCACAAAAATAAATTACACGCGGTGGTCTTCATAGACAAAAGATGAATAAAATGAAAAAAATATTACCCCCTTCGATCCACATTGATTGTTGCTGATTTAGCAAAATTTTGACAAAAATATTAACTAATTTTGCATGCATTCCCATGTTCAATAATGTATTATACTTAGATTTTTATTATGGTAAGAATGTAGGGTAGCTAGTTTTTATACACATGTTGCGTCGAGTATTATCAGCATGTCAATGAGAACTCGCTTGGAACACTAAACCCAAGAAGTACAAGTACTCTAGTGGTTCGATTGGATGTAGATGACTTATTATGTCAATCATCCGGTCATCCAGATAGCTTCTGGCTTGTATTTTTCTTATAGTGTTGGTAATATATTTGGCAACTGATCACATGAGATTGATCACATGTTTAGAATTCTTTTAAGGGTGGGAGCGCTTGTCGTTATTTACATATGTACCGCGGCGCTTCGTTTATGGTCTTCTTTACAGCGAGTGGAGAATCGAGACCTATTTACGAAGATGTATACACGATTGGAGGCTGCTGTAAGGGATAGTTTTACCCAACATAGGTGGCAGTATGATCGTAGGATTGGGCCACCTAGGTTTATGCGTCATACATATATTCATCTTTGTACACCATCTTATTTTATTTTGGCTTGTCGTGAGGACTTTGTTGGTTGTGTGCATCTTAGCTATGCAGAGACCGGGTGTAATTGCTTAAACCTTTTAAGTAATAAAACGCTCATTTTTGGAAAAAAATATGTCAACCATCAAAGGCCACTAGCACTCACCTAAATGACAATTATTTCGTGTTTATATGCGCGTCAACTTTGCAAAGTATATTACTTGAATTATGTTACAGTTTTAATCAAAGAAACGTGCTTTAGGGGTTGTTCTGTTTTGGCCTTTTCAGGCTTGTAAAATAAGCTACTCCTACTCAGCTTATTCTAGAAACCCATTCAAAAATATTTTTTAGAAGTCTTAATCAGTAGGCTTCTAGAAGGATAAATTTGGTTGAATTTTTAGAACAAGTTGGGTAAGGGATACCTTATTTTTGTTTATTCTAGAAGTTAGCAAAAGAACTGGCTCTTATTCTTGTGTTATAGCGATAACATTGAAAAACCTCTGACTTCTTTTTTGCGAGAAAACTTCATATCTATTCATCTCCAATCATGGTAGTACAACGAACACCAGGAAGAAAAATCCATCTAGATTCATAGACCAGCTAGCGACGCCTACAAGAACTGGAGCGAGCCGAAGGTGCGCCGCCATCATCGCCCCTTCCTCATTGGAGTCGGGCAAAACTTGTTATAGTAGACAATCGGGAAGTCATCGTGCTAAGGCCACATAGAACCAGCACACCAGAATAGCAACTGTCGTCGATGAAGAGTAGCTTAAATCGGAAGGATTCAACCTGAAGACACACGAACGTAGACGAGCGAAGAACAAATCCGAGCAGATCCATGATAGATAGATCCGCCGGAGGCACATCTCCACACGCCCACCGACGGTGGTAGATGCACCATCGAAGCATGGGCTAGGTGGGGAGAACATTATCCATCTTCAGAGAGCCGCCGCCGCCTAGGACACAAACCCTAACAAAACTCAAAGTAACATCTAAAAATGGAACCCTCCCACCGGCAAGGGTCGGGATACACCGGGCCTCCATAGCTCGGAGGCCACCAGAGAAGAGACGGAAAAACCTCTGACTTGGTTGCATAAACTACTACTAGTTGTTAGTTGGTTTACCCAATAATTCATGCATCATATCTATGAGTTGCCCCCTTCATATAAAATTGATTTCTGACTTTCAAAAAACACTGAATGTATAATATGAAGGAAATATGCCTTAGAGGCAATAATAAAGTTGTTATTTTATATTTCCTTATTAATGATAAATGTTTATTATTCATGCTACAATTGTATTAACCGAAAACTTGATACATGTGTGAATACATAGACAAAACACCGTGTCCCTAGTATGTCTCTACTTGACTAGCTCGTTGATCAAAGATGCTTAAGTTTCCTAGCCATGGACATGTGTTGTCATTTGATGAACGGGATCACATCATTAGTATAATGATGTGATGGACAAGACCCATTCGTTAGCTCAGCATAATGATCGTTCAGTTTTATTGCTACTGCTTTCTTCATGTCAAATATATATTCCTCCAACTATGAGATTATGCAACTCCCGGACACTGGAGGAATGCCTTGTGTGCTATCAAATGTCACAGCGTAACTGGGTGATTATAAAGATGCTCTACAGGTATCTCCGAAGGTGTTTGTTGGGTTGGCATAGATTGATTAGGATTTGTCACTCCGAGTATCGGAGAGGTATCTCTAGGCCCTCTCGGTAATGCACATCATATGAAGCCTTGCAAACAATGTGACTAATGAGTTAGTTGCTGGATGATGCATTACGGAACGAGTAAAGAGACTTGCCAGTAACGAGATTGAAATAGGTATGAAGATACCGATGATCGAATCTCGGGCAAGTAACATACCAATGACAAAGGGAATAATGTATGTTGACAATGCAGTTCGACCGATAAAGATCTTCGTAGAATATGTGGGAACCAATATGAGCACCCAAGTTCCGTTATTGGTTATTGACCGGAGAGGTGTCTCGGTCATGTCTACATAGTTCTCGAACCCGTAGGGTCCGCACACTTAACGTTCGATGACGATATGTATTATATGAGTTATGTGTTTTGGTGACCGAGGGTTGTTCGGAGTCCCGGATGAGATCATGGATATGACGAGGAGTCTCAAAGTACTCGAGAGGTAAAGATTGATATATTGGAAGGTAGTATGCGGACACCGGAAGGGTTGCAGAGTTTATCGGGTACATACCGGAGTATCGGAGGGGTTACCGGAACCCCCCGGGGAAATATGGGCCATATGGGCCAGAGGAGGGAGGCTAACCAGCCCACAAGGGGCTGGTGTGCCCCCCAAAACGGAGGAGGCCGAATTGGACTAGGGAAGGGGGCGGCGCCCCCCTTTCCTTCTCCTACTCCCTCTCCTTCCCCCTTTCCCCCACCGATAAAAGGAAGGGGGGGCGAATCCTACTAGGAGCCCAAGTGGGACTCCTCTCACTTGGGGCGTGCCTAGGGCCGGCCTCCTATCCCTTCCTCCTTTATATACGGGGGTAGCCCCTAGGAAACAGACCAATTGCCCCAAGCCATGTGCGGCGCCCCCCCCCTCCACAGTTTATGCCTCCGGTCATATTCTCGCGGTGCTTCGGCGAAGCCCTGTGCGGATCACATCACCACGTCGTCGTGCTAATAGAACTCATTTGCTCCTTCGACCCTCTGCTGGATCAAGAGCTTGAGGGACGTCATCGCTCTGAACGTGTGTAGAACTCGGAGGTGCCGTACATTCGGTACTCGACCGGTCGGAACGAGAAGACGCTCGACTACATCAACCGCATTAAGCAAATGCTTCGGCTTTCGGTCTACGAGGGTATGTGGACACACTCTTCCCCTCTCATTGCTAAGCATCTCCTAGATAGATCTTGCCTGAGCATAGGATTTTTTTTTGAAATTGCATGCTACATTTCCCAACAGTGGCATCCGAGCCAGGTTTATGCGTAGATGATATGCACGAGTAGAACACAAAGAGTTGTGGGCGGTGATCGTCATACTGCTTACCACCAATATCTTATTTTGATTCGGCGGTATTGTTGGATGAAGCGGCCCGGACCAACCTTACATGACCACGTTCATGAGACTGGTTCCACCGACAGACATGCAACTAGTTTTGCATAAAGGTGGCTGGCGGGTGTCTGTTTCTCCAACTTTAGTTGAATTGAATTTGACTGCGGCCGGTCCTTGTGAAGGTTAAAACAACAAACTTGATAAATCACCGTTGTGGTTTTGTGTTGTAGATAAGAACGGTTCTTGCTAGAAGCCCGTAGCAGCCATGTAAAACTTGCAACAACAAAGTAGAGGATGTCTAACTTGTTTTTGCAGGGCATGTTGTGATGTGATATGGTCAAGACATGATGTGATATAGGTTGTTGTATGAGATGATCATGTTTTGTAAAAGTTATTGGCAATTGGCAGGAGCCTTATGATTGTCGCTTTATTGTATGAAATACGAACACCATATAATTGCTTTACTTTATCCCTAAGCGGTAGCGATAGTCGTAGAAGCAATAGTTGGCGAGACGACCATGACACTACGATGGAGATCAAGGTGTCAAGCCGGTGATGATGGAGATCATGACGTTGCTTTGGTGATGGAGATCAAAAGCACAAGATGATGATGGCCATATCATGTCACATATTTTGATTGCATGTAATGTTTATCTTTTTGCATCTTATTTTGCTTAGTACGACGGTAGCATTATAAGATGATCCCTTAACTAAATTTCAAGGTATAAGTGTTCTCCCCGAGTATGCACCATTGCGAAAGTTCTTCGTGCTGAGACACCACGTGATGATCGGGTGTGATAAGCTCTACGTTCAAATACAACGGGTGCAAGCCAGTTTTGCACATGCGGAATACTTGGGTTAAACTTGACGAGCCTAGCATGTACAGACATAGCCTCGGAACACTGGAGACCGAAAGGTCGAACGTGAATCATATAGTGGATATGATCAACATAGAGATGTTCACCATTGATGACTAATCCATCTCACGTGATGATCAAACATGGTTTAGTTGATTTGGATCACGTATCATTTAGATGACTTGAGATATGTCTATCTAAGTGGGAGTTCTTAAGTCATATGATTAATTGAACTTAATTTATCATGAACTTAGTCCTAATAGTGTTTGCATGTCTATGTTCTAGATCAATGGCCCGTGCTACCATTCCCTTGAATTTTAATGCGTTCCTAGAGAAAGCTAAGTTGAAAGATGATGGTAGCAACTACACGGATTGGGTCCGTAACTTGAGGATTATTCTCATTGCTGCACAGGAGAATTATGTCCTTGATGCATCGCTGGGTGAAAGGCCTGCTGCAGGAGCAGAAGCTGATGTTGTGAACGTCTGGCAAGCTCAATCTGATGACTACTCATTAGTTCATTGTGCCATGCTTTACGGCTTAGAATCGAGACTTCAAAGACATTTTGAACGTCATGGACCGTATGAGATGTTCCAGGAGTTGAAGTTCATATTTCAAGCAAATGCCCGAGTTGAGAGATATGAAGTCTCCAACAAGTTCTATAGCTGCAAGATGGAGGAGAACAGTTCTAATAGTGAGCATAATCACTTGACTCAACTGGGAGTTAATCTTCCAGATGGTTGTGTCATTGACAGAGTTCTTCAATCACTGCCACCAAGCTACAAAGGCTTCATTATGAACTACAATATGCAAGGGATGGAAAAGACTATTCCCGAGCTCTTTGCAATGCTAAAGGCTGTGGAGGTAGAAATCAAGAAGGAGCATCAAGTGTTGATGATTAACAAGACCACTAGTTTCAAGAAGAATGGCAAGGGAAAGAAGGGGAACTTCAAGAAGAATGGCAAGAAAGTTATCACTCCCGGGAAGAAACCCAAAGCTGGAGCCAAGCTTGAAACTGAGTGCTTCTACTACAAAAGGGACTCGTCACGAGAAGCGGAACTACCCCAAGTATTTGGCAGAAAAGAAGGATGGCAAAGTGAACAAAGGTATATTTGATATACATGTTATTGATGTGTACCTTAGTAATTCTCGTAGTAGTGCCTGGGTATTTGATACCGGTTCGGTTGCTCATATTTGTAACTCGAAATAGGTACTACGGATTAAACATAGATCGGCTAAGGACGAGGTGACGATGCACGTAGGGAATGGTTCCAAGGTTGATGTGATCGTCCTCGGCACGCTACCTCTACATCTACCTTCAGGATTAGTTTTAGACCTGAATAATTGTTATTTGGTGCTAGTGTTGAGCATGAACATTATATCTGAATCTTGTTTAGTGCGAGACGGTTATTCATTTAAATCAGAGAATAATGGTTGTTCTTTTTGTATGAGTAATATCTTTTATGGTATTGCACCCTTGAAGAGTGGTCTATTTCTGTTGAATCTCGATCATGATGATACACATATTCATAATATTGATGCCAAAAGATGCAAAGTTGATAATGATAGTGCAACTTATTTGTGGAACTGTCGTTTGGGTCATATCAGTGTAAAGCGCATGAAGAAACTCCATAAAGATGGACTTTTGGAATCACTTGATAATGAATCATTTGATACTTGCGAACCGTGCCTTATGGGCAAGATGACTAAAGCTCCGTTCTCCGGAACAATGGAACGAGCTAATGACTTATTGGAAATAATACATACCGATCTATGAGATCCGATGAGTGTTGAGGCTCGTGGCGGGTATCGTTGTTTTCTGACCTTCACAGATTATTTGAGTAGATATGGGTATATTTACTTAATGAAACACAAGTCTGAAACATTTTAAAAGTTCAAAGAATTTCAGAGTGAAGTGGAGAATCATCGTAACAAGAAAATAAAGCTTCTACGATCTGATCGTGGAGGTAATATCCGAGTTACGAGTTTGGCCTTCATTTCAAACAACAATGTGGAATAGTTTCACAGCTCACGCCACCTGGAACACCATAGCGTAATGGTTTGTCCGAACATCATAACCGCACTTTATTAGATATGGTGCGATCTATGATGTCTCTTACCGATTTACCACTATGGTTTTGGGGTTATGCATTAGAGACACCTGCATTAACGTTAAACAGGGCACCTTCAAAATACGTTGAGACTACACCGTATGAACCGTGGTTTGGCAATAAACCTAAGATGTCGTTTCTTAAAGTTTGGAGATGGGATGCTTGTGTCAAAAGGCTTCAGCCTGATAAGCTCGAACCCAAATCGGAGAACTGCGTCTTCATAGGATACCCTAAGGAAACAATTGGGTACACCTTCTACCACATATCCGAAGGTAAGATCTTTGTTGCCAAGAACGGAACCTTTCTAGAGGAGTTTCTCTCGAAAGAAGTGAGTGGGAGGAAAGTAGAACTTGATGAGGTAATTGTACCTTCTCTCAATTTTGAAAGTAGCTCATTTAAGAAATCCGTTCCCATGATGCCTACACCAACTAGAGAGGAAGCTAATGATAATGATCATGAAACTTCAGATCAAGTTGCTACAGAACCTCGTTGGTCAACCAGAGCACGATCCGCACCAGAGTGGTACGGTAATCCTATTCTGGAAGTCATGTTACTTGACCATGACGAACCTACGAACTATGAAGAAGCTATGATGAGCCCAGATTCTGATAAATGGCTTGAGGCCATGAAATCTGAGATAAGATCTGTGTATGAGAACAAAGTGTGGACTTTGGTGGATTTTCCCGATGATCGGCGACCCATAGAGAATAAATGGATCTTCTAGAAGAAGGCAGACGCTGATTGTAATGTTACTGTCTATAAAGCTCGACTTGTCACAAAAGGCTTTCGACAAGTTCAAGGAGTTGACTATGATGAGACTTTGTAAGGGCATCTAGTGCCCCTTAGTGATTTTGGTGTATTGAAGACTTATAGGTTAAGAGACTGATGCGTTTGTGAGTGTACACAGGTCTATAAGTCTATGAAGAGTTTGATATTTACAGAGAAAGTCGACCCCTAAAAATGAAGTTCTTAAACTGAAGACTTTGGATATCTGAAGACTTTCTGAAGACTTTGAAAGTGAAGAAATTGGTGTGACCTTGAAGACTTGGCAATCATTCGAGGAACATGAAGCGTGAAGACTCTGTATTTCATAGTTTCATTTTCTCTTTCTTGAGTCATAGGAAACACCGTATTGTTAAAGGGGGTCGAGGAAATACTAAGGAAAAAATTTCCATGTGATGCTCAACTCAAAATCCTACACCTACCAATCCCTTCGAGTGAAACCATTGGAAATCTCACACAGTTCAGTCATATTCTTCAGTGAAAGAGATGAAGTTCTTCTGGTCTCTGAGGAATTTGTTCTGACTGAGGAGTTAGGAATTCGCCGGTGCGGATTGCCTACATAGTGAGGAACATGATAGCCCTGAGGAATTTGAGAGTCAAATATTCCGATCGTTGTTGTGCCATGCGCCAGCTGTCCCAAAATATCTACCCACCTAACGGTCATCTCAGACAAGGGCATTATGTCTTATCATGTCGGGCTGCTCCCTAGGCTATAAATAGCCGTCCCCTACAACCACTAGTTGGTTGGCTGCTCTGAAAGAAACTGTCACTTGTCATTTGAGAGCATCCCATCCTCCGAGGACTTTGAGTGAAAATCATCAAGTGAGGAAAACCCAAACCCAAACCTACAAAACCCCAAAATGATTGAGTATCACTAAAGAGATTGATCCTGCATGGATCCGACGCTTGTTTCCTTTGAAGACTCTGCTTCTTCCAGACGGTTAGGCGTCAAGGTCTAGAGCATCCAAGAGGAATTGTGGATCACCGACTGACCGAGTTTGTGAAGGTCCGGAAGTCACCTGAAGACTTACCACGAGTGATTGGGCGAGGTCTGTGTGACTTTAGCTCAAAGAGAATACAGTGAGCACTGTGTGTCCGGGACTGGGTGTCCTCGAGTGTAAATACTCAGCCGCTCCAACCAGATGTACAACTGAGACAGCAGTTGGAACTGATCTACCAAATCTTTGTCTTCACCAAGCTTACTGGTTCTATTTCTTCAGCTCATTCATTTCCTCATTTCTGTTGTTGTGTGCTTGTTCATATCTGTTTGAAGACTTTGACTAAAGACTTTCTCAATTTCCTTAGTTCAATTTCTTTAGTCTGTCTGTCTTCATCTTGTGTTATCCTGTGCTTACGCTTTCTGTACTCTGTGCTTGTCTTCATTTTATCATGATGACTATGCATGTGTTCTGCTATGTTTACTTTTGAGTACTTATTCCGCTGCAAGTAGTTCTTCATTTAGGAATTTCCTCACCTACAAATTCCTGAGTGAAGAATTCATAAAAATCGCCTATTCACCCCCCTCTAGTCGATATAACACACTTTCAATTGGTATCAGAGCGGTACTCCCTTGTTCTGTGTGATTTTGGTTTAACCACCTGGAGTTTTAGTTATGTCGACCGCAGGTATGATCAAGGTCTCTGCTGGGTGTCCTACCTTCGATGGAACGGACTACACCTACTGGAAGAATAAGATGCAAATGCATCTTGAGGCAATTGACAACGATCTCTGGTACATTGTGGAAAATGGTGTTCCCTCAGTCACACCTTCCCTGAATGTTGTTGATGTCAAGAGATTCAAGCAACTTGATTCTCAAGTGAAGAACATCATATGTGGCCATCTGAGCAAAGGGCAATATGGGAGAGTGAGTGCTTTGGAAACTGCTAAGCTTATCTGGGATAGGCTCTCCAAAGTAAATGAAGGAGTCTCAACTCAACATGACTCTCGTGTCGACGTTCTTCGCAATCTCTTCAATCGCTTCAAAAGACTCGACAATGAAAATGTTCAGCAAACCTTCAATCGCCTCACTGATATCTCCAATGAGCTTCAAGCGCTTGGCGCCACTGACATCACCGACCATGAGGTGGTGAAGAAATTGCTGAGATCACTTGATTCCTCATTTGACACTCTGGCACTGATGATTCAAGAGCGGGTTGATTACAAGTCACTTGATCCCGCTGATATCCTTGAGAGGCTAAACACTCATGAGTTCCAGCTTGCTGAGAAGAGAGATCCTATCGTTTGAGCTATGGCAAACCACGTGCTCTAAAGGCCAAGGCAGTCTCTGAGTCTGAAGAAGAGGACTCTACTAGCAGCCTTGGTGATCCTAAAGAACTGAGCCAGGAACTAGCACTGCTAGTGAAGAAATTTCAGAAGTTCTCAAGACGTGGTCGCTTTGGAAAATCCTCAAGGAGTAATGATTCCTCATCCGGTGACTACAAGAAGAGGCTATGCCACAAATGCAAGAAACCTGGTCACTACATTCAAGATTGTCCTCAATGGGACAAGGAATTAAAGAAGAAGAAATACAAGGATTACAGTTCTGATGATGCCAAGAAGAAGAAGAAATCTTCAAAGTCTTCATCATCAAAATCATCAAAATCTTCATCTCACAAGAAGAGCAGCTCCAAGAAGGCTCGAGCATTCATTGGCAAGGAAATGGACTCTAAGGATGAATCTGAAGAACATGAGGAAGAGGAGGCATCCGAGGAGTCCGAGTTAGGTGTGGCAAGTCTAGATCTCGCCACGGCATTCTTGGCAAGTCTATCTTCCACTCTGAAGAAAATAGCTTCCCCAACAAGTCTGATGAAGACAATGATGACTACACTCCCACCTATTGCTTCATGGCAAAGGGTGCCATGGTAACTAAATACCCCTCCTCTGAATCTAGTGAGGATGAATCTGATGAAAACCTCAAGCCCAGCTACTCTAAACTTGCTAAGATTGCTGTAAAACAACAAAATGCTATTGAAAAAAATTCAAAACATGCTAGACAAAAGTGATGATATGTTGGGTGAAGAAATGGATCGCACTAAAGACTTAACTGAAAATCTTCAGAGACTTCAGTCTAAGTTTGACAACCTTCAAGGTCATCATAACACTCTCTTATCTCATCACGAGAAGCTTTCTTGTGAATTTCTTCAAAGAAAGCAAGATCTTGAGAAGCTAAGAGTGAGTTATGAAGATCTTCAGAAGAATTTGTTCCTCCATGTCTGAAGTGCATTGAACGTGAATCTGCTAATTCTTCACCTGAATGTTCAAATGCTTCCAATGTTACAAATTCTTCACCTGTCTCTGCTATCACTAATTCCTCAACTGAGGACATTGCTAGTACCACTGATGATGCAGGGCTGAAGGAACTGTACACGACAGGCATGTACAAAACCTCAAAGGGCATCAGATTCTTTGTGATGTGCTTAAAAAGCAGATCCTCAACAGGAACCCTAAGAAAGAGGGTGTTGCCTTTGAGAGGAAACTCAATGCTGATGAAACATATTGGAAGCCTGAGCAGTACCCCAGAACCTCATGGGCTGCTGCAAAGGGACCTCCAGTTGATCCATCCAATTTATCTGGCTTTACATGTGAATCTCCTCATTCTTCTGATGTGTCATTTGACTCCAACTATAAACTGTTCAAAAATCAGAATGGTGAAGTATTTGCTAGATATGTTGGCACTAACTGCACGAATGGTTCCCCTATGAAGAAAATCTGGGTTCCCAAGAGTTATCTTGAAAGTCTTCAGGTGAATATCCTCATGACACCACCTGTGAAGAATAGGAACCCCAGATCAAATTCTTCATATGGACCTAATTCTTCATATGGATCCAAGTCATCGTATGGATCAAATTCCGCAACAGGATCAAAATACTCACATGATCATCATCGTGCTAATCCCTCCGTTTCGCAGGGTAGAGCTAAGGGCTATGAATATGAGTATTATTCTTCAAATCATTATGTTCATAAGTCCTCGAAGAATTTCTCTGCTTATTCATATGCTTATCCTAACCCCTCTTATGTGAAACGAAGCGGGCTGGCTTCTATGCCACCTTTCTCATATGGTGCTCGCAGAGTGATGAATTCTTTGCCACCCCTTCAGATGTGGGTGGTGAAGAAAAAGAACTAATCTCTTATGCAGGGTCAGGTCTCCAGACGTGCTCAAAACGTCTGAAGAATTTGCTAGAGACCTGAATTATGCCTGAAAGGACGCAGGCTAATCATGAAGAAATGAATTTTCATTTCTCACGTCCTCATATTGATTTATCTATGCTATTGCTTGATGAAATTGATCTAATGATATTGATGTCATATTCTTCACTGATGAAGTATATGAGTTCGTAAGTTGCACTAATTCATCTACAGGATGATCAACCCAAAGCCAATGAGTGGGTCCTCGATAGTGGATGTACAAATCACATGACTGGTGACAAGAATCTACTTATGGATTCTCCCTTATCACCGTCACATCTGAAGCATATCATCTTCACTGACAAAGGCAAAAGTCAGGTATTGGGTCTAGGTAAGGTTGCGATCTCAAAGGATCGACACATGGACAAAGTCATGCTTGTCGAGTCCTTAGGATACAACCTCATGTCTGTCTCAATGCTTTGTGATCTCGATATGGTTGTTGTTTTTGGAAAATATCATTGTGTTGTGATCATGGAGCTGACCATTCCAAAGTCTTCGAAGGCTTTATGAGAGGAGACTTGTATATTGTTGATTTCTCTACACGACCGCAACCAGCCATATGCTTACTTGCAAAAGCCTCAGAAGGCTGGCTATGGCATCGATGACTTGGTCATGCTGGCATGAGGAATCTGCACACGCTTGCGAAGAAGAAGCATGTCATTGGCATTGAGAATGTCAAATTCCTCAAGGATCACTTATGTGGAGCCTGTGAAGTTGGAAATATCATAAAGGCCAAGCATCCAGCGAAGACTATCATGACCACCACTCGACCATTTGAATTGCTTCACATGGATCTCTTTGGTCCTAATCATTATTCTGCAATTCTAAACGATGCAACTCAATATGGCTTTGTTATTGTTGATGATTATTCTCGGTACACATGGGTGCACATTGTCACTTACAAACATGAAGTGTAGGAAGTCTTCAAACGATTTTCCTCGAGGGCTTCAACCAACTTTGGTGTGAAGATCAAGCACATCAGAACTGACAATGGGACTGAGTTCAAGAATTCTGGTCTTGATGGCTATCTTGATGAACTTGGTATTACTCATGAGTTATCTGCTCCTTATACTCCTCAGCAGAATGGTGTCGTGGAGCGCAAGAACAGAACCCTTGCTGAAATGGCTTGCACTATGCTTGATGAATACAAGACGCATCGTCGCTTCTGGATTGAGGCAATTGATACTGCATGCCACGTCATCAACAGGGTATATCTTCACAAATTCTTCAAGAAAACTGCTTATGAACTTCTCACTGACAGAAATCCCAATGTGAGTTATTTCAAAGTCTTTGGTGCTAAATGTTGGATTAGAGATCCTCATCACACTTCCAAATTCTCACCGAAAGCACATGAAGGTTTTATGCTTGGTTATGGAAAGGACTCACACACCTACAGAGTCTTCAACAGCGTTCTTCACAAAGTTGTTGAAACTGTAGATGTGCGGTTTGATGAAACTAATGGCTCGCAAAAAGAGCACCTACCTTCTATGATAGATGAACCAACACCTAAGGATTCTATCAAGTTTAAGGCTACTGAGGATGTCATTCCTACCGAAGAATCTGCTGAAAAATTCATTCCAGATCGTGATGAACGCCGGGCTGGCGCACCTGAAGAAAATGGTGCTGAAGAAAATGCTCCTGAAGGGAATGCGGATCAAATTCCTTGAAGACAACCCGCTCATCCTCGCATTGCAAACGAAGTGCAAATCGAGAAGATCATTGAGGACATTGAAGCACCAGGTCCTCTCACTCGCTCAAAATCTTTACATTTATCTAACTTTTGTGGGCACTTTGCTTTTGTCTCTATCACAGAGCCCACTAAGGTAGATGAAGCATTTCTGGAGCCTGAGTGGATTCAAGCTATGCAAGAAGAACTACACTAGTTCGAGCTCAACAACGTCTGGGAACTGGTTAATCGTCCTAATCCTCACAAGCACAACATCATTGGCACAAAATGGATCTACCACAACAAGCAAGATGAAAATGGCCTTGTGGTGAGGAATAAGGCTCGGCTTGTAGCTCAAGGCTACACACAGGTTGAAGGAATTGATTTCGATGAAACTTTTGCACCTGTTGCTAGACTTGAGGCTATTCGCATATTACTTGCTTACGCTAACCATCATAATATCACATTATATCAAATGGATGTGAAAAGTGCATTCCTCAATGGTAAGCTTGAGGAAGAAGTATATGTTGCTCAACCACCAGGTTTTGAAGATCCAAAGCATCCTAACAAAGTCTTCAGACTCAACAAGGCCCTGTATGGCCGCAAGCAAGCCCCTCGGGCATGGTATGATACTTTGAAGGAATTCCTCATGGAGAAAGTCTTCAAACCCGGTTCACTCAATCCAACTCTTTTCAGTAAATCTTATGATGATGAATTGTTTGTGTGCCAAATATATGTTGATGATATTATCTTTGGCTGTACTGACCAAGGTTATAGTGATGAATTTGCCTATATGATGAGTGAAGAATATCAAATGTCTATGATGGGAGAATTGAAATTCTTTTTAGGTCTTCAAATTCGTCAATAGCGCAATGGCATCTTCATATCTCAGGAGAAATACCTCAAAGATGTATTGAGGAAATTCGGCATGGAAGACTGCAAAGGGGTCAAAATTCCAATGCCCACAAATGGCCATCTATGCATTGATGAAAATGGTAAAGACTTGGATCAAAAGGTATACCGCTCCATGATTGGCTCTTTATTGTACCTATGTGCATCTAGGCCAGATATTATGCTTAGTGTTTGCATGTGTGCCCGATTTCAAGCTACACCGAAGGAATCACACCATAAGGTTGTGAAGCATATTCTTCGATATCTAGCTCATACACCAACACTTGGATTATGGTATCCCAAGGGCTCTTCATTTGATCTCATTGGATATTCAGACTCTGACTATGCTGGCGATCGTGTGGACCGCAAGTCAACGTCAGGCACATGCCATTTCCTCAGATGATCTTTGGTCTGTTGGTCCTCGAAGAAACAGAACTGCGTATCACTCTCCACTGCAGAAGCCGAGTACATTGCTGCTGGATCGTGTTGTGCTCAATTACTATGGATGAAGCAAACACTCAAGGACTATGGCATCAACGTGAAGAATGTGCCTCTCTACTGCAACAACGAGAGTGCTATCAAGATTGCTCATAACCTAGTTCAGCACTCGAAGACCAAGCACATCCAGATTCGTCATCATTTCCTTTGTGATCATGTGTTGAAGGGCGATATATCCATCAACCACGCAAGCACTGAAGACCAATTGGCCGATATCTTCACTAAGGCCTTGGATGAGAAGAGATTTAGCAAGTTGCGGTGTGAGCTAAATATCCTAGAATCTTCGAATGTTCTCTGAAATGGACACTCATCCTAACACTTATGCTGACTTGATGACTTGGATGCGTAACACACAAAGTAACAATTTTCTTCAATCAATGAAGACTAACCCTCTAAGTGTGAAGAAATTAATGAAGAAATTAACTCTCAGAGCCCTACGCAATTGTACGCGGTGTCTGAAGTCAGCTTTCTTATACTGTGGGTTAAGCCACCACCAAAAGTTGAAAATCTTCTATTTGAGTTTTTCCTCAATTTTTGAAATTCCTCAATTCTTTTCAAATTCTTCAACTTGCATTGTCTTATCTCTTTCCGTCGTTTTTCTTCATTGGTTTATGTATATATATGAGTTTATGTCCTCTACAACATTCACTTATAGCTAATTCTTCAAGCTGATTTTTCTGCTAAGTGAATGTGATCAGACCCTTCCCTCTCTATGCTAAACTCAACCTAGTCTGTTCACAAATTCTTCATATGCGTTCTAATTGAAACTCGTTCAAAATCTTCACTGTGTCCTTGACAGCTGAAGATATTGCGAATGGAACTTCAACTAATCTTATCTAAATTTTCGGCTTTGCCGCTCAAACCATTCCGTATCCCACGACAATATTATCTATTAACCCACGATCCTACACGATCACCACCTCTCAGTATGTGGGTGACACATGTCACGCGAATGAGAAGGGCCAGGGGCACGTTCGTCCGAATTCTTCGGACGTACAATTTTTCACTCCCACTATAAATACCCCTGCTTTCTCTTCACTTTGTTTTTACTCCGCTCGATCTCACTCCCTCTCGAGCTTCTCAAACCCTAGCGCCGCCGCTACTTCATCATCTCCGGTGAGGAAGAGCTTCACTGCCTCGACCTCGTCGCCGTCGTACTCGCCGGTTGCGGATTTCTTCACTCCGCCGCCGCCGTAGTCATCTTCCTCTGCTGAGTTAGGGCGTGGAAGATTTGAACTGACGAACTTCACATCTACACTTCCCAAATCGTTGTGTTCTTCATCACGGGGTAATTAAAAGTTATTTTTACTACCCTCTTTGATTCATGTGTTTTTCTTGAAAATCTTCAAAGGTGTTTATTCTTAAAATGTTCACACACTAAACACCTCACATATTATCTATTCTTGATTCGTTTCTCTAAGCGATGATTTTCTTCAAGATTCCACAATTGTGTGGATTTTCAATCTATACAACTCTGGAACCTAAGATTAAGAATGCTTAGTCAAATTCTTCAAGACTCATCTGGTCAAATTCCTCAAACCTATTCTTTTTGAAAATCTTCTGAGAACACATATGACCTCTCCAAATTCCTTGCAACTATACTCTGTTCACAGGTACTCATGTCCGTTGCTGAATCTCTAGGTTCTCATCAACTTAACTCATTTGCAGCGTTCCTCAAAGAAAAGTTGCACACCTCTTCAGAAACTTCAGTTGTTCATATTCCTCAGCTGAAGAAAATGGCTGATAAGAAGCCACAGAAGGGAGGAAAGAGGCCTGAGGTCAATACTGCTTTCGAAATCCCTGAGGACATATACAAGGATTACTGCACTCCTGATGAGGCCAAATTTGGCAAGGAGGACAAAAATCAGTGCAAGGTGCGCATACAAAGGATAGAGAGGAGATGGGCACGAGAATGGAGGGAGTACAGGTATGTTACTCCCAAGTACATGAAGAAATTCGCACTCAATCCTCCATGCCCAAGACCTCCATTGGCACCTGGTCAATTGGCTGATCCCACTAGCGTCAAGCGCGGTGAGGATTATCCTGATGAATGGGCAAGGCGCCAGGCCAAACTGGCCAAACAAGCAAAGGAAGCAGTGAGGAAATTCAATGAAGACTCTGCTGCTGCTGCTACCACTACTGAGGCCTCTGCTAGTAAGCCTAGGAAGGCAATGCCTAAGAAGCATGCGCATAAGTCAAGTGCTTCTTGTTCAATGCCCTCACCGCCAAGCTCCTTAGCAATGCCCTCAAGGCTAGATTCTTCAATGCCCTCATGGCAAACTCCTCAGACTGCTCCTCCTCCCTCAAAGTCCTCAGCTCCTCCGACAAAGTCTTCAGCTGCTCCGACCAAATCCACGGCACCTGTGCATCTGCCACGTGCCAAAGGACAACTGGCATCTCAATTGTCTCTGGAGCATCTGCAAGTTCCTCTGCTACACAAAAGTCTTCAGCTGGCCCCTCTTTGTTGAAGAAAAAGGCCACTGCTGGACGAGGCCTTCGACATAGTCCTCACAAGAAGCAGGTTGCCTTCCAAGTGCCCTCTAATGATGATGAGGCTGATGATGAAGAACTTGCCAAAATCATCAAAGACAGGCAAGCCAGGGCCGCTAGAGCCAAAGGCAGCAATGTGCCACTACTGTTGGATCCAAAGTTGATCCTCGATTTCATTGACCTATGGCACAAAGACCATAACACTCCTTTGCCGGAGATGAATCTCACACCGGGTCAAAGTCATGTTCTTACTGCCTTCATTGAGGAAGAGAAGTGGAAATATGATGAAGGCAGAAGGCTGAAGAAAGCGCAGTACAAGAAACAACGCTACCTTAAGGACAATGTCCTCACTCTTACTCATGATCAACTCATTGCTTTGCAAACTGAAATCAAGCAACTGAGTGATGAATTCGATCGCTACTATGCTGACTGGAAGGGAGCCAAGGTTCAGTTCGTAAATTTGACGAAGAAACTCACTTCAACTACTGCTGCACCTGTGCACGTTGAAGTTCCTCAGGCTGAAGCATCTGCTCAGCCTACTGAAGAACATGCCAGCACCGCTAATGTCAGTCAGGCTGCTGAAGAAAATGAAAGTACCAGGGCTGATGACCTCACTCCAGCCGCTGATGAAATTGCCAGGGCATCCACTAGCGGTGCGCCTGAAGAAAATGAAGAAGTCAGGGCAACTGCATCAGTTGCGCCTGAAGAAACTGAACCAAAGTCCTCTGCACCTCCTGCACCTACACCCACTGTGATCCTTCCATCTGCATCAGATGCGAAGAAGACCAAGGCTGTAGAGCATGCAGCAATGAAAAAGAGGAAGGCATCAGCTTCATCAGATTCTTCAGCTCCGAAGAAAATGAAGCCTCTAACAAGTTCTACTGACAATCCAATTGATGTCGTTCCTGTCTCTTACATGCCGTCAAAGGACCTTGTTCCTTTTGGTGAAGATTATGTGATTCCCGATGAATCCGATGAAGAAACTCCTTGTGCTGCTTCGATAGAGTAGTTGGATGAAGAAATTGAAGTGGACAAGATCCTTTCAACCCCATTTGTTTCCTCACCTATGCCTTAGTTCACTGCTGAAGAGGCAGGTGTTGAAGAAATGGAAGATGAGGACGTGGACATTGGTTGTACCACACCTGTGCTGAATGATGACCTTTGGGAAAGTCAGCACCCCAATTCTCCCATGTTCACTCCACTTCAAGCAATTCCTCAGTCCCCTACTGCTACTGAAGTGCAAATGGGATTTGATGAACCTCAAGCAACCCCATCTGTCCATGAAGAAATTACAGCCACTAGTGCTGATGAAATTGTAAATGAAGAATTGATGACCCAGGATGCAACTGAAGAAGTGCCTGAAATTGCTCAGCATGAGGAACCTAAGATTGCGATTACTGAAGTGGTGATGCAGTTAACCGACACTCCTTAGCCCACGCCAAAGGATCCCTTCTCAAAGAAGCAAAAATTCAAGGTTGATGATTTCTTCGGCGAGCTTGTGTTCTTCACTGAATTCAACCCGTATGACAATGCTCGTCTTAGAAGGAAGCGTTTCTGGACTGCCAGCCAAGCTAACTTCTATTCTTCAGTACTCTTCAACAAGGACAAAGTCTTCGACCACCAGCATATTCCTCACGTGGACATGGAATCAATGCCTTGCTTCACACCAGTCCTAAGTATGATTCACGATGCAGGACTGCTCAACTTTTGCACTGACATAGTGGATTGGAATGAAGAGCTAATTCTTCAGTTCTATGCAATGCTGCACATCACTGGTGAAGCTAATGACATCAACACTTGGGTGTTGGACTGGATGACCGAAAACACTCACTACAAGGCACCAGCCTCTGAATTGCTTCGTGCCTTGCCACTCAGTCCTCCACCTGAAGGTGCCCGTTGTCTGTACGATGAGCCTGAACTCACTGCTCATTATATGCAAGTGCTCATGAAGCCCTTGAAGCCTGGTCAAGCCCCAAGGACCAAATTCCTCGTGAAGGAATTGATGTATGTGCCAAGAACCATCTATCGCATTCTGACAAAGAATATGAGTCCCATCAAAGGTCATGACTCCTCTGATGAAGAAACTGTTGGGATGATGAAGAATATGCTATTCAACATCATGCATGGCATCCCTATCAATTATCATGATTCCTTCATGAGGACTCTCACAAATGTTGCACTTTCACCATTTGAGCTGAAGCCTTATGCTCCATGGATCATGAGATTCCTTAGAACCAGGACTTAACTCAACTACAAGGCTGACACTCCCAACCATGGCATCTACTTGCCCCCGATAGAAGTCCTCAAACGGACATATTCTTCAATTGAAGAAAAGGGCAAAGCACCAGCTGTTATCGATGAAGGCATTCGTCCATTGGATGGTCAGTTCCGCAAAGCTGCATCTTACTCCACCAATGATGACTCTGCCACTCATGATTCTGCTGCAAATGCTCCCAAGTCAAGTCCTCAAGCTACTGCTCCTCGTGTGATGACTGACCGTGAGCTGCTTCTAAGTCTTCACCAGAAGGTGGATCGGAACCACAAATGGGTTAGGCGTCAGTTTGGCTCTATTCTTCACAACATGACCTCTACACATAATGCAGTGAAGAAAAACCATTACTACATCCATGAAGTCTTCAATTGCACCTGGGCTATTCTATCACATCTGTATGGTGAAGAAGATCTGAAGCAAATGAGCTTCAAAGAAGACTTTGACTGGTCTGCTCCTCCACCAAAGAAGCTCAAGAAGGTCAAGGTTCCTCCCTTGGTCGCCAGTTCATATTCTTCATCATGCGACACGGATGAGTATGAAGACTTGGACGACACTACAGCTGGCCCTACATCGACTCAAGACCCCAACAACGCTGGCACTCCTCCATCTTCATGATATTCTTCAGGGGCGTTAGTCCTCATTTTCAACCCTTTTGGTCATTCGATGACAAAGGGGGAGAAATTTGAGTTAGTCTTCAAGCGGGTCTATCTTATATGGGCGTTTCTTTTCTAAGTTACAACTCTTGTTCTTTTGATGACTTTGCTGGATCGAGTTGTAATCTTAAACTCTATGGTGGCCTAATACTTTTGTTGAGTTCTTCTGCATGCTTATTCCTCATTAAAGTCTATGCACGCATGCTGAATTACATCAGTCACCATATTTCATCATGCATTTCAAATTCTTCATATTATATGTCAAATGCGTGTATGAATTACAAGATATAGGGGGAGATCTCCATGATTATACTCTTCAAGTGTGCATTGCTTCAAAAAGCAAATTCCTCATTATGCACATCTTCAGGGGGGGTTCCTCTATATCTTGCAATCAAATTCCTCAACATCAATACTTACACTTCATATATTTATCCCCGTTGAAAACTTAACCTATATTGTCATCAATCACCAAAAAGGGGGAGATTGTAAGTGCATCTAGTGCCCCTTAGTGATTTTGGTGTATTGAAGACTTATAGGTTAAGAGACTGATGCATTTGTGAGTGTACACAGGTCTATAAGTCAATGAGGAGTTTGATATTTACAGAGAAAGTCGACCCTAAAAATGAAGTTCTTCAACTGAAGACTTTGGATATCTGAAGACTTTTTGAAGACTTTGAAAGTGAAGAAATTGGTGTGACCTTGAAGACTTGGCAATCATTCGAGGAACATGAAGCGTGAAGACTCTGTATTTCATAGTTTCATTTTCTCGTTCTTGAGTCATAGGAAACACCGTACTATTAAAGGGGGTCAAGGAAATACTAAGGAAAAATTTCCATGTGATGCTCAACTCAAAATCCTACACCTACCAATCCCTTCGAGTGAAGCCATTGGAAATCTCACATAGTTCAGTCATATTCTTCAGTGACAGAGACGAAGTTCTTCTGGTCTCTGAGGAATTTGTTCTGACTGAGGAATTAGGAATTCGCCAGTGCGGATTGCCTACATACTGAGGAATGTGATAGCCCTGAGGAATTTGAGAGTCAAATATTCCGCCCGTTGCTGTGCCATGCGCCAGCTGTCCCAAAATATCTAACCACCTAACGGTCATATCAGACAAGGGCATTTATGTCTTATCATGTCGGGCTGCTCCCTAGGCTATAAATAGCCGCCCCCTACAACCACTAGTTGGTTGGCTGCTCCGAGAGAAACTAACACTTGTCATTTGAGAGCATCCCATCCTCCGAGGACTTTGAGTGAAAATCATCAAGTGAGGAAAACCCAAACCCAAACCTACAAAACCCCAAAGTGATTGAGCATCACTGAAGAGATTGATCCTGCGTGGATCTGATGCTTGATTCCTTTGAAGACTATGCTTCTTCCAGACGGTTAGGCGTCAAGGTCTAGAGCATCCAATAGGAATTGTGGATCGCTAAGTGACCAAGTTTGTGAAGGTCCGGAAGTCACCTGAACACTTACCACGAGTGATTGGGCAAGGTCTGTGTGACTTTAGCTCAAGGAGAATACGGTGAGGATTGTGTCTCCGGGACTGGGTGTCCTCGATTTTAAATACTCAGCCGCTCCAACCAGATGTACAACTGAGACAACAGTTGGAACTGGTCTACCAAATCTTTGTCTTCACCAAGCTTACTGGTTCTATTTCTTCAACTCATTCATTTCCTCATTTCTGTTGTTGTGTGCTTGTTCATGTCTGTTTGAAGACTTTGACTGAAGACTTTCTCAATTTCCTCAGTCAATTTCTTCAGTCTGTCCGTCTGCATCTTGTGTTATCCTGTGCTTACGCTTTCTGTACTCTGTGCTTGTCTTCATTTCATCATGATGACTATGCATGTGTTCTGCTATGTTTACTTTTGAGTACTTATTCCGCTGCAAGTAGTTGTTCATTTAGGAATTTCCTCACCTGCAAATTCCTCAGTGAAGAATTCATAAAAATCGCCTATTCACCCCCACTCTAGTCGATATAACGCACTTACAGACTTTCTCACCCGTAGCGATGCTTAAGTCTGTCCGAATCATGTTAGCAATTGCCGCATTTTATGATTATGAAATCTGGCAAATGGATGTCAAAACTGCATTCCTTAATAGATTTCTTAAAGAAGAGTTGTATATGATGCAAGCAGAAGGTTTTGTCAATCCTAAAGGTGCTAACAAAGTGTGCAAGCTCTAGCGATCCATTTATGGACTGGTGCAAGCATCTCGGAGTTGGAATATATACTTTGATGAGGTGATCAAAGCATATGGTTTTATACAGACTTTTGGAGAAGCCTGTATTTACAAGAAAGTGAGTGGGACTCTATAGCATTTCTAATATTATATGTGGATGACATATTGTTGATTAGAAATGATGTAGAATTTCTGGATAGCATAAAAGGATACTTGAATAAAAGTTTTTCAATGAAAGACCTCGGTGAAGCTGCTTATATATTGGGCATCAAGATCTATAGAGATAGATCAAGACGCTTGATAGGACTTTTACAAAGCACATACCTTGATAAAGTTTTGAAGAAGTTTAAAATGGACCAGTCAAAGAAAGGGTTCCTGCCTGTGTTACAAGGTGTGAAGTTGAGTTAGACTCAATGCCCGACCACTACAGAAGATAGAGAGAAAATGAAAGTCATTCCCTATGCCTCAGCCATAGGTTATATCATGTATGCTTTGCTGTGTACCAGACCTGATGTGTGACTTGCCATAAGTTTAGCGGGGAGGTACCAAAGTAATCCAGGAGTGGATCACTGGACAACGGTCAAGAACATCCTAAATTACCTAAAAAGGACTAAGGATATGTTTCTCGTTTATGGAGGTGACAAAGAGCTTGTCGTAAGTGGTTACATTGACGCTAGCTTTGACACTGATCCGGATGACTCTAAGTCACAAACCGGATACATATTTTTATTGAATGGTGGAACTGTCAGTTGGTGCAGTTCCAAGCAGAGCGTCGTGGCGGGATCTACGTGTGAAGCGGAGTACATAGCTGCTTCCGAAGCAGCAAATGAAGGAGTCTAGATGAAGGTGTTCATATCTGGTCTAGGTGTAATACCTAGTGCATCAGGTCCAATGAAAATCTTTTGTGACAATACTGGAGCAATTGCCTTGGCGAAGGAATCCAGATTTCACAAAAAGACCAAACACATCAAGAGACACTTCAACTTCATCCGAGATTTGGTCTAGGAGGGAGACATAGAGATTTGCAAAATACATACAGATCTGAATGTGGCAGACCCGTTGACTAAGTCTCTTCCACGAGCAAAACATGATCAACACCAAAACTCCATGGGTGTTAGATTCATTACATTGTAATCTAGGTTATCGACTCTAGTGCAAGTGGGAGACTGAAGGAAATATGCCCTAGAGGCAATAATAAACTTGTTATTTTATATTTCCTTATTCATGATAAATGTTATTATTCATGCTAGAATTGTATTAATCGGAAACTTGATACATATGTGAATACATAGACAAAACACCGTGTCCCTACTATGCCTCTACTTGACTAGCTCGTTGATCAAAGATGGTTAAGTTTCCTAGCCATGGACATGTGTTGTCGTTTGATGAACAGGATCACATCATTAGTAGAATGATGTGATGGACAAGACCCATTCGTTAGCTCAGCATAATGATCGTTTAGTTTTATAGCTACTGCTATCTTCATGTCAAATATATATTCCTCCCACTATGAGATTATGCAACTCCCGGACACTGGAGGAATGCCTTGTGTGCTATCAAACGACACAACGTAACTGGGTGATTATAAAGATGCTCTACAGGTATCTCCGAAGGTGTTTGTTGGGTTGGCATAGATTGACATTAGGATTTGTCACTCCGAGTATCGGAGAGGTATCTCTGGGCCCTCTCGGTAATGCACATCATATGAAGCCTTGCAAGCAATGTGACTAATGAGTTAGTTGCGGTATGATGCATTATGGAACGAGTAAAGAGACTTGCCAGCAACGAGATTGAACTAGGTATGAAGATACCGACAATCGAATCTCGGGCAAGTAACATACCGATGACAAAGGGAATAACGTATGTTGACATTGCGGTTCGACTGATAAAGGTCTTCGTAGAATATGTGGGAACCAATATGAGCATCCAGGTTCCACTATTGGTTATTGACCGGAGAGGTGTCTCGGTCATGTCTACATAGTTCTCGAACCCGTAGGGTCCGCATGCTTAACGTTCGATGACGATATGTATTATATGAGTTATGTGTTTTGGTGACAGAAGGTTGTCCGGAGTCCAGGATGAGATCACGGACATGACGAGGAGTCCCGAAATGTTCGAGAGGTAAATATTGATATATTGGAAGGTAGTATTCGGACACCGGAAGGGTTTTGGAGTGTATCAGATACATACCGGAGTACCGGAGGGGTTACCGGAACCCCCCGGGGAAAGATATGGGCCATATGAGCCATAGGAAGGAGGCTAACCAGCCCACAAGGGGCTGGCGCGCCCCCCACAAGGGAGGAGGACGAATTGGACTAGGGAAGGGGGCGGCGCCTGTCGTGGTACTAAGTCTGACAGTAAGTATAGGGGGTACGAATGAGAAGGCACGGTCCTAGCTACGGCAAGGTTGTACACAAGTGTTTACGAGTTCAGGCCCCTCGCGGAGGAGGTAAAAGCCCTACGTCTCGATGCCCGGAGGCGGTAGACTCGATTATATGAGTGTGTGTTACAGGGGTTGTGAACCCCTATCCTAGAGCAGGGGGGTGGCTTATATAGAGTGCACCAGGACCCCATCCACCCCCGTTACAGAGGGTTCAATGTACATAAAGATGGGGCGTTACTGGTAACGCCAGCCTTAAGTGCCTTAAATGACCTTAAAGACTATGGAGTGAATGCTTGCCCGTTGCTGTTCTGAGTGACTCCTGGTCTTCAATAGGTCGAGTGGTTTCTTGTATGGTCGAGTAATTGACTGGTTGTGTGACTTCGGGAAGGAGGGGTACCCAAGTGGTTGATTGGTCGAGTGGATTGCACTCGACACCTTTATTGGGTACTCCCTGTTATCCCTTTAGCTTCTTTGCTTCTAGGGTAGTGACCTTGGGTAGGGCATATAGGTCAAGCCTATGACCCTACCCTAGGCCTGTATCATCATCATTAGCCCCCGAATGGATTGAGGTCCGAGTGGGAAGAAGGTTGAAGTTGATCTTGCTTCGACCCTTGCGCTTCACAAGTACTTACATTGGACGGAAGGCTCATGTTAGAACTTAGGCTTCGTCTCAGTCGCCTTGATCGATTCAAAAGTCACCGAGTGAATTTATAACGTCATTCATCGAGTGTTGTTTTTGGGTGCGGAACCTTTGACGCCATTGGTTACGTCGTATCCCGGATCTCACGGGATTCGAAATTTCAGGGAAGCACACGGGACGGAGCGTGTCGTGGTAAGCGGGATGGATAGACAGGAGCACCTCGATCCGTGCGCCACCTTTTTCGCCACGTACCAGCACGCGACCGTTGTGTGATTTGACAGGATCACCTGGGCCCACACGTGAGCCACTCGGGAGTGGGTCCTTAAAAGGCAACGGAGCCGAGGCGCCTGCACTATGCGCGTCCATTCTCTCCCCTTCTCCTCTGCTTCTCCACCGCATCCGGCTCATCCGCTCTCGACACCGCCGCTCCGCCACCATGGTGAAGGATAAGATGGCGGCGCTGGAATGCGTGAAGAAGGCAACAGGGTGGCGAAAGGCAAGAAGCAGAATCGAGGGTCGTCGTCGCGGTCGGCGCTGCCGCCGGGTTGGATCCAGGGCGATTGGATCCGATCCTCGCTCTGGCAGGATGACTTGGACGAGCTAGCTGAGTCTAATCTGCTCGCCAATGGCGCTACGCGGATGCCGGAGGGGGAGACGGAGCTGCAACCACGACCGGGTGAGTGTGTTCTGCTCGCCACCCATGTCGACCATGGTTTCTCGCTTTCTCTGCATCCTTTTTTCCTGGGTTTCTTGAACTTCTTCGGAGCCCAACTCCATCACTTTTCTCCCAACACCATCACATACCTAGCTGCGTTCGTGTCCATGTGCGAGAATTTTCTGGGTTGTCGACCGCACTGGGTCTTTTCAAGCACATTTTCACTATCCGCTCCCAGTCGGTAAAGAAAGCAAACACGAGTGACGAGAAAACACATGTTATCCAGATGTGTGGGGGTTTGAGTATCTAGAAGAGGAAGAGGAGCTCTTCCCTTCCATGACCCTTCCTGAGTCGGTCAGGGGCTCGCAGTCGACCTGGTTCTACTGCCAGGACATTACAACTCTAGACCAGTTGACTGGACTTCCCCCTTTTACCTTCGATCGTGTTCAGACCCCTTCCTCGCTGAAAGTGATCATTGTGGAGAGCGTGGAAACAAACATGCTGCTTGAGAGGGTGGTCCAGTTGATCAATCAAGGCATCACTGGCATGGATTTGCTGGAGGTATTTCTCAGTCGGCGGATCCAGCCGCTACAGGCTCGCGACCACTCCATGTGGATGCATTCTGGAGTCAATGACACTGCTCGGGTTCATCCAGAGGAAGTGACGGCCAAGACTGTGGCCCAGTGGTTGAGGAGTATCACAGGAAACAAGGACAACCCCAGAGGCGCCAGGAGAGTCGACCCCTTCAGCGACAGCAACCAGCCAAACAAGGTTCGGTCTCTGCCACCGACTACATTTGTGTACATCTTTTGACTATCTTTGAATCTGACTGCTTTCACTCGACTTCTTGTCTTGTAGGTTTATATTGAGATGTACTCGATGCCTAATGGCGAACAAGTTCTGGAGCAAGACCAGGACGGAGAGGACAGCGCGGAGGAGAGCAGCGATTGGCAATCTCCAGACGACGAGGACAAAGAGGAGAGCGACGAGTCGGACGACGAAGAGATGGTCGAGTCACCACCTCGTTTGGAACGTCGATCCAAACTACTCCATGATCCAGTGGGCGGGCGCGGCAAGACCGTAGCCTCGAGCACCCAACCTTAGAAGCGTACTCAGACTTCGACTCCGAAGCCGACAGAGAAATTTGCCAAGCAGCCCAAGGTCGTTCCCCCAAAAGCTCGGAAGACTTTGCCCAGGATTAAGATGGATGTTCATGTTGCCTCTGGGTGAGTGTTCTTTCTGTGTTTTCCTCCACCGACTGACTCTTCTGCTCTGACCGAATGGATCGTACACTTTTCTAGCCCTACCTCCGCCACGACTGATATGGACGTTGACAAGGCCCCAGGTGACGAGGAAGCCGATGGCGCAGCCACCTCCAGAGCTAGTAAGTCCGCTCGACTCGAATTTATTCTGTCAATTGAGTTGTCAGTTAGTTGAATTTCTGATGTTTCTTTTTGTTACAGCTCCACGAGACGTTGTCATGCTTCTAGATGATGATGAAGAAGAAGTGCCTCTGAGGGAGAGGAGGAGGAGGGGCAAGGGATCAAGCGGGAAAGCGCCTGAGGTTCAGGTCCCTCAGTCGATGCTGCTGCTTGAGACGGTGGTCGAGCGATCCGGAGATCCAGTTCGGACCAACGTCACTTTCGCTAACCCGCTGTCGACTGATTGCCCATCAGGGTCAACTGCTCAGACCCATGCTGCTCCAGTACAACTCCATGTGTCCGACCCAGTGGCTGCTTTGACTGCCTTGACACCATCGCTCTTTGTTGCGTACCAAACTCCAGATGACTCGCCAAGTGCCGCCAGGGAGGCTCTTCTCTAGGTGAATCTTGTGATGGAGCAGATGACGGTGGTGCACGCTACCTCTTGAGCACTGCGTTGGTTTTCCCTTGAAGAGTAAAGGGTGATGCAACAAAGTAGCGTAAGTATTTCCCTCAGTTTTTGAGAACCAAGGTATCAATCCAGTAGGAGGCTCCACAGAAGTTCCTCGTACCTACACAAACAAACAAGAACCTCGCAACCAACGCGATAAAGGGGTTATCAATCCCTTCACGGTAACTTGCGAAAGTGAGATCTGATAGAGATAATAAGATAAGATAAATATTTTTGGTATTTTTATGATATGGATTGGAAAGTAAAAGATGCAAATAAAAGTAGATGGAAAACTTATATGATAAAAGATACACCCGAGGGCCATAGGTTTCACTAGTGACTTCTCTCAAGATAGCATAAGTATTACGGTGGGTGAACAAATTACTGTCGAGCAATTGATAGAAAAGTGCATAGTTATGATATTATCTAGGCATGATCATGTATATAGGCATCACGTCCGCAACAAGTAGATCGAAACGATTCTGCATCTACTACTATTACTCCACACATCAACCGACTCCTGCCTGCATCTAGAGTATTAAGTTCATAAGAACAGAGTAACGCATTAAGCAAGATGACATGATGTAGAGGGATAAACTCATGCAATATGATATAAACCCCATCTTTTTATCCTCGATGGCAACAATACAATACGTGCCTTGCTGCCCCTGCTGTCACTGGGAAAGGACACCGCAAGATTGAACCCAAAGCTAAGCACTTCTCCCATTGCAAGAAAGATCAATCTAGTAGGCCAAACCAAACTGATAATTCGAAGAGACTTGCAAAGATAACCAATCACACATAAAAGAATTCAGAGAAGATTCAATTATTTCTCATAGATAAACTTGATCATAAACCCACAATTCATCGGATCTCGACAAACACACCGCAAAAAGAGTTACATTGAACAGATCTCCAAGAAGATTGAGGAGAACTTTGTATTGACATTCAAAGAGAGAGAAGAAGCCATCTAGCTAATAAATATGGACCCGAAGGTCTGTGGTAAATTACTCTCAACTCATCGGAGAGGCCTTGGAGATGATGTAGAGGCCCTCCGTGGTCGATTCCCCCTCCGGTGGAGCGCCGGCGAAGGCTCCAAGATGGGACCTCGCGGATACCGAAGGTTGCGATGGTGGAAATAGTTTTTTGTGGTGCTCCTGGATGTTTTCAGGGTACGTGGATATATATAGGTGAATGAGGTAGGTCAGGGGAGCCACGAGGGGCCCACGATGGTGGGGGGCGCCCACCCTCCTAGGGCGCGCCCTCCTGCCTCATGGCCGCCTCGACTGCTTCTTGACATCCACTCCAAGTCTCCCGGATTGCGTTTGTTCCAAAAAGATCGCTCCCGAAGGTTTCATTCCATTTGGACTCCCTTTGATATTTCTTTTCTTCGAAACACTGAAATACGCAAAAAAAACAACAATTCGGGCTGGGCCTCCGATTAGTAGGTTATTCCCAAAAATGATTTAGAGTGTAAAGTAAAGCCCATACACATCCAAAACGGGTAATATAATAGCATGAAACAATAAAAAAAATTATAGATACGTTGGAGACGTATCAAGCATCCCCAAGCTTAATTCCTGCTCGTCCTCGAGTAGGTAAATGATAAAAACAGAATTTTTAATGTGGAATGCTACCTAGCATAATTCTCAATGTAATTTTCTTTATTGTGGCATGAATGTTCAGATCCAAATGATTCAAGATAAAAGTTCATAAAACATAAAATTAGTAATACTTCAAGCATACTAACAAGCAATCATGTCTTATCAAAATAACATAGCCAAAGAAAGCTCATCCCTACAAAATCATACAGTTAGGCCATGCTTCATTTTCATTACACAAAATACTCGCATCATGCACAACCCCGGTTTCAGCCAAGCAATTGGTTCATACTTTTTAACGTGCTTCAGCTTTTTCAACTCTTACGCAATACATGAGCGCAAGCCATGGACATAGCACTATATGTGGAATAGGGTAGTGGTTGTGAAGACAAAAAGGGAGAAGATAGTCTCACATCAACTAGGCATATCAATGAGCTATGGAGATGCCCATTAATAGATATCAATGTGAGTGAGTAGGGATTTCCATGCAACGGATGCACTAGAGCTATAAATATATGAAAGCTCAACAAAAGAAACTAAGTGGGTGTGCATCCAACTTGCTTGCTCACGAAGACCTAGGGCATTTTGAGGAAGCTCATCATTGTAATATACAAGCCAAGTTCTATAATGAAAAATTCCCACTAGTATATGAAAGTGACAACATAGGAGACTCTCTATCATGAAGATCGTGGTGCTACTTTGAAGCACAAGTGTGAAAAAAAAGATAGTAACATTGTCCCTTCTCTCTTTTCTCTCATTTTTTTCTTTTTTCTTTTCTTTTTTTATTTTGGTGGGCTTCTTTGGCCTCTTTTTTTTCTTTATTTTTTTATTTGTTTGGGCTTCTTTGGCCTCTTTTATTTCTTATAAAGTCCGAAGTCTCATCCTGACTTGTGGGGGAATCATAGTCTTCATCATCCTTTCCTCACTTGGGACAATGCTCTAATAATGGAGATCATCACACTTTTATTGATTTAAAACTCAAGAATTAGAACAAAATATGACTCTACGTGAACGCCTCTGCGGTGTACCGGGATATGCAATGAATCAAGAGTTACATGTATGAAAAATTATGAAGGTGGCCTTGCCACAAATACGATGTCAACTGCATCATCATGCAAAGAGCAATATGACAATGATGGGGCGTGTCATAATAAACGGAACGGTGGAAAGTTGCATGGCAATATATCTCGGAATGGCTGTGGAAATGCCATAACAGGTAGGTATGGTGGCTGTTTTGAGGAAGGTAAATGGTGGGTGCATAATACCAGCGAAAGTTGTGCGGTATAAAAGAGGCTAGCAATGGTGGAAGGGTGAGAGTGCGTATAATCCATGGACTCACATTAGTCATAAAGAACTCACATACTTATTGCAAAAGTCTACTTTCCCTCTAAGCAAAGTACTACTACGCATGCTCCTAGGGGAAGGGTTGGTAGGAGTTAATCATCGCGCGATCCCGACCTCCACTCATAAGTAAGACAATTAAAAGAGCACCCCATGCAACAAATTTGTCACACAACTTTTACCATACGTGCATGCTACGGACTTGCCAACTCCAACTCAAGTATTTCTCAATTTCATAATTACCCAACTAGTATGACTCTAACATTACCACCTGTATATCTCAAAACAATTATCAAGCATCAAATTGATCATAGTGTTTAATGCACTTTCTATGATAGTTTTTATTATACCCAGCTTGGATGCTCATCATTCTAGGACCAAATTTATAACCATAGAAAATACCATGCTGTTCTAAAATACTCTCAAAATAATATAAGTGAAGCATGAGAGGTCAACAATTTCTACAAAATAAAGCCACCGCCGTGCTCTAAAAGATATAAGTGAAGCACTAGAGAAAATATTGTCTAGCTCAAAAGATATAAGTGAAGCACATAAAGTATTCTAATAAATTCCAAACCATGTGTGTCTCTCCCAAAAGGTGTGTACAGCAAGGATGATTGTGGTAAACTAAAAAGCAAAGACTCATATCACACGAGACGCTCCAAGCAAAACACATATCATGTGGCGAATAAAAATATAGCTCCAAGTAAAGTTACCGATAGACGAAGACGAAAGAGGGGATGCCTTCCGGGGCATACCCAAGCTTAGGCTTTTGGTTGTCCTTGAATATCTTGGGGTGCCATGGGCATCCCCAGGCTTAGGTTCTTGCCACTCCTTATTCCATAGTCCATCAAATCTTTACCCAAAACTTGAAAACTTCATAACACAAAGATCAACAGAATATCTCATAATCTCCGTTAGTGTAAGAAAGAAAAACCACCACATAAGGTACTGTAATGAACTCATTATTTATTTATATTGGTGTTAAACCTACTGTATTACAACTTCTCTATGGTTCATACCCCCTGATACTAGCCATAGACGCATCAAAATAAGCAAACAACACACAAAAACAGAATCTGTCAAAAACAGAACAGTCTGTAGCAATCTGTAACTTTCGAATACTTCTAGAACTCTAACAATCCTACCAAAATAGTAAGTCCTGGAAATTTGTCTATTGATCTACTGCAAAAAGAATCAACGTAAAATCACGATTTTGTGATTTATTATAATTATTCTCGTGCGTGCAAAAGTTTGTGTTTTTCAGCAGAATCAAATTAACTATCACCGTAGGTTATCCTATAGGTTCTACTTGGCACAAACACTAATTAAAACATAAAACCACATCTAAATAGAGGCTAGATGAAATATTTATTACTAAACGGAAGCAAAAGGCAAGAAACAAAAATAAAATTGGGTTGCCTCCCAACAAGCGCTATCGTTTAACGCCCCTAGCTAGGCATAAAAGCGAGAATAGATCTAAGTATTGCCATCTTTAGCATTCAAATCTTCAATAGAGCACTTATAACTTTTAGGAGTTTCCTTTTTTTAGCAATGATTAAACTCCTAGGCAAGAAATGAAGAAATTCCTTCGAAGCAAAAGGTTCCTTTATGATAGAGAGACAATTGGGGTGAAGACTTATTGATTTGAGATCCGCATTTTCCTTACTAGAAGATTCACCCTTATTTTTAGGAACATAAATAAATTTGGTAGTTTTGGTAGGAGGAGTTGGAGTATTTTTCACGGAGGAAAAGGCCGACCCTAAGTTAGAAATAATATCTTCAAGTTTACTGATTCTTGTAGAATCTAGATTTATTCTTTCGTTAACTATAGGTTCTTTCTCCTTAAGATTTTTCAAAGTAACTCCAACCCTAGACCCATATTGGGTAATTTGGTTGTGGATCTTTTTATCCAAATTTTTAATCAACTCAATAGTGGCAACTTTATTTTCAATAATTTCAAGCCTTTGCATCACATGTTCTAGAGTTAAAATAGTCTCATTAACCAAGAGAGGAGGTGGACCAAACAAATCCAACATAGCATTATAAGCATCAAAGGTATGGCTATCCAAAAAATTCCCCCCGGTAATGGTATCAAGAATGCATGTATTCCAAGGAGTAATGCCTATATAAAAATTGTGAAGAAGAACGGAAGTAGAAAGCTTCCTAGTAGATCTATTTTGAGCATTGCAAATTCTATGTCAAGCATCTTTTAGATTTTCTCCCTCCCTTTGCTTAAAATTAAGAATTTCATGTTCGGGAGTAATAACGAGAATATGAGAACTAGCCATAGCGACGAGCACACAAGAGACAAGCGAAAGAGAGAGGAGACCGGGAAAGAGATGGCGAATAAAACGACAAGGGTGAAGTGGGGGAGAGGAAAACGAGAGGCAAATGGCAAATAATGTAATGCGAGGGAAATGAGTTTGTGATGGGTACTTGGTATGTCTTGACTTGAGCAAAGACCTCCCTGGCAACGGCGCCAGAAATCCTTCTTGCTACCTCTTGAGCACTGCGTTGGTTTTCCCTTGAAGAGGAAAGGGTGATGCAGCAAAGTAGCGTAAGTATTTCCCTCAGTTTTTGAGAACCAAGGTATCAATACAGTAGGAGGCTCCACAGAAGTCCCTCGTACCTACACAAACAAACAAGAACCTCGTAACCAACGCGATAAAGGGGTTGTCAATCCCTTCACGGTAACTTGCGAAAGTGAGATCTGATAGAGATAATAAGATAAGATAAATATTTTTGGTATTTTTATGATATAGATTGGAAAGTAAAAGATGCAAATAAAAGTAGATAGAAAACTTATATGATAAAAGATAGACCCGGGGGCCATAGGTTTCACTAGTGGCTTCTCTCAAGATAGCATAAGTATTACGATGGGTGAACAAATTACTGTCGAGCAATTGATAGAAATGTGCATAGTTATGAGATTATCTAGGCATGATCATGTATATAGGCATCACATGTGCAACAAGTAGATCGAAATGATTCTGCATCTACTACTATTACTCCACACATCGACCGACTCCTGCCTGCATCTAGAGTATTAAGTTCATAAGAACAGAGTAACGCATTAAGCAAGATGACATGATGTAGAGGGATAATCTCATGCAATATGATATAAACCCCATCTTTTTATCCTCGATGGCAACAATACAATACGTGCCTTGTTGCCCCTGCTGTTACTGGGAAAGGACACCGCAAGATTGAACCCAAAGCTAAGCACTTCTCCCATTGCAAGAAAGATCAATCTAGTAGGCCAAACCAAACTGATAATTCGAAGAGACTTGCAAAGATAACCAATCACACATAAAAGAATTCAGAGAAGATTCAACTATTTCTCATAGATAAACTTGATCATAAACCCACAATTCATCAGATCTCGACAAACGCACCACAAAAATAGTTGCATCGAATAGATCTCCAAGAAGATCGAGGAGAACTTTGTATTGAGATTCAAAGAGAGATAAGAAGCCATCTAGCTAATAACTATGGACCCGAAGGTCTGTGGTAAACTACTCACAACTCATCGGAGAGTCCTTGGAGATGATGCAGAGGCCCTCCATGGTTGATTCCCCCTCCGGCGGAGCGCCATCGAAGGCTCCAAGATGGGATCTCGCGGATACAGAAGGTTGCGGCGGTGGAAATAGTTTTTCATGGTGCTCATGGATGTTTTCAAGGTACGTGGATATATATAGGCGAAGGAGGTAGGTCAGGGGAGCCACGAGGGGCCCATGAGGGTGGGGGCGCGCCCACCCTCCTAGGGTGCGCCCTCCTGCCTCATGGCCGCCTCAGCTGGTTCTTGACGTCCACTCCAAGTCTCCTGGATTGTGTTTGTTCCAAAAAGATTGCTCCCAAAGGTTTCATTCCGTTTGGACTCCGTTTGATATTCCTTTTCTTCGAAACACTGAAATAGGCAAAAAAAACAGCAATTCGGGCTGGGCCTAGTAGGTTAGTCCCAAAAATGATATAAAAGTGTAAAGTGAAGCCCATAAGTATCCAAAACGGGTAAAATAATAGCATGGAACAATCAAAAATTATAGATACGTTGGAGACGTATCAGTGCACGAGGCTAGTCAAGTGGCTTATAATGCCAGCACCGCTCTGCAAACCAACGTCAAGGTTAGTTGGTTGCCGACTGATCTTTTGAATAATGAAAAATGTCGTTGTTGCTTCGCTGCCCATATGTGCATCTACTATCATGGGTCTGTGTTTCACATCCAATCACCCACTGGGGTGTGCCTATCTTAGAGTTGAATAGGTCTTCCACTTCAGTCGACTTATGTTGAGTCAAGTGTTTGTCCGAACCAGTGGGGGCACGCAGAGTGCACCCACTGGATGTAGTCCCTGAGACCACGGTCGATTGCTGGCAGTCGACTGGGGTCTGAGAATCTCCTCTCTTTTTTTGGACTCACGCTGGACAAACCATGTTGAGTGTTAAACCAAACCAGTGGGGGCACGCTAAGTGCACCCACTGGGTGTAGTCCCCGAGACTACTGTTGAATGTTTGATTCGGCGGTAGTCTTAGAGTAACTTTCATTGTGATTGTCTTTTGTTTCTGTCGACTGATATATCTCATTCGCTGACTGCAAAGGTCTTCTGATCTTGGGGCTCAACTTTCTGAACTGAACAAGAAGCAAATCAGCCTCAATCTTGATCTTGAACTGGCAAAGAAGAACCTCAAGGCTGCCCAGGATAAAGCAGCTATCATGGGAGGTAACCAATCATCAACTGTCCATCTTGTGACTCGCGCTTTTCAGTGTTTTTTCTTTCAGTCTCTT
This sequence comes from Triticum dicoccoides, assembly GCF_002162155.2. NCBI lineage: Eukaryota > Viridiplantae > Streptophyta > Magnoliopsida > Poales > Poaceae > Triticum > Triticum dicoccoides. The sequence goes on along the minus strand of NC_041383.1, from coordinate 389,518,986 downwards.
TGAACCGAGTGACTTCACTCGAACATATGTGCATAGTGAAAATCGTCAACTTCAAGCTCATCTGAAGAATGTTATTTCTTTAGGGAAAATGAAGCAGGCTCTAGAGAAAGAAGGATCGGGATCTTGCTACTGCCCAGAAGGAGGCGCGAGAGAAAACAATGCTTGCTGACAAGAAGCTAGTTTCAGTCAGCAAGTTAGAAGAGGAGAACTCTAAGCTGAAGACCGCTGTCTCTGAGGCCAACCGGGAGGTCGAGCAACTGAAGAAAGACGAGGACAACTTGACTGATGAAGTTGTGAACCTCAAGGACAAGAAGGGCGAGCTAGAGTATTATCTGGGACAACTTGCTGCAAAGCTGGTCCTGAAGCTTGAAGGTATTATAGTTCGACTGATTTGTTGATGTCGATTTGTACGTCTTGTCACACTGTCGACTCACCATTTTTTCGACTGTGCAGAACTTTGTCAGGACTTTGAGGCTGAGACTAAGCGGGTCGAGACGGGTCGAGACCCCATCAATTGTCCTGTTAAAGATGATGTTGCGATGAACTTGCTGTAGTTGGAATCACGCATGGACATCATTGTTGCTTATCTTGCCCGACTCAAGGCGGCAATGACTCGGGTTGATGCTGAACTCTGTCCTCAGGCGGAGCTCTCACAAGATCTCGAGTCTTTCATGGCTCGACTGAATCAGATACCTAGCAAGTGCAAGAATGGAAGAAATCGTCCACTCGCTGTGGCGCTGACGTTGCCCTATCATTGGTTCAAGTGCACTTCAAAGACGTCAGAGAAGACAAGCTGGCGGAGCTCAAGGTTGTGAGCACCAAAAGGCACACTTTCCAGTCCTTCATGGACACTTTCCTCGATGCCACCACTCGTATCGCTAACAGCATCGACCTTGACAGTTTCTGCGATCCAGCAAGTCCTTCTCCTAATGAGAGATCAAAACATTATGCTCTACCTTTATTTGCCTCGGAATGCCGAGTGATGATGTAATCATTAAACTCTTTCAGGCTTGGTGCTTGAGTACTTTTTCCTACTGCAGTTCTGAACTTTCGTAGGGTTTATCCGAACTTGAATTTCTTTGAATATCATGGCTTTTGTTCTGGTTTCAAACTGTTTCTGATTGTCTTTCGGTTCCAAGTGGAATTGATCTTCTCACCCTTTGCCGACTAAAAGTACATCATCGTCCTTGTGGATAAGGATGGAACATTGTACTTGTGGCATAGCTCAGAGGTGGTGTTCAATCGACACCTCGTCATCCTTGCGGATAGGGATGGAGCCTACATCGTATTTGTGGCATGGCTCAGAGGCGATGTTCAATCGACACCTCATCGTCCTAGCGGATAGGGATGGAGCGTACGTTGTATTTGTGGCGGAGCTCAGAGCATATTTGTGACTTAGGCGATTACGGGGTCGCAGCTAAGCCCCTGAGTGGGAGGATTGCTCTCCACTCAGAATGTTTTTTAACTTAGGCGATTACGGGGTTGCAACTAAGCCCCCGAGTGGGAGGATTTCTCTCCACTCGGAGTGTTTTTAACTTAGGCAATTACGGGGTCGCAGCTAAGCCCCCCGAGTGGGAGGATTGCTCTCCACTCGGAGTGTTTTTAACTTAGGCGATTACGGGGTCGCAGCTAAGCCCCCGAGTGGGAGGATTTCTCTCCACTCAAAGTGTTTTTTAACTTGGGAAATTACGGGGTCGCGGCTAAGCCCTTGTGTGGGAGGATTGCTCTCCACTCGGATTGTTTTTAACTTAG